>NC_058117.1:25026693-25626693 GCF_914725855.1 Thunnus albacares
TTACCAGCCTGTCCTCCCATAAAGCTAAATGGAATGGGCCTGATAGAGAGAATAAAAACTAAATTACGTAATTACCCAAATAAACAGCAAGCCGGGAACAATACTTATGGAGGAAAAAACCCATCATCCTGAGATGTTACTGTATAAAAAAAAAAAAAAAAGCAGCATTCTGACGCCTAGAAATATCAAGCCCTCAAGATGCAAACTCAGTATTTTTCCATGATGCATGTCCATGCCATATGTCGTCACTGTACATAGGGCTGCGGTAAAAACACATGTTCATTCAGTTGAGACAGAAAGCAAAGTCTTGAGTGTAAAAAAAACGACCACAGAGAAAAGAGACAATCTCTGACTAAGACTCTATCTGTTAATTTTTTCGAAAATCAAGAGAACTCACCCCTCTGCCCATGTTGGATGTCCAGACGTCGGCAGGTTATAATGTGAAGGACAGCGCTCAGGGGCCCCGCCACAGCTGAGACCTCCCGCCCCCCCCTCCACGTGTGGAAGAAACACTGGTGGCTTTTTTTGGGCCTGGCACCCCCACACCAAACATCCCATTCCTTCCCTCCTCTCAGGGTAACCTGAGACATACACCCCCCCCCGCCCTCCCCAATCACTTCGCCCCTTTACTCCACACCAACCAGACACCCCCCCCCCCCCCCCCCCCTTCTACCACCACACAACAGTCACAGAGGAGTTTCTGTGTGTGTACCTGCACCTGCTCAATATGCCCCCCGCCCCTTCTCACAACACATACAGCCCATCAATCACTACTGTCAGCACAACAAATGAAACCTTGGACTCCACTTAACATAATGTGTTTATAATAAAAGTGACAGTGGGGGACCGTTATTGGCCCTGAAATTTTTTAGAATGAAAAGGAAATGGAGTATTTTGCTGTTTGGATTCTGAGCACAGACCATGCTGAATAAGTCCTGCGACATATTGTTTTCCTCATTTGTTGATTGATCTTCTAAGATGAACTATTAACATCATTTTAATGTTTGTCGTCTGCCTGAATTCAAAGTGACTTGAAGTCAATACAAGGCTGCAATTAGCTTAAGGTCCAACATATTTGGAACATACGGCGGGTTATCGCCACTGTGCCCACACAACAGATGCAGCAAACGATCCTGTGATAAATACCAAAGAACTTCTCTCTAGTTGCCAATTAGTTGTTGATTTAAAGTTTGGCTCCTTCCTACATTGTAGAGCTACTAAGCCTGTATGAGCTGCATATTTCCATGTATGTGCCCCTGTACTGAGCTCCTGCTCAAGGCTTCTTCTTTCAAATTTGTTCTTCTTTTCAAGCATTGTAAACTCAAAAGATTCTTGACATTAATGTACAAATTCAAATTTTAGTCAATAGTATGAGTCAGAGAGGTAATCAAACAGGTCAGTTTAAACCTCAATGGGTCAAGAGGTAGGAAAAAGCTAACATTCAAGCTACTACTCTTGACTCTAACTTAAAGCAAGACTGTGTAGCTTATTAAAGTATATAATCCTCCTCTTAAAAAAAGAAAAATTGAATAAATAAGCAATAAAACGTACCCTTACTCAGTTCAATACACTCTTATGGTGGCTTATGTTTGCTAACCTTAGATTAGCATCAGTTTGGACTCCATGACTCTTCTCTATTTCTTCTGCTACTTTAAAGCAATTGACTCAAAAGACTCTTGGAAAGTGAAGGGAAATTCAGTTTGTCATTCTGTAACTGCCACAGCAGCTGGTGCTCAGCAAAAGTTTCTTATACTGTAAGTCCCTACATAGGATTTCAATATTTCTTACTATGATGCCATCCAGTGGTTATCAACCATGACAAAAACTTAACCATTAAAATAATTTAGAGGAATAGTTTTAGAAAGTATATTTATTTGCTTTCCTGCTGAGAGTAGAGAACATTGACGCCCTCTTGTGTTAAGGAGCTGGAGCAGGGAGGTGATTAGCTTAGCTTAGCTTAGCTTAAAGACTGGAGGCAGTGGGAAACAGCTAGCCTGACTCTTTCCAAAGTTCAAAAATACACTCACCAAGACTTCTAAAACTCACTAATTAACATGTTAAATCTTGTTTGTTTAAACCATAGACAAGCAGAAAGAGTAAAAACATTTCACTACTTCACTGAGTCTTGCAGCAACTTTCCAGAAAACAGGCAAAGACACTGTTGTTCATCAAGAAAGCTTCACCCCCAAAGTATCCTTCTAAAACCACAATTGTTGTTTTTACATTTGTTTGTGTAACTGACAGATTAAGCGAACATGATGCATATTAACTAGTGAGCTTTAGAGTTGATGGTAGGCGTATTTTTGAACTTTGAGCCAGGCTAGCTGGTTCCCCCTGCTTTCAGTCTTTATGCTAAACTAAGCTAAGCTAATCACCTCCGGGCTCTAGCTCGATATTTAATGAACATATATGAGCGGTATTGATCGTCTCATCTCCCTCTCGGCAAGAAAGTGAACAGGTGTATCTTCTAAAATGTAAAACTATTCCTTGAAAAGTAGGAAATTTTATACCATTAAAAAAAATGGCATCAACTGTAAAGCCCCTATATGTAGGATTAGAACATTTCTAACTTTGGAAACTCCTAGTGGTGGTATATATATATAAAAAAAACAAAAAACACTGACAGAAAGTTCTCTGCTTCACCTCCTCCAGCCAGGTATTCAGGAGGTGCTGCTGAGCAGGTCAGTGGGCATCACTTTAAGACTGTGGCTGTATGGTGTGTGTAACTGAATATGAAGCAGGACATCTCTGAAAAGGTCATGTGTGATCACTGAACCCGACCTGCACGTTAAATCAGAAAAAATTAAGTCTCTCTGAAAAATATACCTCATTTTGTCACCCTGTAAAATGTGAAAAGGTTGTAAATGGTCACTGATCATTTATTTTCGGTTCATTTCCTTTACCTTTTGGTAGTTGGGTAACATCGGGCATGAAGAGGTGAAATCATTTTACTCATCACCTGCCTCCATGGATCAGAGGAGTTTCAAAGTTTAATTCCATAATCAAATTCCTTTTGTACTCAAAAGAGAAATCACTTGGTGATCATTGTTCAGCGTTTAAAACCTGCAGATTACGTCCTCTGAAATGTTCTTAATTTGTATGCATATCTTTGGATGGCTAATAAAGAAATAATGAGTTTTACTTTCATGCCATCATCAGAGGATTCCAGTATTCAAATGGTGGATATCTCATTTTGGAAGGACTCTCTTCTTTTGAAAAGTTCATGAAAGTATGTACTGGCAGAGACATTTATGACAGATTAACACAATACTTTGGACTTGGAAGAGAAAGAAGGAAGACCATAGACATTTTCATCTGGGTTTACTTTGTCTTCTTTTGACAACAGCTGCGCTTGGGGCTTTAATTTTTTATTTACGTTCTCTTTACAACATATTATACAGAGTCATCAAAAGTTGTTAGTGCTATGGAATTATCACAAGCATTAAAATAAATGTAAAAAAATGTAAGAAGCTCCAGTCATTTCAAATAAAGGAATGTTATTTTGCAACTATGACTAATACAGTTCATAATACATACAAACAAAACATTTTTAAAAGGCATTTTAATGCTGTTTGTTTTATGTCAGGTGTCTGTGTGGCTTTTTGCTGAAAAAGAAGAAAACATTCCCACTAATCCATTTGACTGGATAGTTAAAACAGCGACTAGTCAAACAGATCTCCAGTTATAAAGATGTGGATTTTTAGCACCTCCATTCCCGTTATGAATTTTAAAGGAACATTCAAGTCTACACCATCCACCCTGCATATCAAGCACGCAGATCGCAATCCATCTTTGGCTCAGGGTTGGGGAAGGAGCACCTTTAAAAGAAAGCTCTGGGGGAAGAGCAGGTCTATCTGTAGTGATACATATGGATTTTTGGCTTGGCTTAACACACCAGATAAGTCTCTTTCTCCAAGGCTTTCTCCCACAGCAAGCACCTTCCTCCCCTTTTTTTTTCTCCCCTGCCACATCGCGCTGAATCTGAGGCTAACCGAACTCTTATCCACCCCTCATCCTCTCTCTGTCACCACACGACAACCTCGATTTCCCTTCATCTCGGAATAAAACGTGCACCAAAGAAACAGCCACACAGTACCTTCCATAATACACAAGGTCAGAAATATAATGGCATATTCCATCGAATATAATTACATTCCTTCCCTGCTTTGATAAACATGTTCTCCATGTGTTTTCTTGTACACATGTAAAAAATGTCTCAGAAAACATTATTTTGCTTTACTTAGGGTGACATACCATTGGTTTTTTTTTTTTGCTTTATATCAAATCTCATTTTTAACACTCTTTAAATAGACACACATATACATAAAACACGCGTCGTATTTGTGACCGGAAGAGAGCTAGCTAGATTATAAGTTTCTGTTTGGCGTCTTCAGTGAGAACTAAAGGCCGATTTCTGCCCATGTGTTTACTTCCTTTGCCAGGAGGGGGCAGAGGAGAGCGTTTTGGCAGTCGAACCAGCAGAAAAAAGACAGTAAGGGGTCGGAGGAAGGAGAGCGGGCCGGCAGGGGACATGCCTTTGGGGGGGGGGGCAGGGGGCATTTGAAGGGCAAGCGAATGGTCTTTCGTCGATCGTTGGGCAAGGAAGACGGAGGAAGGGGAGAGAGATGTCCGTCACCGGGTATGAAAAAGAGAATGAGGAGGACGAGGAATAGGAGGAAGGACAGAAGAGAGAGGAGCAGAGCATTGAGCTGTAGGCCTGGCAGTCAGATAAGGAGAGGCTTAAGAACTGGAGTGGATTGTGTATAGGCCTTTTCTGTGGGGGAATAATGCAGTGCAGAGTCACTAGACGACAGGAAGAGGAAGAGATAATGGAAGCCAAAGACGTAAGGACAGAGAGAATGAAACGGGGTTTGGAGCGAAGAGATGAATCCCAAGATGGGAGCAGAGATGAAAAGTGTATAGAGGAGTGAAGACAGCAGAGGCGGCAGCGAGGGAGGGAGAGAGAGACAGAGAGAGAGAGAGAGAGAGAGAGAGAGATGTGGAGAGAGATATCTCGTTACCAGCACGCGCTAAAATAATTAGCCCTGGGTTGGCAAGGAGAAACGTGCGAGCGGATTAACTGGACCTAAAATAACTCTGAGAGCACAGAGGCTGCACCTCTTCCTGGTAAGCCCTTTTGCCAGACTCCTGAGAGCGTCCGCCAGCCCCCGGGGCCGTGACGTCATTCCAGGTTGTCAGTCGCCGGCCTTCGAGTCAACAGTGGACTGTCTCACGCACTCAGGCACAAACAGTAAACCCACCCTCCCCCCCTTCCCACCCGTCCTGCTCGCCTCTTTCTCTTTCTTTTTCTCACTCCCCCCCCCCACCGCCCCACTACCCTGTTGGCTGAAAAATGTGCAGCTGTTACAGTAAGCCTGTACACTCTTATAGGACCAGAAATAGCCCCCTTTAGCCAGGGCAGGGACACAGCGACAACCTCCATTAGCTCAAATGTGAGAGGATTGAATCACCTCGAGCTCGAGGGCTTGAACCTCTATCTACGCTGGCAGAGAGCAGGAATCATATTTCTCTCCCACTATCACTCTCCTCTCTCTCTCTCTCTGCCTCTCGTTTTTTTTTTTTTTTTTTCTATCTGAAGTCCAGAGTGCACTCACAGCTCCGCTCAGAGTGTGTGATTGAATCGTAAACATTAAGGGGGATTCGGGGGACTCTAAACACAGAGGGATGTCTTTTGGGTTTCCTCTTAAGGAAGTTATGTGCGAAGTTAGGCCTTAAACAGTTTTACAGTTTGCCCAATGAATGCATACAGGGTCTCCGATGAGGCATTGTAAAAAAATTATTTGATACCGTTGCCACTGATATAGTAGGACTATTCTTACAGCCAGTGCTGTCTTGAAAGAGTAGAGATAATGGGAAATAATGGGGGTTGCATCAGGCTGGGCAGAAAAGGAGGGAGCAGACTAGAAGAGTGGAGGCAGTCATGGAGAAGTCAGACCTTTATCTATGGGAGAAAGAAAAGGAAGAAAAGAGGGAAGGGAAGTGAGAGAGGAAGAGAAAGAGGATAGAGCAGTTAGCATATAAATCACTTCTGCAATTTGAATTAACAAGGAAGTCAGGAAATTCACAGTGAAAGAGGAAGAAACGGGATAGGAAAAAAAGGGGAAAAAGAACGAAGAACAGTGTGAGGGAGAAAGTTAAGAGTTTGACACGTTCGCCTCCGAAAGAAAAAGCAAATTGGCTTGTCCCCATAGCTTGGGATTTGTGATGCGTATCGGACGCACTTGGAGAAAGCTTTTTTTTCGGCGGATAGTATCACAATGAAAAGAACCAGAAAGGCAAAAAACTGGGGGAGCAGCTTTTTAGATTTTGTTATCAAACCCAGCCATCTTAGGGTCTCGCTTCAAATGGCATATCTTATGACCTGACAAAAGTACTCAGGGTGCCGGCTGGTGTAAGAGATTATCACGACATCTCAGATCTCAGCCCATAAACCTACTGCATCTACAGTCATCAGCCTGTGACAAGAGCAGATATGATATGAGTCATTTGTTCCAGGACTCAGGTTGGCATTGTAGTGGATGTAAAGTAGGTTTGTGGTTTAACTCTCCTGATGTTTCCTCTTGCTTATCCTCCACGGCACCCTCCCCTCTCAGCCTCCCCCCCCCCCCCCACCCCCCGCCTCCCTATATTGTTATTTGAAGGTGAGCTGGTTGGCGAGGTACGTGAGGAGGTCAAGCGGTCTGAACCTCCCCGTCCCTCTCTCACCGCCAGGCCCCTCCTCCCCGTTTTTACGGGTCATCTCCAGCTCGATGGTCATCAGCACCCGATCTGCACCCTCGCCCCCTCTTCCCCCCACCCTCTCTGTCTTTCTGACTATGGTTCGCTGCTGCTGCTTCGGCTGGGCCTTCGCCACCGCCTGGCGCACGGGCTGGAGCAGCCGGCTGGTGAGCCCGCCCCAGCCCCTCCCCGTATCCTATTTCTTATCCTTGCGTGACTCCTGCTTCTTCTTTTCCGAGGCGGCCGCCTTCACCTTGGAGGGGTCAGCGGGAGGCACGGGGCCCTGTGGGGGAGCAGGGAGAGGGGGTCGGGGGGAGAACAGGGGAGGAGAGTCACTTCAGGAGGAAAGGAGCGTGAGGGAGATAAAGAGAGAGAGAGAGGGAGAGAGGAAGAGAGAGAGAGAGAGAGAAAAGGCAGACTGGGAGGGAGGGAGGGACGAAGGGAGGGAGGGGTGAGATGTTAGAGGTGAGAGAATGAAAAATGGGGTTAGCAGGACGAGTGGAGCTGTGTGAAGAGGAGAGAAAAACACATTTAAGGAGGAGGAGAAGAGATAGAGAGGGGTGAGGAAGTAGAAAGAGAGTCCTTTTAGGGGAGGGGGTAGCAAGTGAGGGCGGGTGGTGTCCAGAGCTGTAAGGGGGTGACAAAACAGGTAACCATGCGTTAGGATGGGACACAGTGGCAGGCAGGCTCCATACACCTGTGACACCTGAGTGACAATTGATCAAATGCACACACTCATACACACAATGTATACCAGCCTTTAGAGAAACATATTAAATCAGCAATAAATAAGTTCATCTAGGTTTTTATTAAACTGATGCTTAAACATTATTTCAGAGACCATATTTCAAAGTGTAGTTAGGACATGCAACACAATGAAATACAGTCATTTAAATGCTGTAAAAACAATGGCGGTACAGCATGTCCTCACCCCTTATTTTAATTATTCAAAGCTAGCCTTTTTCATATTTGAAATCAAGTCACTCTCAATTTAAGTTATTTTCTATCCCCTTTATTATTCTTGTTATTGTTTTAGTTTATTTAAATTTTGTTTTTTTGGGCATTTTTCTTCCCTTATCGTGTTTTCGTGCATAAATTGTCCGCAGGAAGGAATAGTTTGTTAAATTGAATGTCTAGAGAACGAGATGATGCATCTCAAGGGGCAAAAATTCAATACAGAACTTTCACTTCTCAACCAAGCTGAAGTCATTTTTCAACTTAAACACTTATTGTAAATGTTGTTTGACCTGTGAATCAACACATTTCGTGCTCACCGGGTCTCTAAAACATAATTTGAACTATCACAGTACATTAAAAACTCTTACTTAACACAGAAAAATAACATTTATTTCAGGGTCACTGCTCTTTAAGTGCCCTACCTAGAGCCAGGAAACTTTCTCTTAAACTTAAAATCAAAAGATTTGTTTACAAAGCATATAACTGAACTAAAATGAATAATTAATGTGCAAAAAAAAAAAAAAAGAAATGGTTGTAGATGTTATTGGCAGTTTTGCTGCGGTCGGGGTCGGACCTGTTTGACTGGCAATATAATATTTGAAAAAAAAACACCAGCTTCAAATATTAATCCATCTACTTCTTATATAATTCACCCATTCACTCCCACTCATTCTTTACATTGTCTGGACAATGTCTATAAACATCTCTATGAAGAAATCTATAAAAGGAAGAGGAGGAAGGAGGAAAAGGGAAGTGAGGCTTCACTTGAGCACGACAAATCCATCAGGAAGGGACTGGACAGAGAGGAGAGATAAGGTCAAGGTAACACTTAACTTTACATTAGCTGTATTCCAGTGCATTAACCTGTGAGTTAACCTATTGAAAAGTATCATAAGTGCACGATAATTCCCTTATGGAGCTTAAAATAATTATATATAATTATTTTCCCCACACTATGTACTTTTAATGATAGCGCACAGGTTAAACTTCAGGCTAGTACACTGTTAAGTGTGACAGAGGGCAGACAAAGTGAACAAGAAGCAAAATACTTTTGCTCTAATACATCAGGTTAGGCGGCGGTAGAAAGCACACTAGAGGCTGCTTCTACCCACTGAAGCTTCGACTAATAATACCCCACTGATTGCATTACAAAATTTATCATCTTTAATTATGCACTCTGCAAGAGCAGCGCCCACTCTGATAAGACAGCGATCGAGGCGAACGCTGCAGCTAACATGCAGCTGGACTGTGCAGCACCATCCGGTGTCATTACCTCCGATCATACTTACAGTCTCCCATACATCATTGTATTGTTTACCATTACGCATCCCACGGTAGGCTCAGTTTGTGCTGCAATGTAATGCAGAGCTCCCACGCTAGCGATGGGGCTGCCTTGTAAACGCACCCTAGCCTGCTTAGGCAGAAATGCAGAACCACCCTTGTTACAGGGGGCTGCACACACTTCAAAGGAAATGTGGGTACAGTGGCAAAACAGGAGGGACTGGTGGAAAGGTGGATAGGTAAGTGGCTGCGTCCCCTGCTGCATACTAAAAAGAGAGACGGTGACAGGTGAGGAGGGGAGATTGAGAGGTGGATGAAGAGTGAGGGGTAGTGATTTTCTGTCCAGAATCGAAGCTGATCAGAACCCAGAAGACCTGAGGAGGGAGAGGAGAGAGACTGGAAAGGGAGTGTGAGGAGGAGGAGGTGGTGGAGGTGGGTGAGGAGGGATCAACAGAGCGAGAGAGGGAGTAAAAAGGGAAGGAGAGAGAGGGGGAATTACAGACAGATAGATGCTTCTGATGGTCAGCGAGGAAGTCAAAGGCAAGGAGAGGTGGGAGAGGAGGAGGAGGAGGAGGAGGAGGAGGAGGATGCGACTGAAGGGAGGGAGACAGGGGACCGGATAAAAGGAATGTGAATGAGAGAGTGAGGGAAGAAGGTAGTGAAGTGAAGTAGAGGTGGGGGGAGGAGGGGGAGGAGGAGGAGGAGGAGGAGGCAATTGGGGGATGGAAAAAAAAAAGAATGGGTGGGTTGTGCGTGCGTGCGTGCGTTCGTGCGTGCGTGAGCTCAGATCGATACCGAGTGCACTCAATTATCATTCCAGTACAGTGTGTGTATATGTGTTCAAATCCTGTGAGCTTTCTTATGTGTGTGTGTGTGGCTGCAGGGTAAACTCCTCTCCCACAACTCCACCTTACAGGGGGAGTAGCACACACCACGGGATTCCTTTGTCTCTCTGTCTCGCTCGCCCCCCCCGTTCTCTCCCTCACCAGCAGTCTTTTGGAGATTTGTAGTGCAAGCCCAGCAAACAGAAAGTAACGAAGATGGTGAGGCTGATACAAAATTGTGTTGTGTCAGCAGAGTCCTCCTAATAAGGGCTATTTGATCAAACAACCACTTATGAGCGCGCTATAAAATCCCACGAGCCCCACTGTGTGTGTGGCATAGCTACAAGAGAGGAATCAGTTCTGAGAAAAAAGATAAAATAAAAAAAAAAAGAAAGAAAAATAAGGGAGTTGGCAGATGGAATAGCTGTTTTACGCTGTATATTTTTCTTCCAAGCCAAGAATTGCAGGAGAGTAACTGTAAATGACAACGTTGTCAAATACTTCAGTGTCCTTTCGGCGGCGAGTTATTTATTAATATATGCACTGTCACCCGCCGCAGGCACTTGAGAGCAACTGACTACAGCTCAAGAGTAACCTGACAATCATACGACAGTAGAAAGAAGACAAGAAGACAGAGGGAGGAAGGAAGGCTCCCAGGAGATGAGAATGAGCGCGTTTGTTTGAGGTAGGAGGAAGAGTTGGCCCTCGCTGGTATCGCCCCCTTAGGTTTGAGCCGGGAGGGGGGTGGAGGGGGGGCGCAAGACGGCGCTTTCCTATCCACCAGCGGGAGCCCATTGCTTCATCTTTACATTAGTTTATACCTGCGGCTAAATGATTTTCCGTCACAATAACACCTTTGATCTCCCACCTCTGATATCTCCCTGTATCTCTCATTTCAAAGCTGATTTTTGATTTAGTGAAAACGCCTTGAACACAAATCCCTTGACTCCCCCCCCTCCATTATCAGCATGTGAGGCGTACAGTCGATTACAACACACCCCAGCAACCATCCAACCCCCACCCCCCCCCCAAACATTACCACAAAGTAATCAAACAGAACTTGCCCCGGTGCCTTGTATTCACAAAAGAATACAAGCCACCAAAATGTCTGATTAATCCACCACTTGAGGCTATCACACTCCCATGAGGAACAGAGGGGGGAAAAAAAAAAAAAAAAATACCCCAAAATCCTTTGCGTGCAGCAGCGTAAAGGCACTGATAACAGCCCGGACCATAATAGACCCAGTGAATTTTCATTTGACTCCCAGTGAGCTAAATCAGCAGCTCCTGTCCATTTCCCCACTGCGAGCAAATCACAGTCCCATTCAATTCAGCAACAGCATTAGCGCCGTGACCTGGCCTCGGCCATTTCACAGACGCTGGTTTGATTTTTTGCCCCGTGGCTGTTTACTTTCACCGTACTGTTTGGCCCCCCTGAGGGAAATGAAGGAGGGGGGTGAAGACCACAAGTGAGAGAGAGAGAGGAGGAGGAGGGACAGTACAGGCTTTAAAAGCACTACGAATGCTGAGACAGCACTAGAATTTTAACAGCTTGAACACTATTATTAGTGTTTGCCGGGCAGAGTTTGAATGACATGTTATTTTGTTGTTGATATGTTGCTGCGAGGAGGAGCCGGCTAAGTGTGTGGACATATTAGAGCTGCTTGGACTGGCATTGGGGGAATGTGATTATGAAACTGTGCCGTTATGCACTGTCATGTTGGATGTGTGCCATTGTGTGGCTGTGCTGCAACAGAATAGATGAATATTCCTTCTGACACCACGTTTTCTGAGCCCAACAAATATTCAAACACTGAATGCTATTGTAAGCTCTTCAAAAGGACGTAAATTTACTATTCAGCGCCTCAATATGACAGCAAACCGAGCTGTTGCATTTGATGTTGTCGACTGGATGTGCGTGCGTGTGATTGAGTGTGTGTGTGTGAGGAAAGGAGGCGGAAGAGGAGGAGGAGGAGGAAGAAGAAGAAGAGGGGATCGGGGAGGAAGGAGAGAAGGGAACTTGCCTGTCTCTGCTGTGATCCCTCTTTCTTTTTCTTGCCATGTTTGCTGGAGGGGACAAAAGAAAGACAATGTCAGGATGTCGAATCTATCTCTCCCTCCAGTGGTCACAGGGCAGCATTGCCTGACAGCCATCATAAAGAGAACATCAACTTAATCTACAGGCCCTGTCTCACAACACAACCCCCGGGTGCTAAATGCGTTAAGATCTCATAAGATTGGATAGGTATGAGCAAGATGATGGATCCACCATCTTCATGATCCGATGGATTATCCACTCTTAACTTCCACTTCACCACTTTTAATCATCTTGCTTAGGACCTATACTGTACTGTCTTTAGATTAAATCTAAATGAGAGATCATTATCTGTCTCTCTCCCGCTGACTGACTTCAAAATCTAAACCTCGCACACGTAACCAAAGCAATCTATGGCACAGCAGCTATGCCAGCTTGGCCACGCAGGTGTCAATGCCAGGGATGGGTTCTGGCTTCAGCTCCAGTCCCTGGCACAGACCCGAGTGGCAGAGCGCCGCCGGCCACAGGCCGGGCACTGACCTGACACTGAGGCTGAAGACGCGGCGCGCCACCAGGAACCTCATCAGGTAGTAGATGACCACGATGAGCACCAACAGGCCCAGCACCACCCCGATGATGGCTCCTGTGATCACACCAGCCTGGATGGGCACTGTGGGAAGGGAAGGGAGTGTTAGCATGTAGACAAGAGTAGAAGAGAGTGTTGTAGATAATAATAATAAAAAAACAGGAAGGCAAAGAGGTGACAGAGAGAGGTTGGGAGTGTTCAGAGGATGCCAAAAAAAAAAAAAAAAAGAAAAGAAAGGAAATATGTGAAGAAACAGAAAGGAGAGAAGTAGAAGGAAAATATGATTTCAGAGGAGGGAGGGAGTAAGGGAACAAATCTAACAGGAAAGGGAATGAGAGATGAAAGAGACTAGAAAAGGAATGTGAAGTGAAGGTAAAGTAAAGGTTGAATGAAAGATAAAAGTGCAGTACAGGCAGAAGGAGATGAAGGGAGGAAAAGATAAGGTAGGATAAAGGTGAGAGTAGGGATAGAGTAATGGAGGGAGAAGGTGGGGGAGGGGATAAGACAGTGCAAGACGATGGAAAAGAGGAATGAAATGAGAAATGGGAGGGGGAGAAAAGGAGTGAAAGGGAGGCAGCGATAGCAATCTCAAATAGAAAAAAGAGATAAAATTGTAATTGATTTCATTTAATGGGAGGCGCAAGGAATTCCAACAAGGCAATGCGACCACTAGTGTGAACACGGTATTTGCTTTTTTGCCTGATGCACGGTGCAAATTGAGATTAATTTCAGAGTTTGGATGATTATAATAACAATTGAGAACAGTTGGCTGCTGACAGAATAAAATCACCAAAATATGCCATATGGGCTCAGTGGAAAGCTAATGAGCAGACACAGATGTAAGACAATAAAAGCACTTTACTTTACATACTGGGGAATTTGATTTTCCTGAGGAACCCCCCCCCCCCCCCACAGGACTCATTGTACCCCATCCCATCTCACCCTTCTCAAACACCAGCAGGCGGACGCTGGAGGGCCGTCCCACTATGTCAGGGGGGTTCTTGGCGTCACAGGTGAAGGTGCCGTTGTCGCTGAACTCCAGGTTCTTGATCAGGATGGAGCCATCACGGCGACCTGGGTTCCCCACAAACTCCAGCCGGTCCCTGAATGGTCCCTTGTTGTCGAGGTAGGCAGCGCCGCCGGTGTAGTGGAAGATCTGAAAGGACAGAGGATATGGTGACATCATAATGACAATTGTCTTTAGAAATAACAGTTTTCCATTTAAAAGGTGGAGTCAGCAATTCTGGAGATTGTTCGATACGCTTTTTGTCAAATTCAGCAAATATTTCCTCACAGTTTGCTAGCTGTCCGTTCTGTGTGTGCGCTACAAAAAAAAAAAACGGTGGAGCCACACAGCACTATTCCAGCCAATCAGCAACAGGGCGTTTGTGATCGTGCACAGGACAGAAGGAAGTCATCAGAGCAACTGTCTGTGATGACATGACAGTCTCTTGTCTCCTGCACCCGTTGAATGGTGAGAGGCAAAGAGAGGCATTGGCCAACTCACACAGAAAGTGTTTTTGACCATCCGTCACTGGTGCATCTCACGGAAGAGATACACTTCCCTTTTATTCAAGGTATCAATCCACACTGAATCCTAGACACATGTGAGTGATGTCATGAAGATCACCTGCATTTTTTCACGTTCCGAGTCTTTTTCTGCCGTGTTTCACACAAATATCCCGCTGTATGTGTGTTTTGAACTTATTAACTGTATCTACATCGACTGATCAAGGGTCCTACTCTGTCTGTGAGCTCGCCTGTTTCACTACAGGCAGATTCGCCTCAGTTGCTATGGTTGGCAGGGAAATAAGATGAATAAATAAACAAATACAAACATTGTTGATTTCCTCCTGTGAAGAAATCCATGCAAACTATTTTGGTTCAGTAAATTTCTGCTGTCAGTCAGCCTGGTGAAGGCAGTTTATCCTCTCAGCTCCCCAGGAGCTGCAGCTGACAGACGTGGACAGAGACGCTGAACGCAGGTCGAGTGAGAAGTGGGGAGACCGCAGAGAGGCGGAGAGTGTGGATGGACGGTTATGGTCACATGAACTGGTGATGATGTGTGACAGGAACAGAAGTGACTCTACAGCTGACGAATCGCTCTAGATTCTGTCGTATTTCTCTTTGGTCAGCTAGCCCAGTTGTTATGGTTGTTGTCTTGGCAATGCACGTCCATGAATTTGGGGGGGTGGAGCTTCCGAAGGAGCACGAAGGGAGGGGTGTATTTGTTTGGGTGTTTCGTTCAAATATCAACAATCTTTCTCCAGAATCACTGACTCAACCTTTATGGTTTTTCCACAGATTATTGCTTCCTTATATAATATAGCAGATTAGTTCATAAACTGCACCAATAAGTAGAGCTGTGTGTCAAAACTCAGTTCTTTTTGGTAGCTGCCAAAATGTGTCCATAACACCATGACTTTGCAAGAGTATTCAAAACTGTGAAGTACCAAAAACTGAAATTAAATGTCTGGTGATGTTCATAATCTTGTTTACTTACTCTTAAATCAGACTGTTCCTCATTTAAATCTGTAATAAATGATGTTTTTTTGGGCAACTGGGGGCAGCAGAACCAAGCTGTGAACACCTGTGTGTGTGGGAAACAGTCAGCAAACAGTTGCTAATTTACACCTGGCGACTTGAAGGCTTTCAGCTCCAGTCTCCTGAGGGACCTTATTCATTCTTTAGCTGCTGAATCTGTTCACCAGCTAGTCACTTTTTTCTGTTGTCAAAACAAAAAGCTGAAAGGCGCTAAAATGCTCCCTAGAGCTGAGGGGAGCTGCAGAGTCGGGTGATATTTTGTCACTACGAGTGAACCCTTTCACACACATGTCGTTGTGTTATATTGATTAGAATAGTAGATTTAAATCAAACATTTTGACCACTTGCGGGCAACAGAAACAAGTTGTGAGCCTTTTAAGTCGATGTTAAACTTTTTAGCAAACAGTTGCTTATTCCACCTCCAACAGTTGCAGAACAACATTAACATTCATTTGGAGTCATGTTTCTGTCCACCTGGTGAATTTAAGTCCAATATTCACTCTGTTTTTGATCTCTATCAACTCCTGAGGGAAATATCTAGCTCTTTAGCCTTTAAATGCTCCACTAGGTTCATCAGCTAGCCCCTGTGTTTGTTTTCCGTTTGGTGCTGCTGAGCAGTTAGTGTACAGAAGGGGTTTTTAGAGCTTTTTCTCTGAAAACAGCTGCCTGCAGCGGCTGTAAAAGACACTATTTAGAGCAATGAGAGTCAACCAAAACAGTAAAGTTGCAGCCAGACAGCTAAACAATGAGCTGAAAATCCCTGTGAAGCTCTGTAAAGCCGAAGGGAGCTGCAGAGTCGCTGATAGATCTCTGTGGGTTCATCACAACAAGCGACACCTCTGAATTATACACATTGTTATTTGATTTACTTGAAGTCAAAATTGTGCCAATTTCAGACTGTTTTAGTTTACGGTCTTGTGGGGTTTCTTGTGTTTAGACTTAATTCGATATTTTAGAATTTTATTCTAAGGGGGAAAAAAAAGGTTTTTGTAGAGAAACTTGTTTATCCATGTACAGTATCTCTTAGAGTGTGGTATTACAAAAAAGACTACAGCCAGAACATCACGTTTTAAACTCAGTCTTTGAAGAATTTTTAAAGGAGCTGTTAATTGACTTTGACTTTGATGACTTTTGTTGTGATTTGGTGCTATATAAATAAAATTGAATTGAATTGAATTGATTTGGGAGAAACCTTCAATGGGCTGTGAGGTACAACTGAAGTAAGGGGGGTTAAGTGGTGATGCTCCTGGTTCCACAAGGTCAAATTTGGTTGAAATTTTGATAAACTATCAGTTTAAATTTAAAGCCTGTGAGACACATAAGCCGGTCCCCATGAATTACACGCCGCCTTTCACGTGATACAAACATGTCAGATATCAAATACGACATTTCAAAAGGACAAATGCACCGTGAAAACAGAAAAGATGTATGAAACTGTAAATCTATCCAGGCAGGTAAAGAAATGAGCGACAGAAGATAAGGTGAAAAAAAAAAAAAAAAAAAAAAAAAAGAGCAGGGAAAACAACTTTCAAAGTACACTGCGGGAGACGGATGAAGGCGGATGAGGTGAGGGGAGGAGATAATGAGAGAGGAGGGGTGGGACAAAAAAAAAGGCAGGGCTGGAGAGGAGGAGATTAAGGGAGGTGGACAGAGGGAGGCGCAGTCAGGACGGGGAGATAGAGAGATTAGAGAGATGGGAGGAGGATAACGGCAGGGAGAGCGAAATTAAAGAGCAGGATGCAGGTGAGGCAGGGAGAAGAGGGTGAAGATTAGGAGAGAAAGTTTCTGTGCGCTTGTTATTTCCTGTTCTAAGTTAATACATGCACACTGTACCTGTGTGTTAAAATAAATTGAGTATTGTTTCGTGTGCCTTTTTTTTTGATATTCACACAGCGCTGGATTTGTCAGATTAAACCAGGATTCCTTTTTGTTTATTTGCATGCATCCTGCTCTCTGAGCGTGCTCTACAAATTACATGACATTTATGAATTTGGCTTGATTTTTGTTCCTCTTTGTGTCTGGTAGAGGCTGAGATGATGAAAACAAACCCCTGTTTGAAAACAAGTCTTTTTCGCAGCAGACGTAGCTATTGTTGGCGAGGCTACATTTCTGTCGCTGCAAAAGACGTCTTTGTGTTTCCTTTTTAAGAAGTTCTTTGTAGCTTCTTGCATGTGAAAAAGGTCAACTTCAAGTAGGAACGCACAACATCAGAATTACATTTAGGCCAATGAGGAGAAAAGAGGAAGGGGATGCTCCTCTGATGCAGCCGCACTCTTTTCAAGTGCAGGTTTAATGTGTACGTGTGACTAATTTTCAATTTTTTTGTGATTTACAGTATCAAACTTCTACATATGTCACCCTTAATCATGTGTAATGTGTGTGTGTATCTTACAGAGATGCTGTCCCGGGAGCCATCGGGCCTGTATGTCCAGGAGAAGGTGACGTCCTCTGAGGTCCAGCGCCAAGAGAAGAAAGAACAGGAGAGTCGGATGTCGGAGCCCACCAAGGCATGGCGTTCCCAGCCGGTGTAAATCACTATGGCCTGGGACTGCTCGGGCACTGGGAGCCACAGATGATATGGTTAATTCACAAATAAAAAAACACCCATCTATGCTACAAAGAGATTAAAATATTTGAGAAGTTTAACATGATTTTAGTTTAAAAGTTAATGTGGCCTTTACTGCACAATTTGACCACCTCTTACTACAGAAAATCAGCAGAATTGCAACCTGTAAGTATTAGAGAACAAGTTCGTGGACACAAAAACAAAATTATGCAAACATGAGAAACTTTTTGCAGCGTTCTCATTGACATTTATCCTTATTTTGTTACACTTTTGATCTGCATAGACTTTCCCCCCCCCCCCTAAATCACTTCGCCCTGATGTACTCACAAGACACTAAGCAGTGCTCACATGTCAAATTATTCATTTCCTTCCTCAAATCTATAAAATACATCCCAAACACTTGCATATGCATCCAGACACTCACAACTAAACTGCACACGTATTTGTGTCAGATCCACTATTGATTCAGACATGCACTCAGTAAATAAATGGATTATAACTGGAATATTGTTGCTAGTTTTCGAAAAGTCAAAGGGGAACATCATTTTCCCAATTAATATGGATTATCTTGGCTGCGCTGTTTATGCTCGAATAATATTTAATGATCAATGTTAATTTGGTTTTGGCTGCAAAATCAATATTTTACTTCCCTAAAAAAAAAAAAAAAAATGCATTCAGTATCTCAAACAACCACCAAAGCCCCTCCGGGAGCTGCACACCCCTAACTGAAACAGCATAACTTTTAAATTGTTCTGTTTAGTTTAAAACGAGTGAACGAGCCACCACTAGTCACACTATTCTCACAGCTACATTAACTTCTAATGCCCCCCCCCTCAAGCGTTCTGCCTCTTTTAACACCCGGGGGAATAAAGTTCACAGCATTTCACCGTGAGCACCCTTGAACGATCAACTTTAGTGCGGCCAGCCAACACAAAGCTCGTCAATGAAATCACACTTGACATCTTTAATTAAAATTCTGAAAATATCTGACAAGAAGGGAGTAGAGAAAGACGTCTGCTACGGAGCAAAAAAAAAAAAAAAAAAGCTCTGCCAGCCCTCGGTTGAAGAGTCATAACATTAGCGCTCTTTAACTTTGCAAACTAAAGAGACACCTGCTTTATGAGAGGATCACAGATGGAGAGAGTGCTGTGCTATTTACAATGAAGCACCTGAAGATGAACTACATGCTCTGCAGGCGCCCTAATGGCCTTTTTTTTAATTAAACCAATACAGCAAATACCAAGATATCAATTAAAGTGCTTTAGTTTGGTGTTAAGCCAGTGCAGAGAGAGGCATTACTTTTCAGTGAAAGATCAATTAATTCATCACTAAGCCTATTGACCCTTTTTATTATCAAGTCCATCAGTTTTCAGATAAGCGCTGCAGAAAAAAATATCTACATTTAACCTTTAACCCCACATCTGTAGAAAGATAATTTCTACATTTTCACTATCAACAGACAAGAATCCAGCTTGAGCTTTCTCTCTTTAACTTAAATAAAACTTAATAAAGTTCAAAGATTTCTTCTTCTTCTTTTTCTTTTTTTTTTTTTTTTTTTTACCTATTCCCAGGAGGACGACCGACGCCAGCGCCAAAAACGTCAGCATGGTTTCTGGCTTCTACGGAGCTCCCAAAAGACTGATGCCGCAGACCTGACAGGAGTCTTGTCGAGGAAGGAGTCCCACTCTAGAAGGAGTGTGAGTGGAAAGGAGGAGAGAGAGAGAGAGAGAGAAAGAAAGAAGTGGAGTGGAGGGGTGCGGGATGCCGGGACAGAGGGCTTCAAAACGGGACAACAACAGAAAACCCACTGTCCCCTGGTTTATACCCAACCACACCCCTCACCCAGGCCCGGCCCGGCCCATTCCTCCTCTCCGCACCACCACTCCCCCCCCCCCCTCCATCCCCCCCCCACCCACCCTCACTCACTCCTCCTGCCATTTCTCTCCATTTCGTTCCCTCATTGAAACAAATTACACACATTAACTTTCAAAGTGGAGGGGAAAAAAAAAAAACATTCGAGAGGCACCTGCGCCGTAGCCGTAACAGTAGCTGGTGGATTAATTGGGGGAAAACAATGGGCGACTTGGGGAGAATTTTGCAAATTCTGTGCAGCATTACGCCATGATGAATGTAATGTATTAGATTACACCCTCACTGTGATGTGATTGAGTTGAGAGCGAATGCTAATCAACGCTTATCATGTAGGTGCAAGCGAGGGTGTGTGTGACAGGAATCATGACCATCTGCAGCCGCTCTGTATGTGATCACTGTTCATATATAAATATTACATGGGGGGTATTGGTGGGAGGTGCGAGAGCCCGTTCTGTGTTTACAGTGAGGGGTCACGGAAGGAGGGGGGGGGGGGGGGGGGGGGGGTCGAAGGGGATCCTGCAGCGAGGTCAACCCAGTGCTCTCTCCTCCATCCCTCCATCCCCTCTCCCTGCACTTTCACCGGGTCTGAAGCCAGCAGTCCGAACAAAGCCCTGACTCTTCCCTCTCTTTTTCTCTCTGTCCTCCCTCTCTCCAGATTCCTGTCGTTTGCTGACGTCTAGCACTTGGGAGACAATGGAGAGAGAGGGGGACAGGGGCTGACTACCCGTCTGTCAATGGCGCTTTCTTCCTCTCCGGCCTCTCCCCTTTCTTTCTCCCGGGCCTCGGTTTTCTGCCGCTGGCCCCGGACAAAGCTGTGTATTCACCGCGCAGCGCCCACTCCTCGCTTTTCCAGTAACACAGACAGCGACAGAGTGGGGAGAGACCTGCTATATATAGATGAGTTGATATGAGGACAGGGCGAGAAGATGCACAGACTCCAGAGCAAGACAACGGCAGATAGAGAAGCAGACAGGGGGAGAAAATGAGAAAAAGACGCAGCGGTGTGAACGGAGTGGACACGCTGGAGTGGAATTTCTGCAAAGCCTCATTTCTGGAGGCCTCATTCCATCATTTTGTCACACGTCATAAATATGCATTCATTTAGCCGCTGGCATAGTAGTAGTGAATACATGCACAAATTAATGGTTCTGCAGCACTCCTCTAGCTCCAGCAAGCTGGATTCAGTTATTCTCAACATGAAGTGTAAACCACATCAATCACGATTTGACTTCTTCTACCCTCCTCGAGAATGTATATATGATGAGGAAGAAAGAAGAGGAGGCACTTGACAAGGATGTCCACTTCATCCACTTCACTTTATTTCATTGAGCCTTCTTATCTGGGTTTTCTGTGCTAAAAATCAAGGATCTCTTTTTCCGAGGGGGGCTCTCGGCCGAGACAGAAGCAGAGCATTTAGCGAGAGAGATCGACTTTTGCCTACATTCGAGACCGCGGCATAAATTCTTGCCACTTGTGACAAATCGCAAACCGCTCATTCATCTTAACACCTCAAAACACCCCGCTGACGGATCAGCTGAACAAAACGGAACCATCTGCCAACTTGTTGGCGCCAATCAACTGTCTAAGCTTTGGCTTGAACGTCTAAATCGCGACATCCTTAACAATTATGGCAGATCCTGCCTTCAGGCCCCAGAGAAACAGGGGGATTCTTTATGAGCCTGGCAGGTGCAGAACGTGGCAAGCGCCCAAACTTGTCAGCGCCGAGTGACGGTGGCAGCGGCAGGGGCTGAGCTTGGCAGGCAGAAACTGTATCACATATAGAGAGTGAAGGCCCCCCCCCACCCACCCACCCACCCACCCCCCCTATTCCTTTAGCTGGCAGTGATATAGCACACTAATGTAGGAGAGGGCGAGCTTATCTACTGCTAAATTATACAGAGAGGAGAGGTAGAGGAGACAGGAGAACGAGGAGAGAGTTAGCAGTGAGAAACAGAAAGAGAAAACTCAATCTGTAGAGCCATTTACTGTAGAGATTTTTTTTTTGCGAAATTATACATGAGTCCTCAGCTGCACTTCAGCGATATTGAGGTGGACAAGGCTTCATATCAATTGGTGTTATTAGAGATGACTGAATACGCAGAGTACCTCAGGCTTCAGCCACTGTGTGAATGAAACCATCTCGACTGTCTGCCCGCATAACTCATCAAGCTTGTTTTCACGCGTTGAAACAGTAGCCTCGGTCGCATCCGGTGAGGGCATGTCATTAGACATCCGTAAAAATTTACAGGACATGTTCTCTTGTGATATTGTAATTTTCTTTGATGTAGAATTATTTCCAACGTACATACCAAGTGTGCGTTCAAAAAGACCAGGGATAATTCACAGTCTGGGAAATCAGAGGCTCTTGTCAACTCTATCCATGTCTAATTTTTCTGCAGTGTTGAATATGTTTGTCACAGCTCTGAGTGCAGCACTGATCACAAGGTAGGCGCTGGCAGATGTGCAGAAGAGGGGGGTGGGGGGGGGATGTCTCTTTCGACATGTGGAGGGCTTCTATGAATGGAGAGCGGACCGCTGGAGGGTTTTTCTTGTCGGTCAAGACGACGGCGAGCGAGGGAAAAGGAGACAGAAGAGATACAGACCGCAGAAGCCAGTTCACACAAAGGTCGCAAGACTAACGACCGCCAACGATGATCCAATGGAGTGCACTGCAATCTCAGCTCCCTGAAGCACAAGCCTCTCAGTGTGGGCCAAAGTGAAGCGCTGACAAGTGGGGAACAACAACCACCACCGCCGCCATCATAAACCAATCATAAAGTGGCCTCATAAATGACTAGGTCGGCTCACAGTTTTGCTGCAGGGGTTGAATAATCAAGCGAAATATTTCCATAACCAAATAAAGTAAATGAACCGTGGCAAGCAATTGGCCTGAAAACTGTCAAAAGTTAAGGCTAGAAGGCAGGATTAAATATAAATACATACAGGACGCAGGTTAACAGCCCACTGACTTCAAAACAAAACAAAAGAAGATGTTGAAAAGGAAACGAAAGGGCCACAAAATTTATGACTAAAAAGAATCTGTACGTTGTTATGTGCAGCGTTTCCAGGAGAGTCATCCACAGAACCTCTCTGATGTTAAGAGGTTTGTTGTTGGGAACACGGCAGCTTGTGTGCATGGTAACATTCACGGTTACATTCAAGTGACAAAAGACTACCAGCCGCTGGAATTAAGAGTCTTGTCTGTCGGGAGCAAAGGAGGAAATAGTGTCACGTAAGAGGGAGAGGGAAGTCAACAAAATGTCAGACTTTGACACGGGAGGCCGCTGTTTGCTTCCCGTTTCCTTCCAGTCAACTTTGAACCGTGATGGTTCTGACCCTTAACCCAGTAGTTATTTTATCCAACACCATGATATGTCCTCAACCAAGTCATTTTTGTGCTGCAATCTAATAAAACCTTAACCAGCAGTGTCTGATTACAAAATGCTTTTTTTATTTTCGCAACAGTGAAAAATGGTTTTGAAAGCACTGAGAAGAGATGTTGCTCCGCCGAACAAAAGCTCATATGTCTCCCTTTAAAGGGGCATTGAAAAACCATTTTGTTGTTTAATTGGAGGACTTGTTGGCACAGTCAAAGGCAACTCGTACTAGTTAAAACTGAGCCGATGAAGTGCTGCGATGAGTCACACGGCGCATACAATCCTGTACTGTCTCTCGCTACCCTGTTAAAGAGTGGACGCCGGAGGACGAGGGGAATCATATAAAGGGCCCAAAAAAAGAGGAGCCCTGACATCATCAAATCCGAAAGGTTACTGGCCAACGCTTGGCGCTCCTCCTCAAGAAAAACACTATTGATATTCCGTGGGTTCGGCCGGGGACAATGGCAGGGCCTGTCCCTCCCTCTCTCCCTCATGGCCTGGCATGGCAGAGATGTCACAGAGAGCACCAAACAAATGGATGGAGGGATAGAAAGGGATGGAGAAGAGGAGGAGGTGGATGAGAACAAACGCATTGTTCTCGGGGTGGAGAAAGGGGTATTGTGAACAAGAAAGATAGCTTATGTGGGAGAATGGGTTGGGGGAAGAGAGAGGGACACAAAAGGACAGGGAAAGGTGAAACCTGGCATTTTTTTTTTTTTTTTTTTTTTAATAGATGCCCCTCTTTTTTTTCCTTTTGTGGTTGGAGGTAATCCATAACCCTGCTTTAGGGGACACTTCCTTAAACTTTAAAGAGGAAAAACAGCAGGGACAGTTTCAGCTCAGAGGAGCCATCTTCAGCTTGCCTTTCATCTGTCACAACACCAGAGATCAGTTCTAGGGCTTTTTTTAAAAAAAAAAAAAAAAAATCATGCTCCACACACCCCAAAGCTCCCAGCTGCTTCTTAAAATTTGGCAGGAGGACCCCCAGTAGCTGAATAGTTACCACACTTGCCACATAACACAAAGGTCCCTGGTTCAACTGCAGCCAGGGACCTTTGTTGCATGTCATACCCATCTCTCTCCCCTTGTTTCCTATCTTCCCCTTTGCAGCCCACTGCCCGATAAAGGCGAAAATGCCAAAAAATATCATCTAAAAAAAAACAAACAAACCACATAGCAAAGCACAGTTCAGCAGGGGCAGCGAGCAGGTAGGTCTGCGACAGTAACTTCCCCCGCGGGACCCGGTCTGAACGGGTGACTTGATGTGAACTAACAGCACAGCTGTTTGAGCAGAGGCGAGGACCTCGGTGGAGATGGAGGCAGCTGCCCCCCTCGGTAAACATCAGTGACACATATACACACACACACACACACAAACAAACATGGGCAGTTAAACAGGCTCACTCACATTTTTTTTTTTTTTTTTGCACCGAGATGATAAAAAAACAACTTCACTCACTCATGCACAAAAGAGGAAACAAATACAGAAACGCCTCAGCGTGCAGACACTCATGCTGAACACAAAAGGTACACAGAGATTCACAGACTTTCACGCTTCTTCACTTATACAATCACACGTACACAAATTAGGTAGAGACAACTCTTGCCGCAGTCAACCTTCAGAGTAATTCACAACAAAAGCCGGAATCATACAGCACACACAATATGGAATTGAATTCATTACATATTTGCATTTTCAATATTTCATGCTCTGTTGCCTGTTTGATTTCCATTAGGGCTTTTTTTTTTTTTTTTTTTCCATTCTGCATATTCACTGTTTCAAGCCAACTTCTAAAGCAACAGTGCAGCTGACAACTGCTATTTGAAATTCAGATTGTAGTAACACCAGCAAATCCCTTGTTTCTATTCAAAAAAAAAAAAAAGTGACGAGATGTGATGATGATATTCAAGATGAATGTCAGATGTACCCGAAGTAGCTTGCAGGAGGAGAGACGTATCTACAGAGCATACTGCAACACCTTTAAATCTTCATGTGGTGAAGGTAGTGAATAAAAATGAAAAGAAAAGCTTGTTTGGTAAACAACAGTGGCAGTGGGAAAGGCCAGTCAAATCTGAATTTTGGACTATCCATCATTATTCTACCACAATGGTGTCCTTCTCAAACTCCCCCTTCAGCAGACTCACAGGACACAGCCCACACACTTAGAAACACTCACACACAAATAGGCCAGCCGTGCAGTATGCATAGTTGCATACCGAGATAGCATAACACAGAGATCTCACATGCACTTGAGTATACAAACCGCTCCGCATGTGAAAACACTGACAATATTAGGGCCACATACAGGGTGAGTCACCACAGAACTGGCAAAAAAATTTTTTATATGCAAATATCCTGCAGACAAGCCAGACGCTGTAAACTGGATGAATGCATGCAGCTGCAGGAATGCTAGCCCACCAACGCATGATATTTATTTCCTGCATCTCATTTTGCTTCAGCAGAGCTTCCTGCTGCAGGTATGCTAACATATTGCACATGCTAACGTGCTTAACTGAACACAATGTGTTAGCTGAGGCTGATGGGAATATTCTGCAGGTATTTGGGTCAAAATAAAATGACCGTGGTGCTGAATGAAAAGTCAAGGGATCACTAGCTATTACAGTTCATCCTGACAAGAGAGAAATTTTCATGCCAATCCATCCAGCGGCTGTCTAGACATTTCACTCAAAACGACAAATATGAATCTCATGGTGACTCTAGAGAGAAAGCGGGAATCACTAAAGTTATTAGGATTTATCCTCTGAGGACCATGAGTGTCTGTACACAATTTTGTGGCAATTCTTCCAGTAGATGTTGAGATGTTTTGCAAGATAGGTGACCTGCTGGTGGTGCAACAGTAAAAGTCTGAGGTTCACCAAAGTCAGTAGGTTTTAACATCTGTGGATCATGAAGGTTTGTACAAAATTTAGCAGTTATCCATCAAATAATTGTTGAGATATTTCAGCCTGAATCAGATCAGACCAACCACCATTTCCCATCCCTGGAGTCACACCGTTAGCATATAGCATGTTTATAAATCCTTTAGCAAGCAGCTCTGCTAAAGTGCTCACCGTTATAATTTATTTGTGGTGAGATGTGCAGTTTGCAGCTCTTTGCGCTTTTTTTGATGCATGATCTCTATACACATGCAAAGCAAAACTCTCAAGCAGTCTTTGTCAGTGTCAACAAAATATTTCCTGCACATTCACTCTATTCGGCATTTAACGCAATTCCGAGTTGCTTGGGGTTTTTTTTTTTTTTTTTTGCACAGACAAAAGCACAAAACACATTTAAAACACTAAGTGGTTCAGTCTGTGTCACAAGCCCACTCATATCCTCTCACACAGCATCACTATGCAGAAAACTCACAATCCTCTTTGCCTCTCCATGTAATAACTGTCCGTCCTTGGCTCTCAAACTGACCCCCCCCCCTAACACCACCAAACACACACACACACACACACACACACACACACCATCAGTTTCGGATTGATTCAGGTTGGACAGTTAGTGGATTTCCATCATCTAATGCAAGCTGTGAGTGCTTCTCTTTTGTCCTGCTGTTTGAGCAACTGTCTGCTCCTGTGTCCTTTTCTTTTTTTTAAAATACTAACAACATCTCAGGCAGCCAGCAATCTCCTTGGCATGTCCTCTTATTACCACACACATTGAATGCACCTCGCTGCTGCTGCTGCTGCTGCCTTTTGAGTGCTCAAGCAGAAATCAGGCCAGTTGAAATTATTGGTATGCCGCCCTTACATTTCATATTTTGCACACTGAATTTTTGATAGGGATCTATTACCGGCAGGTATGCCTTAAGTGCCGAGTCGATTCGGGTTTTGGGAATTTATGTGCAGGGTATGCAGCATGATGTTTACGCAATTTTGGCTCTGAAAGGAAAATCGTAGTCGATAAAAGGAGCAGCTTCAATGAATCAATAACACAAATGACAGGATGTTTAAAACTGGCGAGAGCCTTTATTTTCATTCAACATTACAAAAAGAAAGACGCTATTTACAATTACATTGAATTTGCCATTATTTATTATTCTCTGCTGATCACTTCTGGCTGATCAGTAGTAGTCCTCCGGGTCAGCTTTCTCCCCCTGATTCTGAATCTGCTGCTGCTTCTTGTACAAATCAGCAATCTGCAGAGAGAAGAAGAGATGGACGGAGATTTTAGAGGAAGGGAGGAGGACGGGGGGGGGGGACAGGGTTCACACGAGAGAGCATGCATGAAAGAAAGAGGGCGGGAGGGGAGGGAGAACATCATGAAGTCAGGTCAGTAACATGAAGAGAAAAAAAAAGCTAAAAATAACAGTTTGATTATTCATATCCGAGGCTTTGAAGTCGGTGACTCCCAGCTGCTGACTGGGAGATGGAGGTTATGTTCGCTCGAGCTCATCAGGATTTGAGGGTGAGGGGTGGAAGGCGGGACAATGAATAATGTGTGAACAGCAGGACCACCTCGAATCAGCTGTATTAGTTCCAGTACAGCAGGGTGGCACAGTGAAGAGGAAAACACTGAAACATCACATTTCTACTACAGAGAATCAAGGTTAAGCTTTGATTCTCCGCCTCAAACTGACTGAGTTTCAATTTAATTGTCTGCTAAATCACACACACACACACACACACACTCTGCGCTAACAAGTGTGTGAAAATAATTGACAAAAGTATTTAAATGCAGCTGCATCCTTCATTTGATGTTCTGACCTGACTCCCGACTCTAACGGGCACAAACGACTCGAGAGTTAACAGACGGCTGTTAATTAAAGTCAGTGAATACGACCTGAGTTAAAACAGTTTTTGGGTGTCATCGATACTACGTTTGTGTAACTGTTGTGTTCGCTGTTACACAACAATGATTAATGTTTTGTGTGATACCTGGGTAGGATTTTAGAGGACAGAAAAATAAAATCACAAAAATTATTATGCGACTATTTTGATAATCGATTGTCATTAAACTTTTTCTCACTCAAGCTTTTTTCCCCATTGTGAAAAGTTTTTCTTCTTCAGACAAAAACAAGTAATTTGTAGATGTCAGCTTGGCCTCTGGGAGATTGTGATGCATATTTTTTATGTTTTATAGACAAAATAATTAATCGTTTCATTAAGATAATAAACCGACACTTACAGATAATAATAATCACTGGATGCAGTCTTAATTATTTTTCTATTGATTGACTTTTATATGCAAAGAGTTCAGACTTGATCAATATATCTTAGAGGTGGATCGGGTTAGTTGGTATAAAAGTATTTCATATAATAACAACGCAACGCATGTGTTGACTCGCAATGTGCTGAGACGGGTTATAAAAAAAAATATGATGTGCTGTTGGGTCGGTGGGCAGGTCAGAGGTCAGGAGCAAGTAAACATCATGTTAGAAAGATAAAAACATCCTGATAAATAACTGAAATTTTTATGTCTTTGTCAAAATTTACTGTCATTGAGCCGAGTGTCCATAAACCAGTAAGCCCCACTGATTAAGAGGTAATGGTTTCGTGTTGAATACGATCACAGGTGAGCGTGTTTGCTGGCCGATAGACGAACGCGTGTTTGGATTCAGGTGAGGTAAGAGTCGACCTGCAAATGTCTACTGTACAACATAACTCACTGTTTACTGCCCTGCAATACATTACACGGATTCCAACAAAGCTTTACCCGACTGTTATACAACATTGTCCTTGCAGCTTTATTCACCCTTGAAATTTTACAGAGCATCTCTTGTGAAGTGACCATGGTGACGCGCCGTCTCTATACAGCACTTCAAATAACACGGCGTAATACCTCGCCAAACAAACATGATTGAATTTTTAATGGCTTACGCTCATTATTTTATTGCACAAGGTTGACCTGTTTGACCTGCTGGGCCTCTGCACAGAACATCTAGAGAGAGTGTTTGATGCTGAAAACGTATTTCACTGCTTTCATCTGCTGTTTCCAGTACAGATGAACTTTTCTGATGTACCTGAGCTCCGGTCGTGGCGTCTTCTGGCTTCTTGTCGTCTCTGATCCGGAGGAAACGGGGGAACCTCAGAGAAATGCCCTTTTCTGAATCCACCTAAATAAAAGACAGGACCACAATCAACTTTTATAATCAATCAGCTGATTACATGTGAGCGTTTGTCCTGGAAATGTAGTGAATTAATTCTTTCAATGAAAATATCAAAGATAAGAGTGATTTTTAAACCCTTTGAGCTCCATTAGATAACCTCTAAAAACTTCTCATTATTACCTTCAAACCATTGAACAGAGAATAACCAGTGCTATTTAAAATGCTGGATGTGAATCACTGCATTCTGGATGCTTTAATGGATCATACACACACATAAAATTTAGGTTTGCCAAAACAAAATCCAGTTGCAAAATGCATTTTACCAAAATTTTAGGGTGTCAAATATGACGAGTGAATAACAGAAAAGCATCCTGACCAATAAACAACATAAACAACTATTAAGTGAACTCGTTACAGCCTCTTCTCCCGTTAAGGAGAATGGGACACAACCTGCTTGCATTATTACAAACAGGAAGCACAGCTCAGACTCACAGACGTCTTAAACTGCGGGCGCGGAGCCAGCGTCACGCTGCGGATTGATATCGTTGACAAATTGTGATTAATTGTGAGTTTATTGGTGTAGTTATGGTAATAATCTGAGAAAACGGCGGAGATGACAGGTAGCCGATGTCTTACAAGTGTTGCTGTCATGATACGATTTCTAATAAACCCTCTGAAGTGATTGTTCCACCGGCGAGTGAAGCTGTAGATACATGATGCCATAACTAGAAATACTATATTTTAAGGTTTCATGACAATGAAAAGCAACATGTAGAACATTTAAATTTAGATTTGAGTGACTAATAAAAGGTAAAAACTAATATTCTGAACATATTTCAGTTACCTCTACTATTAAAAACACACGGCGGGACTTTGTGTCCAACATGCAGCCATTAAACGCAGCATCTTTTACAACATTTTTAATAACTCAATAAACGAGCACCGATTGTGACTTTTGCTTGTAGACAACAGACCATAACAGGGAGAACATTTTAACAGGCTGAACTGACCAATCCCATGGCAGCCTTGTAGATGGGCGACAGCGACAGGTCGGCGCACTTCACTTCCCAGACCTGCACGGCGTCCAGCCACACGTCGGGCTCCGCTGATTGGTCGATGCGGTAGTAGGCGCGTGGCTTGGGCAGAATGTGCTCCTGCAGAACATAAAATAAGAAAAAGGACCTTTCTCGTTATCAATTATATTCATTTAGTGAGTAAAATATTTTTAAAAAAAGATGCTTTTAAGTTTCCAGAACTCAAGGTGACGCCTCAAACTCCAAGATATTAAATTTATAATATAATAAAAGATATACAGTATAGACTGTAGATATGTAGAGACATACATAATGTAAAAAAATAGGGCGATGCATTTATGAAGAGCCTGAAAAAGAGACAGTGACAGAGTGGCTCTGGTTGCCCCTGCTGGATCCTGCTGCTGCCGCCTCACCATCACGTCCCCGAGAGACGGCCCCGGTTTGAACACCCTCTTATTCAAATGATACCTACTCGACTGAAGGACAACATAAGAGGGTGATTTTCAAACCGCATTAACGCCCACGTGAAAGATTTCATTCAGAAACACCTTGATATACATGATTTTATTATTTGATATTCACCTACGATTAAAAAAAAAAAGCCCAAAAAACATAAAACCTCGAAACCAGGAACTCAAACGTTCCTGTTCTGCAAGCAAACAGAGAAAACTGTCAACTTGTACGATATTTAATAGTCGCCTTTTTTTAACTCTGACACAAGTAATCATTCCGTCAGCGTAGGTGTCACACTTACACTTACAAAAAATGACACCCGTCTCGTTTTTTGGCGTGAAACAACCGTTTCAAGCGGATGAATGAGACTCTGAAACAGTATAATGTTAACTAGACTGCCGCAGTGTCCACAGAACTGGGTCATAGTCAAGTAAAGCTGGAGAAAAAAAGAAGAAGAAGGGCTCCAGCTCCAGCAGTAGTGGTGGTGGTGGTTTTTCTCGCACACATTATTTATACTGAAGGCATTGGAGTGACACTCTTTATACTGAGTGAATTACAATGAGTGAGCTGGTAGGCATGCGGAGTCTTATAAAACACTGCCGCTGATAGACGTTGAGTCCTGTCTGGGGGTCTGACTCGCAGCCTCTCGGTTACACGTATCCATGTAACTGTACTGTAGACAGGTCAGGTATGAGCTGATTAAATAGTTTCTTTGTATTCATTGGTTATAAAATGAAGCAATACAATTTTACAAATCTTTCTAGAACATTATAAATATAAATAAAATATATTTAAGTCTAAAAATGCTGTGATATGAATGTGTGCGGTCCGTTATATGCAAATATTTGTGTTGATTTATATGCATGTACGCCTCCGGAGCCCTGGGTGAAGCATTCACCTGGAGGGCATATGTACTGATACTTAAGGAGGGTAATTAACATTAAACACTAGTGTTGTTGCTGGAGGAAACATACACTATTCCTGCTTGTTGGTTTATTTGAAATTAAATGGATCAGTGGACTATGTAGCAATAATGATAAGCTAAAAAAAGGTGAACTTGACTCATTGTTTAATAGAAAAATTGTAGATTTTATAAAATCAGTAGCTTGTTACAGCTTTTTAAATGTGAATATGTTGATTTATTTTGTCCTTTATGATAGAAAACTATATATTTGAGTTGTGCACTGATGGACGGGACAAAGCAAGACATTTTAGGTTGCATCTTTTGACGTTTTTTAACCTGTTTTCTGACATTTTATAGATCAATTAATTGAGAAAATAATCAACAGATTAACCGAGCCATATTCCGGTTTAGCACAAACTGGGTCTGTACTCATCATCCCTCCTAAAATCTGTTATTCAAATAGTGGCAAAGTCTGGAATAAGAGCCCTCCGGCTCCTCGTAGAGCGTAATCTCTCATGTTCTTATTAGACGTTTTACATGTGAAACATCTGTGCAGGAAGTGCTGAGTTTCACTGGCGGCGATGTGACAGTGTTCAAAAATAAATAGGAGATAATTTCAGAGTAAAAACTTTTTGTGCTGATAGAATATACACTGGAATCGGTTTATCAAAGCCTCTACTTGAGAATTTAAAGTACTTTTGTACTTTTTGTGATGAAATTATGTAGTTTTGGACATCATTTCTATCAGTAATAATACCCTTGTGCTCACCGAGTGAATTACTGAGATCTGGAAGAAAACGGGAACATCACTTAGACTAAAGACGAAGCAGTCAGACGATCGAAGAAGAATGGTGAAAATACACACTGCTGGTCGTAAACTGTTCATAAACACATTTCCTGGTTCAAATTTTGTCCTACGGCGCTTTTTTACCTCGTTTTACCTCCAAATAAATCAGTCTTTAATAATAATTTGACTAAACTCTCGGCTCATCTACAACCCGTCTGATCAGACGTCGTCGTATTGATGTTCTTGGCGATGTAATGATGGACAAAACTACGCGACAAGACCCGAGCTATACAACTCTCCTTTAATGGTGTGTTTTTACAGCCTCGACGTCTACACAGTGAGTTATGTAGGAGCACTGGTGTCGGATTTGTACTGGCCAGGGTAACAGAATAAACATCCAGACAGAAAAAAAAAAAAAAAAAAAAAAAAAATTGGGATCAGTGCGTCCCTCATTATAGCTCAGCACCTCTCCTTCCAGAGGAGTGTGAACAGAGCCAATCATCTTCCTGTCTAGGAGTCCCATCGGCCCGCGGCTCTGCAACCAAAGCAACACGGCCACACCGCCGGTTTGCCTTAATTCACCATCCATCACCTTCAGACGGAGGGCTTCATTACAGAGCGCTACAGTACAGGCTGTATTGGTCTGGAGGAAAAAAAAAAAAAGGTTACACCGCCTTCTCAATCACTGTTTCCCTGTGATTCTGCACGGTGCAGCAGTTTGTACCGCCGAGTCCGAACCCTTAACCTTTAAAATATGACTTTAATAAAACAACAACAGTGTGTGCTACGTTTGTCAAGTGTTATCTCACAATTAGTCTCTTTGATAAACAAATGACCGCGTTTTCAAAAGCCTCTCTGTTTTTATTTCTGTAAAAAAAAAAACAGGTCTAAATATAACCGATAAAGCTCTTAAATGAACTCTGACTCTCATTTTTCAGAGAGCGGTTGTCAATTTCTTCAAATGTTGCTGCTGCTGCTGCTGCTGCTCTGGAACAAAACCTCTTCAAAAGTAAATTGAAAAAGCAATTCATTACCTAACGTCAGAGCGCTGCTAAACAGTCGCTCCGGACGCACGTTTTTTTTTTTTTTTATTGGTGAAACAGAAGTAGTTTATGGTCGCTGGCCGATATTTTCCCCCACGTACAGACTAAATCCACAAATTGATGTGTTAAAAAAAAAAAAAAAAAATCATAGCATGTTTTAAAATTGTAGATATTATGTGGACAAAACCTGGAGGGGGAAAAAAGAAACTTATATTCTGTAACACTTGAGCTTATTTCTATTACTTCTCTCATGCTGGGGAGGTTAGAGTACCTGAAGGCATCGTTTACGAAAATGGTTGCGGTATTTGAATTTTATTTCAGAAGTGTTTTTGCACAATAGCCGTCTCATTTCGATGTGAATATCTCCATTTATATCTGAATAGATGGAATGAGTGAAGAACTCAATTAGGGAATGATTATTTCTGAAATGAACGGGCTCCGAAGAGCTCAGCGATACTCGATCCGGCTCTTTTAACCTCAAAAAAATGACGTTGATTCAGAAGGAAATACCTGTGGCTTCACAGTGTTAAAAGCTCAGGTTCTGAAGACAAAACAAGTGTTGATTGTGACATTTTTTGTGCAATAGTTACAGCGTGCCACTTTACCTTTAAGAACTTGTAATGCTGCTCCAGATCTTCATCCTTGAAGCCTGTCCCGATCTGGAAGAGACAAAAGGAGATAAGACACACACACACACACACAGATATACACATACACGTATTCCCTCATGGTGAGACAGCAGACATTTGGCAGCGAGGCGGCAGAACACAGAACAGCGAGCGTATCCCCTCCCGACACCACAAGCGTCTTGTCTGCCTGCTTCGCCTGGAGCGTCGTGTCACCTCTCAAAAGACCCGAACCCGCTGAGACACGAGAATCACCTAACGGGCTGACATGCACAGAAAGGGAAAGAAAAAAAAAAAAAAAAAAGGGGTGGGGGGGGGGGGCTGGTGTATCATGCAAATATAGTGTTTTCCAGCTCACAGATGTGTTCGAAAAAAGGTTTATTCTGCAGGTGTCAACAAATGCTTTATGTTTCTGAGGCTGCAATGGCCACAAGGGCGTTTAGAGGTGTTTCATTCAAACCGTGGCACCTTTATGGTTTTCATTTTATCCACCTGGCCGGACCAAGGCCTGCTCCCAGCAAACAGTGCAGTTTGTAGGAGTAAGGACATATGAAACAACTAATCCACACGAAATACAGATACAGAACGGCCCTGTAGGGATGTTTTCTGTTAGTTAAGAAAATTTAAGATGTTTTATGTTTTGTTTGATGTAATCACACAGGTGTGTGAGAGCTAACGTTACTAGGAGGTAGGCAGGTTTTCAGTACCAGTGAAACAACAACATAGAAGGTTTGATACAGATTAGAGCATTCTGCTAATTGATTCCTTGTTTTGAGTCATTTTATGAGAAGAAAAATGTCTGAATTCTCTGATTCAAGCTTCTCAAATCTCTGGTTTATTTATTTACTTCTATGACAAACTAAATCTTTGGGTTGTGGACTGTTGGTCTGGACAAAAGAAGACATTTGAGGACGTCACCTTGGACTTTGGGAAACAGTCATTGACATTTTTCACCATTTTTAGACATTTCATAGACCAAACATCTAATCAACCAAAAAATAAATAATCCACAGATGAATCAATAACGTATTTGATGAAGAATGTTCTGAAAAGTTGGATTTAGTATTTGTAAGTTTTGGATTTATGTCTTGGATGTAGAACAGTGTCACAAGGATTTTAAAAAGATGTTTTGCATCTGTCGTGATCTAGAAATCACACGACTGACCGATGCACCACAAAACTTCACATTTGAGAAGCTGAAACCAGAGAATATTTGGCCTTTGTGCTTGAGAAATGAATGAAATGTTTAATTGATTAACAAAATAGTTTCTGATCTTTTGTTTTGTTTATCAGGATGATGGATTAAATAAACTCATCGTTTCATCTCTACAAAATCTCAGACACCCTGATGAAGGCAAGAAAGATGAAAATATTGAGGTGAATAAATCATGTTATAAAACTATGATTTAGATAAAGCTAAGAATCTGACACACTTTTGATTGCAGGATCCAGTAGGTTGAGGTTTTATGCAGCTCTACAGAAGGACCACAGAGAGGAACGGCTTCTAACACCTGTTTGAAATTGTATTTTTTATTATCTGGGCTTAAATTCTTGTTGTATTTGAACAGACAACACTGCACACTTTGTTCTGAGCTTCTAAGTCAAAAGGTTTTTTTTGAATGTCCTTCTAGAGTTTTCTTTTTTTTTGACACTCACTCCTACTAGCCTATCGCTCCGAGTCATTCCTGCGTCCCATGCAATCAAGCTACAGACCCTTCATTAAAACTCCATCAAAGCAAGTAAGTGGATTCAGCAACCAAGAGAAAGAAAGTCTGTTCTGAGGCATCCAACTGGGCTTAATTTGCTTGAAGCTCTAACACAAAGCACAAAAACATTTAGGGAGATTGGTGTTGACAAACATCCAATACTCATGCTAGGAAAATATTAAAAAAAGCAGCTTTTATGTTCACAGAAGACTTTACAATAAGCCAAAAAAAAAAAGCAGCAATAAGTGTATTATGTTTATCTTAAGTTACACAGATTTGAATGTGATGTTTCAGCAAACTCCTCAGTTTAACAGTATGATTGTACCAATAATGACCAAATAACTAATGAACCTTTTGTCATGTGATTTTTGATGATTCCTGGATGGTTTGTCATCGTATAGGGGACGCCTACACATACAGAATACAGCGTGCACCAGCGTCCAAATGTTTTTTCACAGCGTCTAAACTGAATGAACCGAAAAAAACAAACTATGCTGAGAGTCTCTACCGCATTTTGCTGTCATTTACGGTCACACTAGCTTCTCTGTCCTCTCTGCTCTCTTTGACCTCTTTTGATCGAGAGCAGGGCTCAGCTCCCCCCCTCGCTGCCTCGCCGTCCCACACACACACACACACACACACACACACACACGCAGCGGGCAGCGGAGCAGAGAGGCCGCGGTGGAGCATGACCACAGCGTGCTGGTTAAATTAATAGCGAATTGTTACAAACAAAGCTAAAACTAAAAGCTGTCTTTGTGTGTTTCCTAACTGTTAAGCTTAGTTTGTAATGTTTGTGACGCTCTAGCAGCAGCGGCGGTGGCGGTGGCGGTGGCGGTACCTGCAGGCAGTGAATCACATCAGCAGCAGCAGCAGCAGAGGGAGGAGGACAGAGGACAGGATGAATGACTGATACTGACTGATGTCTGTGTTCTTCTTCTTTCTCTCTGAACTTCACTCGGTATTTTTGATGTCGAGAATATTATTTATTTTACTGACATGTTAGATTTGTTTCCAGTGAGATATTATTGAGTTTATACAGTGACTTTTGCTGTTGTAAACATCACTGTTGCTGCTGGAGAAACAATGTTGTGTCATGTTTAAAATAGAAAACTACTCTCATCCTGCTCTGATTTTTTTTTTAAATCATAAATTAAAAAACAAACAAACGATTCTCTAGTATTGAAAAGGAACTGATGAGAGTACTGATAAATAACCGGACCGATAAGATAAAGATCATACCCGTCCCTACAGCTGGTTGGTGGCTACAGCTTAATTATGGGATGATGAGAAAACCCCAGTGTGTTTTTTTTAAAACAAATATCAATGTTTCCCCTAAATTCATTCTGCAGCGGTGCACCATCGCTGCACAATTATGAGCGCCGCTGCAAAAATTTCACATGATCATTAATATCAACGGGCTTCTAATGATTCTCACTAATGATAACACCCTGGTTACCGTGTGATTGTTTTGAGTCATCGTCCCTCTGCTCGTTCTTCATAGGACGTCTATGTCAAAGGTGCAGTTATAAGAGTAGCCCTGTTAAGGAGTAGGGTAGTGTGTGTGTAATCTATGTGTATAGCAAGCGGCGGTGAATGCGAGCTGAGGCTAATCTGACCAGGCTCACTTAAGGTGGACTGACCTTTAAGGTTGACCGGCTGTTATCATTTTAATGTCAATCTAAGCTCTTTAACAGAGAACAAAATAAATATCTGGCTGCTTTGTCTCCTCTGAGTTTTTTTGCTCTCAGCGAGAGGCGGCTGAGAGGAGGTTATATTTATATTTTTAGATAGTTTTTATGTGTGTAAATTAATTGACTATGTGTACTTCTGTTTGAAAAGTCGGTTGCCTCCAAATTGCCCCTTGAGGGACTAATAAAGTATTTTGAATTGAATACTCCTGTTTTGTGTTACTTTCCCTCTGCCACGGCTCAGCAAGGAAACACTGTCCAGGGAACTAAATCATACTGCTAAAGCCTCATTATCTTCAGCTGAGCTTCACAATGCTTTGTTATACAGAACAGGGCCTGTGGGTTTTGTCCCCCATCACTTACGTTGAAATTACTTCAGGGAAGGGATCTCTCCGCAGTAAACGCGGGCAGGACGAATAATTACAGCTGCCAATGTACATATGAAAAAGGTGAAGCTATTCTTTAACTGTTCTTCTCCTGAGTTTCTTTCCCATTTACCATTTGTGCACATCAAAGAGGAAGAGGACCTGATAAATAAATGACAACACTTGCAAATATCCACATTGTGATATATTTCATGTCCAGCAATATTAAAAAAAAAGGACATGGCAGCCCACCAAACGCTGAAAGCTGAATGCCAAATGCCGAAAAGACGTCAGCCCACCACTTAATTATGAAATAAAATGATGTTGGCTCCGGTTTTTAAAAGGAGTCCTGCAGGCCTCGATGTACTACTTAACTTTTCTGGTGCATCGACAGAACTTTAAGACAGTACAAGGTGTAAATTGAGATCAGATAGGAACGCCGAGCCTGGACACCTCAGGGTGTTATTAACACTTTTAAAAGCTCAGATCTTGGCCACATAAAGATCAGGTTGATCAAACCTCTGTGATTGGACAGGTGACACTGACTGACAGGTATGACTGAGTACTACTTTTTCTTATACATTATTTTGTCTTTTGGCAGACGCTTTTAGACAAATCGACTTACAGGTGAGGCAAGACAATCAAGCGTTAGAGGACAGTGACTCAGACAGAGCCGTAGTACGAGTGCAATGAGAGAGTGGTAGAAAAAAAAATATTATTTAAATATATACATATATAGACGGGTGATAAATACAGGGAAAATCTGAATGAATGAGTGGAGAAACATAACAGATGCAGATATTTCCATACAGGTGCACTGCATGGTACCGTTAAGTAATTAACATCCAATCAGGCTCTGTGGCATGTATACATATATCGAGCAGGACCAGGTGATTCTCAGTTTGTATCAAGATGACAAGAGGAAAACATCCAGATGACTTTGAAAGAGGGGTCATTGTTGGGGCCCCGATGGAAGGAGCTTCAGTCACAAAGACATTGACTAAAGTGACATCTGCATTTAGATCTATGGGAAAGACTTCATTAAACACCTATGGGAGATTTTGGACCAAGGTGTTAGACAGCACTCTACACCACCATCATCAAAACACTAAATGAGGGAATATCTTTTGGAAGAATGGTGTTCATCTCTCCGGTAGAGTTTCATAGACTTGTAGAATCAACGCTGAGGCACGTGGTGGCCCTACACCTTACTAAGACATTTTATGATGGTTTTTCCTTTAATTCGTCACCCGTCTGTAGTAAATAGTAAAGTAAAAGTAAATAACAACTGGAACTTCCACTCTGCAGCTCAATCATCATTTATTTAGAGCCGGAGAGCTGAATATTTTAACATTTTTGACAATGTAAAGATGTGAAAATACTGCAGCTTAAAGCTATTCAAGCAGGAAAAAAAAAGATTAATATGAAAATCAATAACAGACAAAAGACAGGAATTCTTCATCTGACATTTTACGCAGCAAGCGGTATCTTCTGTTGTGTAATCTAAACTCAACATCCGGCCTCGGCTCACTTATCCGGTATAAGTTATCTCATGTCTGAAAACATTCTCCAAAAGAGATTTTATTTATAGAAAGAAATATTATGAACAGAGAAAACCAATACCGCCGCATGACAAGTTCAATCTGATGGGCGCTTTCACCTCCGTTGGCAACCGGCGGAGCTGCTCGGCGGCCAACAGCAGAACTCTGCGGTTATGACGAAGGAGCTGCCAGGTGTGAATGTGTGAAAGTATGTGAGAGTGAGGAAAGTGGTGCTGGGGGGGAAAAAGAGAGAGTGTGTGTGTGTGTGTTCATAGCTCACTAAATCCCTTTACCATGGATAAAGACATAAAAGTTACAGACAGGAGGGGGAGAAAAAAATTGGAGATGGAAGGTTTGTTCAGGACAGAAGTGATGCTCTGTGGTGAAGTCATACTCCGGCTTGTTCACGCTCTTATTATCTCAAACACACACACACACACACACACACACACACACACACACAAACACACAAGTAGTCACGCATGCTCCAATACATGCTTACAACTTATCTTAAGACGCTCCCAGTCAAGCCTTCACACACACACTTATGGACGCATAAAGATTTTTCTCCAACTCAGATTTGAGGGGAAAAGTGACAGTTCAAAAGCAACCACACACACACACACACACACACACTAAATACAACAAACACATTCAAAACACACTCAGCACAAACATAACAAGACTAGGTCAAAACCTAGTATATGGCTGGACCGTAAATGTGCGAAATTGTGGCCAAATTGTTACAGGGACAGTCAGTGGTGGCGTCTATAATGTGAATTCCTGGATATGAAATGTTCATCTGCAATTTTCTGTATTGGTCCCAGTAATATATTTGTTGTTCAAGTGTACTTGAAGTAGCATATCACAAACGTTCAAGGTATAAACGCAGTTACAAGAACAATACTTTCCTCTCATATCATGGGATGTTTGATTTATCTGTTAACTCCTGCTGCTGCTCTTTCATCCGTTTCTATCTGCGGATGTCTGTAAACATATGGTCTCATCCATATGTTTAAATAGGATTAGCATGCTAGGTTAACAGTCTGTCAGCTGTGTGACTTTATATCCGCGCTGTGACGTCTTTCACAACGCGCAAACACTGTTAACACACCTGTCACCTGCCCAGCATGGTGCTGTTAAACCGGAAACACTGCGGCTACACCTTAGTTTTATACAGTTTATTGACTAGCGCAGCTGTACTAATAATGCTAACGGTGCAGGCTAGTGAAATGGATCCGTTGCATCTCTTTGTATCCATGGGTTGGTGCTCCTGTCAGCGTCGGAGCTTAGGTCAGTAAATGTGTGTTTTTAAAAACTTATTTGGGGACTGTGCTTAGGGCTCCTGTATAAACGCCCCCCGTACGCCACATGACAAGTGTAGTTGTCGTCAACTCAAGTACTTCACTTGGATCACCGTCTCTCCTCTGCTCCGCTGTGTGTGCAGCACACACACACAAAGGGCTCAGCAGAGAGCAGAGGAGAGCAGCATGACCATAAATGACAGCAAAACGCAGCAGAGACAGTGTTTATTTATGTTATTTACCTAATTTATGTGCACTCGCTTCACTTCAGCTCAGTGTGAGAGTCTCTACTGTGTTTTGCTGTCATTTATGGTCACACCACTCTCCTCTGCTCTCTGTCTTTCAGCAAAGGGCGGGGCTGAGCTTGCCGTGTGTGTGTGCTGCACACACAGCGGAGCAGAGGAGAGATAGTGATCCAGGTGAAGTACTCGAGTTAACAGCTACACTTCTAACTTTGCTGTAAGTGCAATAAAAGCTTCTCCAGTAAAAAGCCAAGAAGAGTAATTTATTAATGTAATCTGTGCAGAAGATGGACAAAGACAAAACAGGAGCTTGTGTTTAAAAGAGGGGCTACTTCTGTCGCATAGATGTGGTTTGGGTAAAAGTCTGACAGGGACTAGAAACTATTTATTCATTGAATTTACAGAAAATGTGCTACATCATGATATGCATCGTTATCTAGATATGAAATGACCTTTATCGGGATGAGATTTCGGTCATATCACACAGCTCTAGCACAGGTAATCTAGAACTGCAACGATAAGTTGATTAATCAATCAGACCGAAAATTAACCAGCAACTATTTTGATAAATCGATCATTCTCTGGTTCCAACTTCTCAACTGAGAATATTTTCTGGTTTCTTTAGTTTTCTATGATAGTAAACAAAATATCTTTGGGTTGAGGACTGCTGGTCAGGACAAAAGAAGACATTTGAGGACATCAGCTTTAGGAAACTGATCAACATTTTCCACAATTTTAAGACATTTTATAGACCAAACGTCTAACTTATTCATCTAGAAAATAAACATATTAATTGATAATGAAAATAATGGTTAGTTGCAGCCCTTGAGTAATCCTTCCATTGAAATACATGACATCACACGCATGCACAGGTCGTGTTGTTTTCAGAGACGGTTGGTCCTGTCCAATTCAGATGTTTTCTCATAATGAACACACTGTGATTTATTCCATTGTTAAGGTTTAAGTAGATAAGAATCTGCTTGTAAAAAAAGCTGATTCAATTTGATCATTTTAGAGATTGCATTACGTGAATTTTGCAAAGTAAGAAATGCTTAAACTTGGAAGCCCTGTTTGCAAATTTATGCCTAAGGAGGAATGAATAAATAATTGTTTTCATCTGTTTTTATTCAAATTGTGTTGAAAATATTAGCAGTGAAACAAACCACGAGCCTTGTATCCTACTGAATCAGGTGCTGAATGTAAAGCTTCACCCATATTAAAACGTGTACTGCGCTGACACGCACCTTGCAGACAGACTGGAACTCCTCGTTCTCGTCGTCATAGCAGGCCAGCAGGAAGCCTCCGTATGTTCCCGTCCTCTTGCCTTTTCCCAGGTAGGCGCCGATCACACACAGGTCCATTGTGTCGCCCACACCCTCCAGGTAGTCCTTTTTCAGCTGAGGTAAAGACAGGAAAATACAGTACGTTTCATGATTAGGGGTGTAACAACATATGGCGTGATATATGCACACTGTCAACATGCATTGTTGAACCCACCAAAAATAGAATCCCAGAATTCATTAGGACTCCCAAAAGGTACTAATTTTCTTTGCATGAATTAAATGCCAGAAGGCACAATTAAAATCTAATTTATAAAAAATGTGAACTGTCAAGAGTTCTTAACTGCAGCCTGACAATCAATGTCCACAAGTCTAAAAATCAATGTGTGTGGAAATATTAAAACCAGGAAATATGAACTGAGGTGTTTGAAAAATGTTACTGTAACAAAGTTATGGTAGTTGTATTTTGTCTATTGTTGTATGTAGAACAAACTCCTCTTGATTTTAATAAGAATATTTAAATTAGTAGAATAGTAATAGAATAATAAGATAGAGTTTTTGCACACTATACCTACAGAGGGGTAAATAAAGAACTCTATAGTCACTCTCTACTTGACTATAAGTGTTTGTGTCATAATAGAAAAATGTTTTCAGTTGTATAACAACCATGTCGGGGTCAGCGCAGGGATGGAAATTAGCATCAGCCACGAGCCAAACGCTGGTGAATTTGCTCAACCCACTGGGCACGATGGCCGACGTGCTGTAACGTTACCAGTCGACGGCGAGTCTCTGCTGCAGTTCATATCACTAAGTTTTAGCGTGTGTGACTGTGACGTTACTGTCTGTGTGCACGACATGAGCCATCGAGCGGTTATGTGTGGGATGTGTTAACCTGACTGGTAAAAAAAAAACAAAAAAACGGATAAATGAGACCAATTGGAGCTGCTCACTGGTCACGACCAATCAGCTGATCATCTCTACAAACAGCTTTATTGTGGGCACCAAATATTTCAAATCGGTGGCTATCAAGGACCACAAAGCCTCCAGGTGATCTGCATCATAGAAGGATAGTCGGCTCCAGAGTGTGTGTAATAATGTGTGGTAGATTGTTAAAGTTCTAATTTAAAATGGATCTACTGTGCACCGCTTGGGTGTTACACAAAAGTGAGATTTAACAGTGAGATTTCACAATAGTGGCTGGTAAAAAAAAAAAAAAAGAGCAGCTGGTAAAATTGGTGGAAGAAAAAGTTAACTTCCAGCACTGGGTCAGTGCGTGCCCATGTTTATGATAGATGTTAAATTTGTGTGAGTTATTGCTGTGTCACGTTACTGACCCCCCGCCACAGACAGAAAATTGCGCACACAATGCGCACACACACACATACACACACCTTGAGCCAGTTATGAGAGCGCTTGGCAATTTCATAGGTGGCGTCCTTCTCCAGAGTCTTCACCATCAAGCCTTCGCAGGAGTCTGCACATACAGGCAACACACATATTTCAAGCACCAAAACACGATTCTGGTCGTCCAGAAAGGAAATTAACAGATTATCTTTTAGATACATGGAAGGTCTTTGTCTCTTTCTGAGACACACACACACACACACACACACACACACACACACACACACACACACAAGAGAGAGAGGTCCAGGACACAAACACAGTAGACAAGGACACAGGAATATAACTCACATACACACATGGGGAAACACATTTCTATCTTCTTTCTCATATACAGAGTCGGACACAGACACACACACAAAAAAACCTCAATTACACAACTCACAGACTCTGCACACGCAGGCAAACACACAATAACACAACCAACATAGGAGGGAAGGTTCAGGCCAGACAAAGAGACAGCGGGAAGGAGGAAAAAAAGTACACAACTACTACACACCTCACACAATTTACACATGAAGGCAGCAGGCAAAGGCACAATCAAAATAAAACTAGCATGCAACACACCCACACACACACACACAAAAAGGTTCAAGTCACACAGGTTAAGCAGGCTAGGAAACAAGTACACAGTTAGCACACACACACATAAACAAAAAGTTCAAGACACAAATAGATACAGCAGGAAAGAAAACAATTAAAGTCTGTCACACACACAAACACACAAACACACAAACACACACCTCGGACCGACTGCTCCAGGAACTCAGCGATGGTGTCGGTGTTGTCAGAGTCGATGGATCGGGCGAACACAAACTCTCCCTCCACCTCTGAGAAGCTTTCTTTCAGCAGAGCTCGACGCCGACACAATGGCTGTCGCACCAGGGACTGTGCACACACACGAGAACACACACACACACATCGTTACAAATGGCAAAACTGTATCATTACAACCATCTCTTCTTCATAGCTTGGGGCCTTGCAATGACAAGGATGAAATGCCGTCTCAACCTTCTACCCACACACACACACACACACAGTCTCAGAGTATACTCACAGATACACAGTGGACACACATGAAACACCCCACACACACACACACACACACACGCTTAACAGTCTCAAACCACCAGAAAAACACACATGCTATCACTATGAGCATGTTTCAAAACACCTTCAGTAGTTTTAGGGGCATTTTGGATTTGTGCATTTAAAAAAAAAAAAAAATCAAATAGCCACAAATTCACCTAAATATCCCCAAAACCTCCTTTCAACGCTTGGCGTTAGTGGAAAAGAACTTGAAAAATGCAGGTTATTCCGGTTTATGACACTGCTTGAACCTTCTTACTTAATATCCAGCAGTATTGACACAGCAGCTGCATACTGCTGCCAGTAAAACACAAAGTCATGCTTCCCATTAACACAAGAGTGACCATATATGGGACGCCGATGAGGGATTACGCCCTTGTTGGTGCACTAGTAGACATGGTCACAGCTATGATTTTAGAAAGGAAAGCTCATAAATCCAAATTCTCCTAGTGCGACCCATTTTTTCCCACTTTGACAATGACATTTATTGTACATTTAATCTCAAAGTGTGATAAAATCACTACTTTTCCAGAGAGATGATGCATGTCAATGATAGGAAATAAAACAGTCGGGTATCCTGACGCGGTGACATGCATCGAGACTGTTGTGCTTGCATAGAAAAGAAAAGAGTGTAAAGTTTTTGATACGTGTCATAAGCTGCCAGTGTGTTGCCTTTAAATCATCCAGCTGTTTTTAAAGACTTCTCCACGATGTCGCTGTTTTGTCTATAACAGACAAATGAAAAATGTCTAACACAGCCTAAAAAAAAAAAAAATACAAAAAATGTACAAATGTGTGTAATCATAGAAAGTATTCTCTTCCTCTGGTTTTTAAACCTGTTAAACTCACAGAACCAAGGACGTGACCTTGTTGTCCACAGTGGTAGCTACTGTCCTGCTGGTTTGGTTGCGTGTTGGCACAGATGGTTTTTTTTGGGGGGGGGGATAGCATGAAAAGCTCTCCCCAGGCTAACAACAAAGTTAGTAGTGACAAGGACTGCAGCGCGTTGGGAATAGGACGTTCCAAAATGTTAGAAAAGGGGGAATAACACAAAAATAAAAAAGGGGCAATAGAAGAAGAAGACAATGTGCTTATAGAGGCAAATAAATTCATGCAAAAGTTTGGGCACCACTTGACAGATAACATATATTGGTGATTTTTTAATTGAAAATATATAAACAGTCTCTCTAGTATATGGGGACATTAATAGCATAGCTACTTTTTATGTCATAAATTGAACAAAAATAAATAAATAAAAACATCAACTGTGGCATGTGCAAACATTCGGGCACCCTACGAGTACTAAAGTCGTCTTTTTACGAGGTCTCGCACCTTAATAAGCTTGTTAGACCTTCAGGCATGTCAATAATTGTCAGGAAATGTCAGCTGGTGCCAGTTTCAAAAAGCTTTACAAATACTCTGACTCTTCAAACCATGTGCGAACACTCAGCGGCGACGGGTTCCTCTAAGCAGCTGTGTAAGACTCTGAAAATGAAAGCCGTTGAAGCCCACAATGCGGGGAAAGGCTACAAGAAGATAGCAAAGTGTTGTCAGCTTGCAGTTTCCACAGTGCGAAATGTAATTAAGAGATGGCACTTTTAAGGGGAACTGTGGAGGTGGAGAAGATGAGATCTGGAAGATCAAGAAAAAAAAAACTCTCAGAGGGAACTGCTCGTACGCTGGCCGGAAAGGCAAATCAAAAAAAAAAAACTCCCCCATTTGACTGCAGGAAGATTTAGCAGACTCAGAAGTGGCGGTGCAGCGTTCCTCCTTGTTATGCAGTTATGCACAAACAAGACCTTCATGGAGGAGTCAGTAGAAGAAAAACCTTACATGCATCCTCATCATAAAAATCCAACATCAGAAGTATGCAACAAGAACATCTACAGAAGCCTGATGCGTGCTGCGGACTGATGAAGTTACAATAGAAGTCTTTGGCCGCAATCAGCAAAGGTATGTAGGGAGAGGAAAGAAAAGAACATCTTGCCAACTGTTAAACATGGGGGTGGATCTATCATGCTTTGAGGTTGTGTTGCAGCAGGTGGCACGGGAAACATTGCACCGGTGGAGGGACTGGACTCCACTAAATACCAGCAAACTCTGAAAGCAAAAGCTGAAAAGAGGAAGGATAACGATCCTAAACATACCTCGAAATCCATCATTGACTTACCTCGAGACTCGCGAGCTGAGGGAGTTTTTTTTTTTTAATAATTGCGACTTAAACATTAGTGGAAAATCTGTGGGTGGATCTTAAAAGAACTGTGCATGCAAGACGGCTCGAGAATATTACAGAACTAGAAGCCTTTTTTTTTGCGAGGAAGAATGAGAGAAAATCCTAAATACAAGAATTGAAAGACTGTTAGCTTGGCTACAAAAGACGTCTGCAAGCTGTGATAACTGCCAGAGGGGCTGTTGCTAAGTACCCAATCTGTAGGGTGCCCAAACTTTTGCACACGCCACAATGTTTTTTTATTTTTGTTCATTTTATGATATAAAAAAAAATAACTATGCATTAATGTTTGCTGAAAATATTGTGTTTTATGTTCCGCATCCTCCAGAGACTGTGTTTACATCTTTTCAAGTAAAAAAAAAAAAAAAAAAATTATTTGTTAAGGGGTGCCTGAATTTTTTGCAGACAACTGTAAATGCCATATTGTGTTGGAAACAGCAATGAAATGGCACAATTTAAAACTCGCTGGTGCTCTTTCAATTATGTAATTTTGTTTGTCCACTTGGGAAAACTCAGGTTCCACCAGCTGATGGGAACGCTGACTGATTTACATTGTCTGTTCTTCAGCTGACTTTCAGGAAACTAACAAAAAAATTGTGCATTATTTGGATGGAAAGAGAAGTTTTTTTTTTTGTTGTTTTTTTTTTAAGAGACGTGTACGCTACAAGCACACACTCACAGTCCCATGAGTCACGATTACCGTCCACCACACACACAGTCTCAAAAAAGCTCTCTCAGACAGACACACACACACACACACACACACACACTCAGACACACTCTACTGGAATTACATTGAGCATTACAATCATTATCTAGTTACGGGCTCCAGTAGCACCATCATTGGTATTCAGGGACATCGTTGGCATCTTGGCAGGGCGGCGAGCATGCAGGCACGCTTACAAACAATAAACACACGCGCACACACACACACACACACATACACATGCCGGTTTAAAATGATGACGGCAGCGCTGAGAGAGATGTCAGGGTTATATTTGCCTCATCATCACCGGGCCCTTACCTCGCCGTTGAGATAGAGGAGGTCAAAGGCGTACACACACACTTGGACTTTGATCTCTGAGGCATCCACATCCTGCAGGGAGGCATCAAGACACAAACACACACACACAAACACACACACACACACACACATATACATTTTAATGTTTTCTCCCCTTGACAAAAATATGCAAATAAACGCATCTTATTCACAAATCGCTACATCCAACCTTGGGACATGTTACAAAGAGCCCTTTGATTTCCCTCCCGTTCATCTTGAGAGTTAACCAACACGACTTCTCTCTACATTTTAACAGCATCAGACCCCCCTCGCTGTGTTTCACCCCCCCCCCCACCGCCCCTCCTTCCTCCTCTTTCAGCCTATTACTTCCTGCACTTCACTTCACTCACCTCTCCTACTTCTCCCTCTCCTATTTTCACCTCTCTTGCACCTCATACTGTTTATTCTGAGTTTGTTTACTTGTGCCGGTTTCTACACCATCTACTCTACCTTATTATATGATTTCTACCGCCGTCCCAGTGTTGCTCCAGCTGTTCCAAAAATCACTAAGTTTGTGAGTAAAATCCTTTCTTTCCTAGCTAAAAGTTTCAAACCAGTGATTTAGTAAATCAGGTTGCATCCCGATAATTAAAAGCTACCCTGTGGAGGTTGGGGTTTTTTTTTTTTTTGCCAGTGATGCAAAACACCGGCGCTGCAATGATTAGTTAATTAATCAATTGACAGAAAATTAACTGGAAACTATTTTATTTGCTGTGTCATACATGACAGTAAACTGAGTATCTTTGGATTTTTACTGACATTTTATATACAGAACGATTAATCATCAGCAGATCAATTGATAATGGAAAATAACCAGTAGTTGCTGCCCTACAACACACATCCCTGCCAATGGTTTTACATGATCCCATTGATCCACAGGTGACGTAACGCACCAAGAAGAAACGCAGCATGAATATGAAATATCAGATTATTCTAACCAAACATTTGCTAATTTTATAAACTAATTTAGCAAAAAGTTATCGGCATAACATTTTATAATCAGAGATAAATTGTGTTTTTTGTGAAATGTGATTAAAAATATTCACAGTTTACAACATTAATTACAGCATTTTATCAAGCACTGAGTAAGATGTGTTGACCGTATTTCTCATAATTACAGCTGCAATGATTAATCGATAAAGTCCTTCTCAAATGTAATGATTGAATGCTTGTCTTTGTCCTGCGTATATGATGTTAAATTGAATATCTTTGGGTTTTGGACTGTTGGTCAGACAAAACAAGACAACTGATGACGTCACTTTTGACTCTGAGAAATTCTAACAGTCATTTTTTCACTATTTTCTGATTTTTTTTATAAACCAGACGATTAATCGAGATAATCAGCAGATTAATCGATAATGAGAATAATCGTTAGTCGCAGCCTTACATATAATATCTTTATTCTTCGCTCTAAAAGGGTCGTGTCTGTGAATTTATGAAGCGCCTCTTTAAGAAATCACTTCTCCAAAACTTGATATCACAAAAAAAAGAAAAATCCCTATGACCAGTAGCCAGCGGTGAAGAGATGTTATCAGGAACACAAAATGAAACGGCAGCATCTGCAATAAAACATTTTCTCTCCTGATTTATCCCTCTTCTCCTTCATTCTCCTCTTCAGTCTCTCATTACTTTCCCCTCCGCTCATTAATGATGTTTAATTAGTCTGTATATTAGTTTAATCTCCTCATCTGAAAAAAAAAAAAAAAAAAATTTCATTTCAGCAGAAACACTTGTGGTGGTAAAACAGTGAAGATATTGTTACAAAAACGCCAGAAGGGCAGTACAATCAGTTTGTGCATCAAATCGTCATTACAAAAACAGTCATGATTTCATAGTGGCGGTAACAATATCCAGCAAAATATCATCAGGATAATCATTTTCACCCATTTTCATCATCGTGTTCTCTGTATTTGCACACTAATTTTATCCTTTCCTAATTTTCAGGGATGTCATCATGCATCCAAAAAAAAAAAAAAAACCCACCAAAAAAACAACAAGGTAAAGGCAGCAGTTTCATTCTAATGTGATTGGTGTGGTGAAAAGAGGCCGTTACTCTGATCAACACTGAAAAAAAACACCTTGCTGACATTTGCAATCTCTACCCCCCCCTTTTACCTCACTACCTCTCTCCCCTCGATCCATTTGACTCCTCTCTCTCCTACTTATCAGTCTCTCCCCCTCTTCTGTCTGCTCTTTCTCCGTCCATCTGCTGCATCATTTCACTCTATTATCCACCTCTCCTCTCCTCTTCAGGTCTCCATCTCTGTCTTGTTTTCTCCCTTCAACCTTTTTTTCCCCCCCACCTCCTCCTCCTCTCTACCTTTTTGACACCTGAAGCATTTCATTCATCTTTTTGTCTGTCCGTTTCTCCATCCATACCTTCCTCTTACGGGTGGTGAGGACCTGGAAGGGTTGGATCTGTTTCTTCTCACGGTCCCAGGCCACCGCCTCAGTGTCCAGGACGCAGGACACCACCGAGTCCTTCTTCATCTATAGGAGACATGATGAAGATACGGCAAAATGGGAATGAATAAAGAGATGAGAGATGATATTCAACAGAGGGACAAGGAGGGTTTTTCCATTATATATATATAAAAACGTCAGATTTTGTTATTTGTAGACTGTCTGGAAATGTAATAGAAGAAAATTTAACAAACTTAAGAGATTTAAACTGAGGACGAGACTCAACTGGCTGCTTTCAACAGGCATGAATGCAGGAAATCCATCTGAAAACATGTTCAGGCTGTTTCAGGACCTGCAGTTGCCCTCAATTTATCACCAAATACTTCAAAAAAGTCAACACATTAACATTTTTCGCCTCTACATTCATCGCTTTCTCTTGAGTAGCCATATCTGTTGCTGCCGTCTCTTCTTCTGTATTTCGCTAGTTGCCAAATTGTTAAAACACACCCCCTCTTTTGGTCGGATGCCCACTTTGTGCCAAAAGCCAAATGCTCCACATGAGACTCTTTACAGTTTGTTTCTCAGCTGTTTTTTTTCCTCGGCATTAAGTTAAAAAAAAAAAAAAGGCTCCGGCAGCTGATAGTTATTTCCCTGTGCAGGGAAACAAACTCTGATAGGGTTTAGTCTGGGAAATAAAGCATCTAGCTCATGGGCAGATTGCTTTGACCATCAAGATCAGACTGAAGTGACTGCTAATTATCTGCCACCAAAATCCTGCGTGTGAGGCTTAAAAGGATGTTAATCTCTTACTTCCTGGTCGATTTGGGGGCCGCCAGGATCCTTTAAAATTTACAACCTGACCCAGAAAGAGAGCTCATCAGCCGCTCCAGTCTAAGAGGGATCAGTTCAATCAGGCTGAGGGTTGCATTAGAGGTAACAGGTTGTTTGGAAAACAGTCTCACCATTATATATCACACACAACCGGTTAGCGGGTCATTAGGCTAAGTAGGGCATTAATGAACAATTAATGTATTTGTATTAATATTAATGTATTACTATTAATTCATAACTTAAAGCATTAAAGCTCTATGCTAGCTTCAGGAAAATTACTTTTCCCTCATTAATATGCAAAATAATGCAGCAAGGTGCTGTAAAATCTAATCAGACCATCTCCTCTGTGCAAGGCGATGTGTGTTAGTGTGAAGTTTCACTCAGGCGCTGTTCATTCATTGCATTCACAAGGATGTGTTTCGACACTCGCCGAGACGCTGCCATGACAACCTAATGTGAGGGAACAAGGGGATGCAAATTTCGAGCAGTTTCTTTAATCAATCGTCGGGCCCGAGTTAATGATCGGCAATCGATTTCCTCCGATGAGAGCTTAATTTTAAAAACAACAGACATGGTGTGTTTTCGCAGCGCAAATAAATGAAGTGTCATAAATTAAGTAAACAGGAGACAGTTATCCAGAGCGCAAATTAAATAAAATGATGCAATCACTTAAAAAAAAAAAAAAAACGATGTGCTTTTCCCCCTACGACGTGCAAATGAAAAACAAATGGCTGACACCCAAAATTTTCACTTCGTTTATCGTTTTTTTTTTTCATCCGAAACCCCTCTGAGTTTAGCCAGAGGTAATGATGAGAGAGAGAGAAAGGAGAAAGATTCGGAGAAAAAAAAAAAAAACTGGTTAGAGAGAATGAGAAGTGAGACAAGCAGGAGAGAAAAGACTGGGGAAAGAAGTGAAAGAAAAGGTTTTAAAAAGGGAGTGAGGGGGGGGGGGGGGGGAGTGTGTGGAAAGAGAGTGTGAAAGACAAATGGTGAGGGGAGATTGGAGGGGTGGGGGTGGGGGGGGATAAAAAGGAAATGAAAGCAGAATCAAAAAAGGTGAGAGAAGATGGCAGTCAGGAGCACCGACAGGCAATGAAGAAAAAAAAAAAAAGAACAGGAGCAGGAGAATATGTAAGGCTGTAAAGGGGAGAGAAGAAGAGAAGAGTGGTGAGAGGGGAAGGGTAAAAGAGGCAAAGAGACATACACGGACCCAAAAAAAAAAAAAAAAAGAAAGGTGAAATTACAGACAGGCTGAATCAAAGCGCTGAGAAAAGATGAGAGGAAGAAGGAGACAAAGAATGAATAAGAAAAGAGCGAGAGAAGAGAAGAGAAACAGAGGTGAAAAAGACAGCGGGGAGTAGTGAGGGAATGAACAGGTGTCATCAAGAAGTAATGAAGAAGAAAAGAGAGGGGAGAGAGAGAGAGAGAGAGAGAGAGAGAGAATTGATTAGACGGGTGGACGGAGAGAGAGAGAGAGAGAGAGGGGGCGCGGTGAGGGTTGAGGGCGGGAGACAAAGAGCCACGTAGCTTTTAAAGTTATGAGAAAGAAAAAAAGGAGCAATAACCGGAGAAATGAAAATCAGTGCGAGAGGAAAACGTGAGAGGGCAGATGTTATGTGAAACGATGAGATACAGGGTGTGAAGAGAGAAAGACAGATAAACTGACAGGAACGGGGGGGGGGGGGGGGGGGGGGGTAACACTCAGAAGTGAACTTTTCCTTCGCTGCAATTACCTAATGTTGTTTTGTTTTATTATGATAGACGGGGTTAAGCCATAGGCAACCAACCGCTGAAGTCATGCTGGCACGGTGTGATTGACTTTCCACACAAAAGAAGTTGTTTACCATTTATGATGTGATGGAAGTGTGCAGTAAGAGCCTTTATTTCCTTATAATTTCTCGTCTTTAAAACAATGGCACTACTAATAAAGCTAACTCGACAAAAACATTTCCTATGACTGCTTCACAGCCTTCTTTTAGGCGTTTTTTTTTTTTTTTTTTTTTTTTTTTTTAAATACAGCGAATTAGCGAGTCGACTGTAGGGAGATGACAGGAAATCAAAGAGAGATAAAGATAAGGGGAACGACATGCAACAAGGGGTCCCCGGCTAGACTAGACCCCGGGATGTTCTGGTTCATGGTCAGTGCCTTAAAACCAAAAAAAAAAGGCAGCAGGGGCCTGTGAAGAGCTTTTGATATGAAGCAGTAGAAAATGTTCAGTGTGCGTTATCTTAAAAACCGACTCTGATAAAGCTACGAGTAAACAATAAAATACGGCTGATGTTTGAAAATAAGAACAGGAACGTAGGAGTGAAACTAGATTTACAACCAGAGATTCAGTTACAAGTTTACTTATAAAAAGTACTGAGAGGGTTTTTTTTTTATGCTTTTTCTCTAGTCTGCAGCACATCTGCACAGGTTGAGTCATGATCAGTTTAACACAATAAACAGCTTAGTTAAGAGGAGGAGACATAAGTGACCACGATGTCCAAAAAAACTGTATTTAACACTCGTCTGTGTCTGGGATTTAATTCATGACAACCCTGAAAAAAAAACACAATACTTTCCAGTGATTGACATCTGAGATATCACGCGTGCCACGTTTGTATTTCAGCTGAGAAACGTCCCAAAGCGATATCGAGCCTGAATTCTGCTACAGATGGGTTTGAACTGGAAAAAAGTGGCCACGCGGTGTAGATAAAATGAAACGAGACATGATTTTCTTTTAACGTTATTGATGTTTCAATAACAGTTGTGTGTGTGTGCCGGACAAAGTCTTGAAAGGAGAGAGCAAACAGACGTAGCTTTATTTTGGTACTACATTGCAGTTCCTTACTAAAAGCAGAAAAAAAAACATGCTCAGCAGGCGTCTAGGTAGTGAGCATGCTCAGATAACCTCCCAGGCCAACTGCCAGAGCTTCAGGTCCTGGTGATCTCTCTCTCTCTCTTTCTCTTCCCACGCAAGCAGAACCTCACTAATTTGGCAAGTCTACCCACTTCTGTGATTTTTGCTTAAATGACAAGTGTTTTTGACATCTATTAGGGTGACAACAGCATCCGCATGACTAGAAAATTATCCAGCCTGAATAAACAACTCTCTGAATTAAAAAAAAAAAATGAAATTTGATGACTAATAGTAGCTTTTAGTGACTGAAGGAGGAAGAGGACAAGAAAAGGAGCAGATAAACTTTGAAAAAGGGGTTTCAATCTGAGACAGAGACGCAGAGATGCAAACCAGAAATATGAAAAAAAGGCAAAATGAAAGACAGATTGAGTGAGATAAATGGGTGCAGTTGTTATCCACACAGCTGTAAAAAGCCCTCATTTGACAAATCACGGCTCAGGCTGACTCTCTTCTCTCCCAGGGACCGAGCCGCGTCGCTCTGTGTGTTCGAGTGTTTTACCTTGGGAATGCGAGAGATGATATCGGGGTATTTGCTGGTGTTGTCTTCTTGGTTGCGGCTGAATATTCTAACCTCACCGCTCTCCAGAATGTGAATCTATAGTGGGTGGGTGGGGGGGGGGGGACAAAACAAAACAAAACAAAACACAAGGAATAAAATACAGGACGTGTTTTTAGTAGTATTTCAGTTTAGTAAGTAAACACATGTTTAAAAACAGGTCAATGTTAATACTACAAATGAAATGTAGGTTTTTATGATTTAGCTTGATAGATGGTGGTGGTATAATGCCAAGATTGGGCCACTGTGTCAGATTAGGTGATTATAGAGTCATAAATCACGTTAGTCTTCAGGATCTCAGTATCTACACAATACTTTTGTCTTTTGAGATGATCACTGAGTCACTTTGTGCGATCATAGACTCAAATGCTTGCTGGCAGACTACAATCACAGCTTGCTGTCTGTAATGACTTGCATCACGTACATAGATCACCTGTTTACTTATGCAATGACGGTTTTATGAATGAAAGTAAACCTGGGACCATGTGGGCTCTGACTCCAACAGGGCGACATCGCATCCAACTAAAATAAACTTAACATTTCCCTTTTACTCCGCCATGTCTACAGATGTGCATTATAGAGCACTTGGCGCTTTCAATGGGGGCCGACATCACAGAACACGCTGTAGAAGTCCCACCGCACAGGATAAAACGAGCAATCGCACCTGTCGCTCTGTTGGGTCAGACCTCTCTCTCTCTCCTTCTGAATGAATGTTATCCTTGAGTTTTGCATCACCTGTGTGTGTGTGTGTGTGTGTGTGTGTGTGTAGTCTGTCCTCTTTCCAGGTCAACATTATAGAGAAAAAGCTCGTGTGTCTCAGGTTCTACCAGTTTTGGCAACGACTGGAAGTTGTGAAATGTCCTCCTGCAACTCATACACTTTTGCAAAGTCTAAAATTATCATTCTGTTTCTCCATATTGTAATTTTACTATTGTTATTTCTGTCCAGTCTGTATACTCTGGAGAGATCCCTCCTCTGTTTATCATTTTCTAGTTTTTTTGGGGGGTAGTTTTTTTCTCATTTGAACTGACTAGTCTTAAGATAGAGGGTGCCATATGCTCTACAGATTGTCAAACTTTAAGGCTAATTTGATGATTTGTGAATTTGGGCAATACAAAATTGAATAGTATGAGCTTGGCACGAGAGAAATCAATAGTTACCTTTTTTCCAATGGCAAAAAGTTGAAGATGTGGGTCATTAACAATCAAGCATGTGAACATTATAACACTAGTTTTCTTCTCTGGAGCATCTTATAATCTGTCTTGCTCTATTTGTCTTCATCGCTCCTCTTCTATTCTTTTTCCTTACATCTTTTTATTTTCTTTATTATCATTTGTCTCGGCTTAATGAGGCCAACCGCCATTACACTGCCATTAAAATCAAGTCTGAGCTATAATGTATTGCCTTGTGCGCAATTCTTATTATGTCTCTGCTTTGTATACATAAATTCACATGAAACGTTGTTTTAGTCGATTGTTGGGACGTCGTTTGAACATGTGGACGGGACAAACAGATGACACTGGCTCAATTACAGTTTTTATTTTCTTCTATTGATCAATGAGCCTTGTCTCTGACAAATAAAACTCATAAAATAAAGATGAAATACACAGACAATCACTTACTCGGCTGATTTGATGGGACACATACTTCCCTGCATGCATACACACTTATTTTGATTCATCAGATGCCACACACACACACACACACACACACACACGCAGATACACACTTTCTTATGGCTATTCACAAAATCTGAACACACACACACACACACTAACAGAGAGGGAGTGTTTTACTGAGTGGTGTATCACGAGTCCCTCTGCTGGCTGTTTGAGGTAGTGTCCACTGCGGTGAGACCAGTATGTGAGTGAGAGAGAGAGAGAGAGAGAGAGACAGAGAGTGAGAGAAAGGGAAAGAAAAGGAGGACGTCATAGGGCTCACTCGTTCTGTCTCCATCCTGTTTCTCTCTCTCTCTGCTCATCTCTCTTCTTCTCAATTCAACTCAGTTCAAAGGCACTTTATTGGCATGACTGTCCAAAATTACCAATACAGCTGGAGGGGTTTACATTACAATCTCTGTCTTGCTGTGTCTCTTTATATGTCTCTCTGTCTCCGAATTTCCACAGCTCGACTGATGTCTCCCGTCGCGTCTTCGTGTCGGTCTCCCTCTCCCTCTATTGCGTCTTGCCTTCACTGTCTCTAGCCTCTTTCCTCACCTCTCTCTATATCTCCCCACCCTCCCCTCCTCCTCCTTCTCCTCCTCCTTCTTCTTCTTCTTCTCTCTGGTCCATAATGGCAGAAGTAGCTCGCTCTGCCTACGGGCCCAGGGCAAAAGCAGCACTACTGTTTATCTTAAAAGAATAGGCACAGGCACTCACACACACACACCCACCGTACAGAAACGCCATGCATGTGTGCACACAGTCAAGTGAACACACAGCGAGAGAGAGAAAGAGAGAGAAAGAGAGAGAGAGAGAGGGGAAAAATAACTCACAGAACGGCAATACCTCACACTCAAAGAACACAGCCGAGAGGTATATGCATACAAAATTCAGCAGGCATATGTTCGGTGCCAAACGGAAGAAAAAACAAACAGTTGCACTCCGTCACTTTGCCACCTACTGTGTACACACACATATACACACACACACATACACACACACACACCTGCGCACGCTCTCCGTCGTATTTGTACTCGCAGGTGAACGCTGCCTCGTCGAACCTCTTCATCACCTCTCCGACCCCCTTGGTGGGGTGAGCCAACATAGGTCTCAGCGGTACACCTGGGAGAGGACAGGTGACGAGAGAATTGGAGGAAGTAAACAGCTTAAAAAACAGCGGGACACTAAAGCTACCTACAAAAAAAAAAAAAAAAAAAAAAAAAAGCAGTGATGCATTTTTCATGAATCATAAATAGTTCAGAATCTAATTGTGAGTTAGCCCAGGAGAACTTTTCTTCATTTGCCACTTTCTTGTACGAGGAGGAAGGAAGGAGGAAGGGAGGGGCTGAGAGCAATAACAGGCCTCCAGGTTAGACAGAGAGGCAGATCTCAGATCCATTTTGCCAAATGCAAAAAAAAAAAAAAAAAAAAACCCCAGTAGCTGTGAAATTAGCTCTGCTGACACATTCCCGCATGACACGACTGCATCACACCCACAACTGTTTTCTCTGACAGAAACCATAGTTGAAAATTAGTTTGTCTGTATTCTAATTTGGCCCTAATATGAAAAGTTCTCTGACTCACATCCCCTTAGGCTGCACTGCTAAAAAGTTAAGCTTCAAAAGCAGCAGCAGGAGTGATATAATGTAAATGTACCAAACAAATTCCTTTAATTGCAGCTTACGGAGCACCGGAGCCAGATACGACAGGACAGTAACGTTTTGTCCGAGCCGGCTGGTGCTATCTAAAATTCACCAGCTCCTTTAACTATATTGCATTTTAGAACAGAGCAGCCTTCTGAATAACAATTGTTCACCTGCCAGAATAGCTGGTAGATTCATCTACCTGACCAACCACAGCCAATTTAGCTTCCCAATTTAGCGGCGTTGAGATGGCGGCTGGTATTAATTTCCTACCTTGGTGTCAAGGCTTCTTATCACAAATAGCTTGACAACAGTGTAATTGGGAGCTAATCCTTAGTTTAGGGGTATCTTTTATCTTTCTGTGATAAATGACTCAACTAAAATAACTGACTCACCTCCGCTGAACGGATCGATAAGCGCGCACACACACACACCAGCCACCGTTTTTGAATGGTGTGCGTCACCTGATGGGCTGCTTACCTGGAGTGAGCTTGCAGTGATTGGGCAACTGGTCTATGCCCTCTTTTAGCAGAACGGGGATGAGGACATCGTAATTGGGCATCTCGCTGGACGGGGGGGAGACGGGGGGGGGGAGCATTGGGGAGTGAGCAGGAGACAAGGCAGGGTGTTTGGGAAGAACAACAAAGAAGAAGAAAAAAAAATCAATATCATCCAAAATGAAAGAGGAGAATGAGTGAGGGAGAATGAGGGACAGGGCTTAAGGGGGATGAAGCATTGTAGTGGGGCTGAGGAGAGACTGCAAAGTGAAATGAGGGGTGGGTGGGTGGGTGGGTGGGGTGGTGGTTTTGCTTAGGCTTCAGTTACCAGTAAGTCTGTTTGAGAATGAGACTCTTTTGTTCAATCCAAGCCCGCCTGCTCTCGGCGCTCATCCCCTTCCCTGCGTCGATCACAGCGGGAGGGAAACCTATAAGGAAGGAAGGGAAAGGGGAGAAAAAAGATGCATTTAAAAACAGACCAGTGTAAATGTTTGAACAGTTTGTATGGCCCGACGTTTGTTAGAATGAAAGTTCAGAGGCACTTCAAAAAGGGACCGGGAAACACACGAGACTCGCGACGGTTTGCAATTACTCGTGTACAGCTGCACCTCGAGTGTTTTCCCGCCGTGCTGCTTGGACTCATTTCACTGCCGATGTGGTCAGGTGGTTTGCAAAAAAAAAAAAAAAAAAAACGGAGGGACTAATGAATTATTTTGTTTCCCAGCTTAACATGAATAATTACGCTATATTCAAAAATACGACTGAATACTGAATCATTCGAATACATTATTCATCGTAATGATCCACTTTAGCCCGACAAAGAATTTGCTCTTGGTTGACCTGCCTGATTAAATAATGGTTAAATAAATAAATAAAAATGTTACAAAAAACATTTCCAGACCAGATCAATGCAAATTTCCCCACCGAGCCTCTGGTCTAATTGACTCTTATTAAAGCATACCTCCAGTTGTGAATAAGCCACGAATACTAATAAGTGGGGAAACGAATTTATTTAATTTGGTGGTCTGTGGTGTTTGGTAATAGCGGGGGGGGGGGGGGGGGGGGGGGGGGTCGGATCATTGTTGAAAAGCAGGTGGTGAGAGGAAGGCTGTCGAAAACGTCATACTGATGGATTCGCCGACACAGATATGTTGATTTCATATTTCAATTATTTAACTGAGGATTTCTGTGTTTGTTGATTTTTATCATGCTTTTGGAGGTTACTCATTGGTTGTGTATCGGCTCGGTTGATAAATTCATGTTTCCAGTTTCATCTATGACAGTTTTAATGACTGCAAAGAATATTTTAGCACTGCTTTAATAAGCGTCTTATAAATAAAATGCATTATTACTTGCTGTAACACCCTACCTTCTTCTCTTTAAGTGTCACCTCGCAGCATTAAATATCACAAGAGGATAATTCGGTCATACCACATGTAGAGGAGCATCTCTTTATGAATTAAAGCACAAACTGCTTTTACAGAGCTTCACACCGGGACGGGTGCTTGACGGTTTTAACATTAACAAATACCTTGACCGGGTGGTGTCAGGCACACAGCTTGGCTTAATGCTGAAAGGACACTCTGCTCAGCCAGTCCTATCCTCAGCTTCCCAGCGAGGGACCTGTCGATCAAAAACCACAAGACCAACGGCAGTAAGTGTTGACATCCGTTTGCACCTGCTACCCATGACAACAAGCTACATGCCTGAGCATACATGCAGAGAGGCAAGAAGGCACTGCGATATTTGTGTGTCTATGTGATGCAGATGTGTGTGTGTGCATGTGTGTGCCCGTGGTCACACACACACACACACACACACACACGGTCGAGCTCGTCTGCGAATGTGTTGGAGAGAGTGTTATTTTACCTGACTATATAGCGGGCCTCGGAAAAGCGGCATGCCACAAAGAGGCCTTTGATGATGTCGATTTTCTTATTCATGGCCTGAGGCAGACGGGAGGAAATTGAGATTCACAGAAGAAGAGCGAGAGGAGACAGAATGTAAAAAGACTGAGGTCACCAGCGAGTATAAACTCCATGTTCAGTCTAGAGTAAAAGAAAAAAAAAGAAAACCCAGCAGCAACAAGGAAGGGGAAGGAACTAATTGCTTGCGAGATTCCAGCCAGGTGACGACTTATTCAAAGGGCTGAGAGACTACCTCCTTCCCTCTGAAGTAGACAAATAAACTAATAATTACTTGTTCAAAAACACAAACACATTAGCATTTCCTCTTTTTTCCCCCTCCCTGACCCCAATACTGAGAGGCAAATAGTGTGAAAACAATATTTTCCCAAGTCTGCTTTCCCTTAATGAAAATGTTATTCCGTGGCTCACCGAGTTCCCACTCATGCTGGCAATTTCCTTCAATTTCCTGAACACACCCCCTGCTGTCAGACTGGCCGGTTGGAACATCATGCGCTGGTTGCTACGGGAACTCTCAGCCACTAGGCCCAAATCTCCTTTCTCTTGTGCCTCTGCCTTGATTTTGTCCAATTGTCGCCCTGGAAACAAGAGTGAGACGGTAAATAGCAGCCACATCGCCAGCTGATGAGCAGAGAAGGGGTGGCATTAGCGGTTAAGCTGGGAATGTACGAGCAAGTGTTTGGGTGCAACAAAGTGATTGCGTGTGTGTGTGTGTGCGTGCCTGCCTATTACCAGTTGCTTGAGCAACAGCTTTCATCAGCACCGTCTCTCCGATGCCGAGCTCCATCCCTAGGTAGGCAGGACCCAGCTGGTTCAAACACAGGTACACGCAGCACAGCAGGTCGTCTGGGAAGGGAACACACACACACACATTTTATTACACTGAAAACACACACAAACATGCGTGGATACCAACAGAAACACACACACATATTAACAGACTGCACACACAGGAGTCAACACAGACACACAAACTCAAGGACACATGGACAAACACGCTCTCAGACACAGCCACACACACACACACACACACACACACACACACACACTCACACTCACGCACAAATAAATGGGCACAGAGACACAGAAACAAACTCTCAGACTCCACCAAATACACATAAAACACACTCGAACACGAAAAACAGAGGCTCAAAAACACGCACACACACACACACACACAAACACAACACACCATCAGAATCCCACAGGTACATGCTCATACACACATCAATGAACTGACTCATCCTCCCACTTTTATGTACAACCTGGCTTCATCATCATCTCCTTGATAGAGTGGCTGGCAGCCAGCTGCCTGTGTAGCTACATCAGCATGCATTATGGGAGAGATAAAATACCATTTACCTGGTGAGAGCAGCAGCACGGAGCGAAATAGGTTCGACAGCGTCTCGATGTTTCTCAGTCTAGGAAATGACAACAGGATTGCTTTGAGACAAGGAAGACAACTTAAATTAATTTTAAAGCCATCCTGTAAATACCGGGGGTGGGGGGGGTGGGGAAATGAGATTTGTCTGGAGGTTTTAATCGGAAGCGGAAGCTGGGGAGGCAGATGAAGAGTTCATTTATGAAATGCTATACATCACTTACGAGTGGGTGGGGAGAAAAACAAGACATTAGTTCTACCGGGACATTTGTTATTCAGTATCCTCAAAAAAATTCTAAGAGAGTCTGTAAAGGCGTTTTCAATTTGTTGGCAAGAGACTTTTCTTTTAAAAATGTATGATCTGGATTCCTACAGTCGCCTGAAAACATTTAGAGTTCCTCCACAACAAAAAAAAAAAAAAATCACAAACACTCCCCCTTCTGAAAGAGTTTATTTCTCGCTGTTTGTCATTTTTAACTTAAGAGTTGCAAAAGAAGACAAGAGTAGTCATCAGCCAGGTTCCCAAGACAGCTGCAGAGGAAAAAACTGCTGAAAACCGTCATTAAATTTAATCAAACTGAAAAAACTTTCTTGAAAAACATTGTTGAAGATTCCTAGAGGGTGACTTACAGGGTCTGACATAACCGATGGCCTGGGGCCAATAAAAGTTTAGTCACTGGTCCATAACAGCCAATCAGAGTCATGGCACACAAATAAATTGGGGTCACTGGCCAGGCGGGCGATAAATAATTTGGAATCACAGCGTAGGGCCGGGTTTGCATCGCTGTGTGGTGCAGAGCCGCTGCTGAAATTTCACATTGTACTGTACATAATAATCACAACAAACACTTCCTCCACTGCTAGCAGCTGACTGGAGCTGGTGGGAAGAGAATGGGATGTTTGCCTCTCCGTCTCTCTCTCTCTCTCTCTCTTCCACCTTCATCACCTGTGTGCACGAGGGCACGGCTGAGCTCCTCACACACACACACACACACACACACAGAGCACACAGAGCACACAGCAGAGTCCACAACGGACAGGATGAAACGGACTTTAGGTTTTACTTTACGAGAGTCGACTACGACTGCTCGTAAGCGCAACAAAATCCGGGCAGTGAGGGAACTCCCCTCTCATCCACAGCTGCTGTATTTTACATCTATACAGAGCTCATTATGCTAATAGTGAACTGTTCATGTATGCAACGATTGAGTCTAATTAATTAAGTATCTTAAAATTAGTTGGATTCATGTAGACTTAAGGCTGCATGCCCCTCCTCTCTACCAGCAGCAGCAGCAGCGAGTCTCAGCAGACTACATTCATACGTCATTCATTTACTGCCTGATTTTGCATATTTGTGTAATATATCAACATTACATATCCATAACTACAGGACAACAACCCAATCTAAAAGGGGGACTTCACTGTTGTACGTATTATGTATACAATTAATAAATTATGGAGAGTTATTTTAATTTTTTGGCTGCCGGGCCAGTAAAAACATACAAGCGGCCAGTAAAAACTCTGATCTACTGGCCAAGTGAGCCAATGGGGAAAAAATGTTACATTGGACACTGACCTATTTGTAAGATTTCTTCAAGTTCCCTGCCCTCCCCCCCAGAAAATTAATCCAATTTCACTCACTTTCCCCTGGCTGGGACACACTTCTCTAATTATATACCAGAAATTCCCAGCAGGAAGCTTGAATGGTAATTCTATAAAAATGCTTTGGTATATGTATATCCTTTGAACGGAGGAGTGATCACTTTCTCCCAAATGGTGCTTTACCTCGTTCTGGAATAAAAATCATTTCCTCCCATATGGAGCTCTTACCTGCCAGAGTCCTCTTCAATCTTCTCAAAGGTGCGAGCCACCGCCAAGTACGGCACTCTGGAGAGCGATGAGCGAGGGGGGTAGTTAGCAGGCGAAGCATCCACACCGACAAAAGATTTTTTCACATTCACAGCATGTAGCTGACTAAGCTGTTCAGAGCAACTAGCTATTAGTGCAACAGTAGAGAAAGCTTTGATTCTGGGTTATCAAAATTCATTGAAAGTAACAAAGAGGAGGACAAAGGTCAGAGCTGCCATGGTTTGCAAACTGTGTCCTTATAATAAAGTTTGACAGACTAAAAACATCTATTAGGGGGGGCTAAACTGGAGAGAAGTGCATCTTTTAATAAGTAAAACTTCCAAAAGAGAATTTATTATAGAGCTTTGTTCAGACCGACCATCGGATTTAAATGCATTTTAAATATTCTGAACACTACGGTCTTAGAAATAAATCAAATAACTATCAGCATGTGTTATTTTTATCTCTTTTGGAGTAGCAGATGGGTTTTGTTTGTAATATGAGACAATCTGAGAGCCGGAATATTCATTTGATCATTTAAAAGTCGATTTAGTGACTTTTTCTGTGACTGCTACGACTGTCCAGAAGCAATAAACTTCACCCATCTGGTACTCAGTGTAAAACAAATACAAAACACAACTGTACACGGGATTTGACTGGAGTCCAAGTCAGGTATAAGCAGCACGACTCGAACCGTGGCCTTGATGCACAATCAAGTTAGAGAGCTCGCCTCGTCTGAGAATTTGATTCCTGAGTCTTTATTCTTAATGTTTAACTCAGGAAGGTTGCACAGAGAAAACCAGGCTGCTTTCCACAACAGTTTGGCTCACAGGTAAGATTAAAAAAAAATAAAATAAAATACAACAGTAATTCAACAACTGTCATCACTGTTGGGTGCAAACCAACAGTTAACAGTCAAATCCTGTTAACTGTATCAGGTGGAGATTAGTTGTGCACCTTTTTGCCTTTATTTCACAGTCAGAAGTGGAGAAAAAAAAAAAAAAAAAACAATTGTCAGAGAAAAAGATGGGGATGACATGCAACAATAGTTCATGTCCAGAGTCTCAGCCAAAAATTTTAAAATTACACTGGCACCATTTAGGATATTAAAAAGGACCAGTGTGTGTAAGATTTAGTGGCATCTAGCAGTGAGTGCCTCCCCTTCCAAGTGTGTAGATGACTGTGAAACTTAATGTGAAAGGTCCTCTCTACAGCCAGTGGTTTGTCTGTTCTGGGCTACTGTAGAAACATGGCGGGACCTGCTCCCTATGTAGATATAAAGGGCTTATTTTAAGGTAACGAAAGCATGATTCTTATTTTCAGGTGATTATCGACTAATTAAAATATACTTATGAATATTATATTCCATTTCTGCCAAGTCTGTTCTGCTAGATGCCACTAAAAATTCTACACATTGCACCTTTAAATCACAGAGCTTTCTCTACTTTAGGATCACAGTCTTCTCTACAGGATGGCGAGGACCCAAGAAAGTTTCAGAGACAGATCATTGAAATAAGAACAGATGAAACAGTCCATCGATCAATTAGTTGATCGACAGAAAATTCTGCAAATAATATGATAATTGATATTTTCTAGTTCCTGGTTCTGAACTGTGAGGATTCTCTGTATTTCTTTGTCTTATGTGATCATAAATTGAATCTCTTTGGGTGGTTCAGACAAAACAAGCAATGTTTGATGCACATTTTTTCTATTTTCTGATATTTTTAAGACCAATTCATCAATTAAAAATGATAGTTGCAGCCCTAGAAGTAAGTAAGAAACAAGTAACATCTTCTTAACATTCGCATCACATTCAGTGATTTTCCAAAAATTCCTCATACACTGGGAACTCTAGGTGGAGCAATTACATTTGAGTCTTTGGGTTTCGATATCTGCAAAAGTTGGTAACGATGAGAAGCGTGTGGGATAAAGTAAAAGCGGACGGGGACTTACTTCTGGCCCTGCTTCCAACAGGCGTGGTCCACAGGATGGTAGCTGGACCTGGACGGGTCGTAGTCTGTCTGTCCTGACGATGACTCACTGAGGAAAAAATTCAACAAGCAAAAAAAGGAAAAAATGAACGTCTTAACTGAATGACGGTGACAGCTGTTACGGTCACTGATGCTATTTCACATTTCTTTGAAGATTAAAAGTCAAGCGCAATTACACTACTGTCATCACAATGAGATACTTTGAAATATAATGAGTGTTTGGGAAAGTAGCTACTTCACACTGGAAGCAAAGTTCATCTCAAAAGAAAAAATACCAGTTCTTATTTAGAAAAAGTTCAACATGTTTAATAAAAGAGTCTAAAAGGTGTCGATAGGACATTTAACAAACTATCAATATCGTTGGAACTTGTCTCTGGCAGTGGCCGACGGCTGTGCAGCCTCCACCGGTCACGGCACGGACGTACATCCCCGTTTTTCATGGAGGCCCCGTACACAAAGTCAAGCTAATCAGGGTTTTTACCTTCCATTATGACGCTTAAATGCAGCGCCTAAGTGTGTTTTTTTTAGTGCATAAGCCGAATGAAAAGAATAAAAAACTATGTTGAGATTTCTCTGTTGTGTTTTACTGTTGCTATGGTCGTGCTGCTTCTCTGCTCTCTGTGTTTCTAAGGGCAGGTCTCAGGTCCTCTCACACACACACACACACACACACACACACACACACACGGAGCGAGCAGCAGAGCAGAGAGGCCGCGGTGCAACGGTCACAGTGAAGTGAACCAGGTGAAGGTAACACAAAGATTACTCAAGTTGACGACAACTACATTTGTTACTGTAAATGCAATAAAACCTTTGCGAGTAAAAAGCCAGTAAGTGATTTATCAAACCACCTGTAGCATGTAGAGAAGCGATATTTCCACCTCTTTTGTCCGCAGTCTCCTGGTACGTTCCGCACAACTACAGCACACTTGTTAAGCTAATAGCGAATTGTTACGAACAAGTTAAAACGAAAGCTGTTGATCTTCGTTTGCCACGAATCTTAAAATTTGGTAAATTCTTGTAAACTTAGCTGCTGGCCGAGACGGCAGCTCCTCCTTAACTGAATGACGGTGTCTTCTTCTTTCTCTCTGAACTTCAGTATTTTGATGTGAGAAATTTGACATTTTAGATTTGTTTCCACTGAGATATTATTGAGTTTTTACAGTGACTTTGCTGTTGTAAACATTACTGTTGCTGCTCTAGAAACAATATTTAGTTGAATTTAAAATATAAATCAACTCTAATCATGTTCTGAATTTATTCTTTTCTTAAAAATTATAATAAAAAAACCTAATTCTTGTTGAAGATGAAGAACCGGGCCAACAAGAGTATGGATAAGATAAGATACCCATCTCTGCAGCTGGTTAGTAGCTTCGCCCTGACTGATGAGCAAATCCACAGTTCAAATCCCTTCACTATAAGCTTTGTTTAATGTCATTTTGTAGTTATTTTTTTATGGTGCACAGTGCAATCACTCATAAAAATGTGAAGGATTACTTCATTTCCCCACATATTAAAGCACAACTTAAATCATTCATGTAGATTTAGATGTAGATCATTCATCTTTAGGTGTTTATTATTTTGAGTTTGATGTTCAGTTCAGATTTCGGCCAATTAAATCGGCTTTTTCCTGCTTCAAAACTATCGTCGTTCTATCGGCCTTTAAAAATCCACCATCAGTCAACCTCTAAAAGAGTCTTTCCCCACACAGTGTTATAAAATCATTTACACTTGCAAAAAAAAAAAAAAAAAAAAAAAAAAACCTGAAGTTGTTGATGTTTACTGATATGTTGTGAGATATGTTGTGTGTTTCTCATCCTCACACACTGCAAGGTGTAAACAAGACATCATTAACGCTGGCTTCATCACACGCGGAGAGGTACCATGAGCGATAACTTTTTTTTTTTATATGCGGTACCCATCACTTCTACACTGTCACACACCAGGCAGTGATAAAAAATAATAAGTAGTTAGCAGGATGAAAAATGCATTTCCTCTCTTCTACGGCTAAAAATAGTTTTGTGGCCAGAATAGTTAACATGACCTCAAAAATGACAAAGTAGTAATATGCTGCTGCTTCTGCTGGATTATCTAATGTAATTAAAACACTGCTTTATGTAAGAGATAGATAATGAAGTTATAGTAATAATAAAAAATGATTGCCTTAAAGCACTTAGAGAATACCTCTGCTGAGGCTACGACACCCTCATATGATGATGACATATGATGCACATTTCCAGCTCTTTATTTATCTTCTGGGGCTCTACTGAAATATCTCTGCATGATTTACAGTTCAATAAACTCCTTATTTATCTTATACTGTGCTTATTCTGCAGCCCTTCAGTTCAGCCTCTGTCTGAAACAGGTCGTTTTAGCTCCTGTCTCTTTAAATGAGCCCACTCTGTTCTGATTGGCCGGCTCCTTTATACAACAGCAGCAGGATTTCGCTTCTTTTTCTCTTCTCGTTCTTTACGAGATGGAAGTTTTTTTTCTTTTTGAAAGGGAAACTTCACAAATACATCCGTACATGTTCGAGCTCAAATCACCTCTCTCTCTCTCTCTCTCTCTCTCTCTCTCACAAACACATGACAACAGACCCGTCGGTAAATATCATATTACTGGTACAGTAGGAGGCGACGTGCACCTTTAACTTTGGTTTCTAGGCTGCCAGTAAAACCAAAGAAGAAGAAGAGGAGGAGAAGGGGTATATATGGGGTGCTTTCCCTCACTGGCGTCTCTTCCTCGCGTCTTAGCTCCTCCCAGCGAGGATGCAAGAGAGACGCAAGGAAGACACGCAAAGACGGAGGAATTCAATTCATCGAAGAGAACGTCGTCGCTCACTCCAGCATCATTTTGAGGAGACGACATCAGCATCTCAACTGTCAAATATGTAGAAGTCAGCTATCAATATGTAGAAATGATCAAGTAACAGTTTAAACTTAAAATTCATGTACAATTAATTAACACTTTAACTGTTACATTTTTCCACATAGTGATAGCTGAAAGGAAAAAACACCTGATACCTGCTCCAATCTTTTATTATTTCATTATCTGCAGCAGCGTCTGGCTGTCACAGAATAAGACACAAACAGACAATTTAAATCCATTAATTACTGAAAGAACAGAACCGACGAAAAGGAGCAATAACAGCTGTAGCCTGCAGAATATGTCTTAAATGAAATATAGCTTATTTAGTTTGTGAAAGTCTGACGTCCCTTTCATGCTCATGGATGTTATTATAGGAGACACGCAGCTGTGCGGTGTCATATTCTCCTGAAGGAGCTGAGACGTACCTGAAATGGAAAAAGAAGAAAAGAGAAGCCTTTTGGCTCATGAAGAAAAATAATAAAGTTACAAGAGTGATTTTTGTGATTGGTTCATGATTCAGTAATTTTTATTTTATGAATAAATATGAACAGCTGCTGTGGGTTCTGTCATTTCTGTTCTACAGGTAGTGTTCCTGATCTGCTGTATTACAATTACATAAATTAATATTAGCTCAACTACGTTAAAGCAGTTTCCACAACAGCCCGACTGTTTACTGTCCCATCAGATCAGCTGACCAATCAATAAACACTTGATCACACTGATCAAAGGGGTGTTATCCAGTAAAAAACTTGCACAAGGGACACACCTGTGGCTCCTCTCTCCTTGAGGTGCATTTAAGAGATCAGAAGATCCTCCATGATGGCAGAGGGAGACGGTGAGTTAGTTATTATTCAAAGTCTAATACTTTGGGAAACACTGTGAGCAATAAAGGCCACCAACGGACAACGGGCGTGCAATCTGATGTCACCACCAGTGGGAAGTAGAGGTAATATTGCAAACTAAGCGTTCAGAGCAGGCTTTAGACTTTCAGGGAGCATTTTACACACGTTCACCTCAGGTTTTAGACCTTTGACCATCGACATCCAACATTATAACGGAATAAAAACAACTTAAAAATCACTGTTACAATGTTATGTCCCTTTTAAGAAATGTATAAAATGTTAAACTGCATCTCCGGTCTAATTCAGACACAATATCAGCCTGATAATGGCACGACCTGACGAATGTGGGGCGTTGGGAATGAGAATCAGCGTTGATCAGCCCGTCTTATCACACATCTATTGCGTATCTGTCCATCCTGGGAGAGGGATCCAACCTCTGTTGCTCCTACCGAGGTTTCTTCAATGTTTCCCCCCACAAAAGGGGGTTGTTTGAATCGAGGGTCTAAGGACAGAAGATGTTGTATTGCTGCACAAATTGTAAAGCCCCCTAAAGCAAATTTGCGATATCGGGCTATACAAATAAAATTGACTGGGCTTGACCATCCTGTGTGTCCCAGCGGACGACAACCAACTGACTATCTGCGACGCCTCACAACGTCTCAACTAGGCTTGGGCGACCGGATGAATATATCAGCGACTGGCAGGCGGCTGACTTCATCGCCGGTTGGTTTTTTTTTTTTGGGCTGACTTACAATAGTGTTATACAAGTAGCTCCTTTAAGGGAAAGCTCAGTGCGTAGGTTGCGTTGCCAGTTGTCGGGGCTGACGGTGGCTGGTAGGAAAACTTCTTATCTGACATTACTTGCCTGATCTGCATGTCAACATGTCAAATTAGTTTCTTTTCATCTTCCTCTCTGACAAACATGTTTCCAGGTTTCAGTGTGTCTGCTGCTGTAGAGAGTGAACCCGCTACCATAAAAGGACTTTCTCCAACCACCGAGCACACCGACAGGTAAATAAGAAGACTGACAGACTTCCTTCCAAACTTTTTTCTTACCCTTTTGTGTCTTTGCTCTCCTCCGCTGAACTTTTCCTCTCTGCACTCATCTTTTTCTCTCCTTCATCCTTTTCTGGTTTCTCTGTCTTCACTGCAGCTTTTCTGGGAGCTATTAAAAAAAAAAAAAAAAAAAAAAAAAAAGGGGAAATAAATAACAAGGAAGGTGAGGGTGGAGCAGAGGTTGGAGCAGTGCAATATTTTGCAGGCTTTCCCAACTGATAAAAGCATAGCACATTTACGGACATGTTTTTTTTTTTTTTGTGCAAGCATAGAACTATGCAAATTCCTCCTCACCAAAGAAACTGCTGATGGGAGCTTTCTTGGCCGGCTCCTTATCTTTCTGCTCTTTTGCTTCTTTCTGCTTCTTCGCCGTTTGACTTTTTGGGCTCTCTTCTCCCTCTCGCGTGTCCTTTTCAACCACCTCCTCCTTGGAAACGGCGGGCCCTTTTTCATCATCCGTCTTCCCTTTTGCTTCGTTTTTCTTTTCCGCCCCCTCAGCTTTCTCTCCTTTCTCATCAGAGCTCTTTCTCTCCGCCCGCTCCTCCTTGTTGGCCTTCTCTCCTTCCTCTTTCTTCTTCTTCTTCTTCTTCTTCTCCACCTCCTCGTCTGCGCCGTTAGCTTCGGTCACCGCCTTATCAACTCTTTCTTCCTTTGCTCCCTCCTCCATGGGTTCACTGACGTTCCCTAAACAGGGTGAGACAGAAAAGAGGGGGGGGTGGTGTCATTAAAGAGATAAATGCCAACAGGGGTTGCTGAGGGCGACCCGTTTTTTTTTTTTTGGGTGAGCTCGTGTTTGAAGCTTTCTTCGATAAATGTCGCAAGTTAAATTTTTGAGGCTTTCTTTTCACCTGAGAAAGTCAAGTAAAGAAAGAAACTACTATTGACAAACAGCAACAACTCCCAGAAGGCCGAGCTGGAGTCATGATAGTGGCCGGATGAGGAGCCAGACACGAAACCTTAATTTTCTCCTCCACAACTTAAAATGACTAGTAGACTGGACTGGAGGATCCAACAGTCACTCTTAGTGTTTTACCAGCCAAGGTCAGTAAATAGAGGAGATTTCTCTGTCTGTTGTGATGGGTACACTTGCTGCCCCCCCCCCCAAAAAAAAACAAACAAGCAAACAAAAAACCCACCAGTATTGGAGGTGCTGACTGTGCAGGGGAAAGATGTTGCTGCCCACTTCTGCATACTCATTAATTTTATTTGTCCTGAATAAGACATCATGTCAAACTGTAGACAAAGAGATCAGGCAAACAGCTTCGCAGGATGGTGTAAATTTCCCAGATTTGTTCTCACAGATGGTAAAAAACTTCTCTGAGTTGTTTAGGATAAAGACACCAAACAAATGGCGCGGAAAGGAAACCTCTTGTCAGACAGCAGGGTTCCTACAGTTTGTAAGGAAATTCTACTTTTTTCCATCCGCAACTACATTTTCTTAAATCATATTGAAAGCAATGACTGAGAACTGACTTTCTTTAATCCTCTGAGCATCGGGCTGTTCTCGCTCAATTTTAAATCCCTTTATTCGCAGACTTCTGGCATCATCGCTACATGTCCTTGGTGGTCACGCCACGTCGTTATTTTCTGGGTAAGTGAAGTGCAACACAACACAAAGTCATGTTTGGTTGCTGCAGCTATATCAATTATTTTTCTGATTAATCCATTAATGGTTTTAGAGATGCAACAAATAGTCAATTCATTGATTAGTTGCCGACTATTAAATTAATTGTCAGCTATTTTGATAAACTATTTATGGTTTTGAGTCAAGTTTTAAGAAAAGTAAAGTCCAAATTTTCTGTGAATATTTTGTGGTTTCTATGACAGTAAACTGAATATCTTTGAGTTGTGGACTGTCGGTCGAGACAAAACAAAAGTAGTGAAAAATTCCTGTCACGATTTTGCACAAGTTGACATTACAAATCACTTGTTTAGTCCAACAAACAGTCCACGTCTACAACTCCACAAAGAGAAAAGCAACAAATCCTCAAACTCACTCAGAAATGTATAAAAAAAAAGTTTTATGCAAGTTGATATTGTTCTCACATAAGTTAGGCTACTTAGAAACACCATCGTCTGGCATGTAATTACTACTTTATTTCTCTTATCTACTACTTTATATCTTTTAAATAATGATGTTTCGATGGTAGAGGTTCAGTGGTCGATGTCTGTCAGCCATCGGCCCGATCCTACAACAAGACACTACAACACATACAGGCAACTCTCTCTGTGCTGCATTTTCAATTTTTAGTATAGTGTTGATATATTTTCATGGGAGTAAATAAACACAACAGAGTTTGACCACATGCATCAGATGGTTCTGTTCAGCTAGAGGAGACTGTCAGTGTTGCGAGGAAATCAGGAACCATGTTGATGGTGCATTTTATGTTTTACTACTAGCAAGACTTGTATTTATATTGTAAAACCATTTAAATATTCGCATTCATCACTTCTATTGTTTTTCAATTTGAAAATAAGAAAATAAAAGATGCAAAATAAGCAGATCTTTATCACCAAAATCTGAGTCTAATCATCATTATTAATAATTTATCATTGGTTGTTAATGAAATGCTTAGTTATTTGTTGCTTTTTCTTTCTTTTTCCCCCATATATGAGTTCGTGCAGGTGTTTGTGCAACTTCCCAACTTTGCAAATCCTGGAAAGACTCCAGAAAGTTAATTTAAATCGTTCTCACAAAGACGTTCCAGATGTGTGCGGGAGGAGCTCTACTCTTATCAGACTGGTAGCTGAGGTGAAGCCTTACCTGCGGCGTCGGCGCCGGTCTCCACACGGGGTCGTTTGTTTTGCTGACCCTGCTCCTCTTTGGCCTCGGTCTCCTCTTTCTGACTCTCGCTGCCGCTCCTGCTCTCATCAAGCTTCCTCTTGGGGAACATCTTCCTCGCTGCACACATCAGGACAGGCATTAAATTAAATGAAGGGGGGGGGGGGGGGGGGGGGGGGGGGGGAAGGGAAGTGAAGTGGGAGGCATCCCAGCCGAAATCATGCCATGATCAAACAGAAAGAGAATGTGGAGATGAAAACAAGACGAGTCTGCTCTCTTACTGAAGATGTAGGGCAATGAAAAAAAAAAAAAAAAAAGAATCACAGATACGTACTTTGCTAATGAAAACACTAATTCCATCCTGAAAGATATTATGCAGCCCAGCAGCTTAGGGTTCCAGTGTAATTTCCTCTGTAATTTTATGCAGCAGTGATGCTCGAGGGTAATTTTGGTTTTGGTTCCACATCCGCCTCTGTTTTGGTCCTTGTTAAAGGTTCTCGTGCAGGTAGCACAGCTGCTGTTTTTTTTTTTTCTTTCCCCAGATATTATAATGAAAGCATTAACCCAGGACATTAAGAATGCAATTTCTGGTCAAATTAGCGCATTAACTTTTAAGTGATGTTTTCTCCAGTGGTGATGGTGGCAGGGATCTTATTGTGGCGACGCACCACTGCTGAAAGCAAACACTGCTCCCGTCAAAACACAAAAGAGAACGAGATGATGAAAAGAGAATGAGCCCGCTTTTCCTGCTGCAAAAGTAGGATGAAGGAAACAAAGTGTGAGAGAGAGAGAGAGAGAGAGAGAGAGAGAGAGAGAGAGAGAGAGAGAGAGAGGAGGTGCTTCTCAAAACAAAAACAAAAAAGCTGCGATACTAGAAAAACTGTAGCTCTAAGTAGCTTATAGTCTCCATTTTAAATTCTACATTACTGATGTGACATGAAAAAACACATCCGAGTACAAAGCTCCAATTACAATCCCTCGGCTGTTCTTTTTTTTTTTATGTTAAATGCAGATCGTTAGACGCGTGCATCTGACTTACAAGTTACAGATAATGAACATGTATGGCGGGAAAAAAAAAAATACAGCAGCAGTAGCTCTCTTTCACTCTCTTTGTATATTTGAAATGTTGAAGCGTTCACGTATAGACCGCAGCTATAAACAAAATAATCTCTACATATGTTCACGCTTTTTTCTTTTTAAGAAAGCTACTAAAGCTTCCAAACATATATAAACACTGACAATAATACCACTTGCTCTACTGGTTTCAATAAAGCCCAGTCAGTAGAAACGACACATGGCAAGACAATGAAATAATAATAATAATAATAATAATATCATCGCAATGCAAATACACTCAGAGAAATATCACAGTGTTTACTTGTGGTTCAGCAGATGAGATAAACGACAAATAGTGCGACATAGTCAAGTCCAGCCGTTGTCAGTGTAAAGGTGGAGACCCTTCCAGACAATTAAGAGATAAATATACTTTGCTATTTCTAGTGAACAAACGTCTCATGCGTTCAGTTTGTGATAAATGTCTTGTTTTTCCCCTCATTGTAAAATAATGAGAATTTGGAACCATTAGGCTCCTGCTAACAAGTAATCAAGTAAAATAGCTTGAGGCACAAAAACTATCAATCCTCAGCTGATGTCAAAGTTCGAAAAATTCTGCAACTTTGAAGGAAAAAAAGTTGAGAAGCGCAGATCTGAGTTTAAGCCTGGGGGTGAAATATATTATACATTATTGAAATGATAAAGAATAAATCAAATCTGATCAGAGACTAACCGGTCTTGCGTTTGGCGATTCCAGAGGGGGAGATGGAGTTGGGGGTCCCGGGGGTCCCCGGTGAAGCTGAAGAGGCCGGGGTAGCCGGAGTGGCTGGAGTCACGGGGGTGACCGGGGCAGGCGGAGGAGATAGAGGGGTGGGAACCGCCTTAAACACGTCATCCTGTTGAAAAAAAGACCAGAATGAGCTTTGATGAGAAGAAGCGTAAAAACTACAGCTGATGACCAGAGTTACAGCTGGATATGATTTTCAGATGTAACTCTGCTCTTTTTTTTTTTTTTTTATAACTTCAAAGCTGCAGCAGATATTCAAAATGCATGAATTGACAGTAACAGTTGCTCAGCCGACCGGAAAAATACAATCTGAATCACGGTGGACTGTTTTCATCGTTCATCCTCAATAAAGAATCTTCTGCTGCGGTAAATGAGAGCAAACGCTGATTTAATTTGTTGTAAACGGTAAAGAAAAGATCACAAATTAGTTTATGGAATTAGTCAAATAAGGACCTGTGAATAAGAGACTGAAAGCAAATGAGAGAAAAACCCAAAACTTCAACTCAGAGTCTATGAGGTGAAGTACCTCAGCGTCTCGAAACGAAACAAAGTGTTAGAAAACAATACTGCAAACCCTGAGCCACAAAACACTTCCATCAGTAAGGAAACAAGTTTGTTGTTCAATGAAGCGCATCGTTTTGAGAAGGCGGCTTAAAAAAAATAAATAAATAAATAAATAAAAAAAAACAGATGTGGCAGAAAACACTAGAGCAGGCAGGCTGCCATCCACTTGGGGCCTAAACATGAAACGTCTCAATACTCCCAATTAACAGACGCTGTAGGGTTGTTATTGCCTCAACGAGATCTTCTACAATCCTGGTTTATAAAGTATTAGTAACTGCAAAGCCCTTTCAAAACACTCTGCACTGAGAGGAGAAAAAAAGGCAGAGTAAAGAAGACTATGAAGCAGAATAAAGGTTTACAGCAGCACAGAAACAGAACGATCAGCTGAGTGATTTAGAAAGTGATGACAAGATTAGTCGGTTAACCGATAAGTTAATCTGCAGAAACTCTTATATACTGTTTATATTCTCATCCTTCATAATTAGTCTCTATACCAAACTACTGAAACACAAATCTATTCATTATTCATAAATATCTTATTACTCATTAATTTCAGAGAGCCTAGAGCGTAATCTTTAAGTTTTACACTGTTTATGTAGAAAAAACACTCACTATCACATTATATTACAGTCCTATGTTACCTAAAACCGGGAGGACTTAACAGCCACGATGGTTTCAATGCGTTTTATTGAATATGAAGAATGAAAATTTTGGGTTTTTGAATAAATACGGGTCAAATTTACCCAGGAATATGTACAAAAATGTGTATCAGCTGCAACAAATAAGCAATTTCAGATTTACAGGATTGCATCTTTTACTGCTCTCAAATGTAAAAATGGGTCAAATTTGACCTGAACAGCATGTAAGCAGGGTTTTTTTTTTTTAAACATTTTATGAACTACAAATTAATCACAACGAAAATAATTATTAGATGCAGCCCTACATTTATCCCTGGTGGAGCTGCTCTGTGACCACCAGTACAACAGCTCCAAATCAAAAAAACAATAAAAACAATTTCATAATTGTAATCATATCAAAGTGACGCAGGGTGGCTCATGCTGACAAGACTTCACAACTGTGTCACAGACTCTTCGCTCAATGATCAAATAATGAATAATTCCCCTGAGATATTACAAACTAAAATCAACGGGGGCAGTTAAGAGAAGTATTTATCAAACAGGTGTTTGAGCAAAAGCCAAAACCAATAATCAGGTCTTTTCCATTACGTTGCTTATATTGACAAATGCGTTCAATATTGTGATTCACTGTACAATCGTGTGCCTTTGTGCGACAGTGTTTTTTTTTCTCCCACCGTTGAATAAACAATAGGCACTGATACGCCTACAGGAGCTCTAACAGTCTTATTAGACTCAGCTTGTGCAGCTTACAATGTGGATTTAGAGCATGTAATAGGTGACACTTATTCACTGATGTTTTCACCGTGCAATGAAAAAAATGCAGTAAAAAAAAAGGCAGTTTATGGGTTTATATCTTTATACTGTGACGATTCAAAAGCAAGACTATGCTATATAAAGTATGTGTGTCTTTTTCCCACAAACGCCACTGAGAAAATCCAGTGTTTGTGTTGAACATGTGGTTTCAAATCGACTCTGAAGTCTCAATTAAGAAGTGTTAGTTGCATTTCTACCTTTTCTTTTTTACCGGGGGCTCCTTTGTCTACTTGTCCCTTGGTAGCGACTTGCTCTTTAACGACCGGTGCCTCATCGTCATCGCTGTCCAGGATTTGACGGCTGCGCTTGGCGACCTTCTTGACGGGAGAATCGACTTCCTGGACCCCGTTCTGCACCTTGAGAGGGCTTTTGACCGGCCTGGAGATGAGCGAAGGCGACACAGTTACAGCACCGTGCCACGCAAATAAATAAAAAAAGCCATAATTTTCATTTATATGATGCCGTTCAGAGGCAAAGCCACAAGGTGCTATATTAAGTATTCAAAAAGGGATTCAAGTCAATAGCAAATGCAATAAAAAACAGCTATGACATAAAAATTCAAGGCAAGAGTCATAAAAGAGAGGTCAAAGCAGTGATGAAAAGATCGTTACATAAAGACAAGCCTATTAAAGGGAGTTTAAGACATACTTTAAAAGATGATATAGTCTAGAAATGATGAGCTCCATCATCAAAGCGGCTCAGAGATCAGAAACAAAAAGTTGTTACCTCACAAAACGTTTTGCTGAGCAACAGAGAGCCAAGCCTCGGCGTAATATAAAGATAATTGCACATACTCAGACTGTCAGCGGGGTTCCAGTACAAAAAAAAAATATGTTACGACATTAGCTGATGCACTGGTGTGGTTCACTAATACCTACACCGATATTTCTCTGATAATCTTGGTAAAACAAAAGGCAGGTAAGGCGAATAAAATAACGTTACAAGAAAGGACTACAGATTTCTCAGTTCTTCAAACAGACCGTGCCACCGCCAATGAGTTTAGTCATGCCTTTTTAACTTCTTAAGTGCCAGCAGCTGCCACTTCAACACAAACAGACAAGGTTTTCTCCTTCAGATTTTTTTTTTGTTGTAGAAAGGATCTCTACAGAGCACCTCTCCATCAGACATGTATAATAAACTTCTGAATGGCATCGACCTCTTTTGTGTGCATGTGTGAAAGGAAAATCTTACTTTTTCACTGGTTCGTCACTGTTTTTTTTCTGAATATCCTTGTCCTTGCTCTTGGGCTGAAAAAAGGATCTAATGGGAGAAAAAAAAAAAAGCAGTTAAAAGGTAATGAAAGATAATGCTGACCTGATGGGCAGCAGCGAGCTTGACGTCTGTGACAAACAGTAATACGGTCTTTACATATTGTACCTGCTTGACAATGACAAATAAAAAGGATGAGTTCAGTTTTTCAAGTCTGTCTTAAAACAACAGTCAGGAGCCTAAAGGGAATTTTATGCTAAAGGTTTATCTGAAGCTTCAATGAGGCCTTAGCAGTCTGAGTGAGTCATATCAAGTGGATATCTGCCACATTTACAGTTTTTTTTTTAGCATTAAATTCCCTCTTTGTGTTTCCGCAGACCAGGGTCGGAAATTAATGGGCCCTTGGATTTGGGATGACGGGGGCCTTTCAATGCCCTTGTAAAATAAACCGTTAAGACTTAATACGTTTTTGCGAAGTGCAGTGTTTCCTCTCTATATACTTTCACCGGTGGTGGTGCGGCGCTACTGCTAAATGATGAAGCGACTGCTAAAATTCTCACATTGTACATGATAATCACGACGAACGCAAACCACACGCGCTTCCAGCAGCTGACTGGAGCTGGTGGAGAGAGGATGGGAGTTTTGCCTCTCCGTCTCTCTCTCTCTCTCTCTCTCTCCTCTGCTCTGTGCCTGTATGTACGAGGGCAGGGCTGAGCTTAACACACACACACACACACACACACACACACACACAGCAGAGCAGAGAGGCCACAGCAGACAGGATGAAACGGACTTTAGGTTTTACTTTATGAGAGTCGACTACGACTGCTCGCAGCCGTGAGTGCATCAAAATCCGGCAGTTAGGGAGACGGTACGAGCAATTTATCAAACAACTGTTGGACAAGCAGAACATAAACTTAAATACCACATCTTTGACTTCCAGCAGTCGACTCCCGCTCCCCCTCTCATCCACAGACGCTGTACTTTACAGACGTCCAGAGCTTGTTATGTTAATAGCGAACTGTTAAGAGCTCAAAACTTACATTCATTATATGTAACGAGCGGGTCTAATGAGCTAAATATCTGAAAATGAGTTGAATTCTTGTAGACTTGAGGCTGGCACCAGCCCGTTCCGCCTCTCTACCATCAGTACCTACAGCAGCGAGTCTGACCAGCAGCGGCGGAGGGAGGAAGACAGAGGAGAGGATGAATGATGGCACACAGCTGTTAACCAGTCCGGCAGCGTTTCTGCGGAGTGGAGAAACACTCAGAGAGTAGAGTCTGAGAGCTTCAACCATTAATCAGTTCAACAGTGTGAAAGGTTATTCTAAGGGTCTTGTCAATAAGGAGAAAAGGTCTGATGTTAATTAGTCTACATATTAAAAAGATATATAGCTTATAGGTAGATATAGGCTAATAAGTATATTCTTTAAGGTAGAGATGGTGAATGTTGTAAACCATTGGTGCTGTATTGGGGAAAAAAAAAACTTGTCAATCAAAATATATATATATATATATATATATATATATATATATATATATCAATTGTCATCTTTGCAACTCGAGTACTTGATCTGGTTCACCGTCTCTCCTGTGTGTGCAGCAAACACACGATGAACCACAGAGAGCAGCGCAGCGCGACCATAAATGACAGCAAAACATAACAGAGACTCTCACACTGGGCTGAAATTAAATGAGTGCACATAAATGTGGTAAATAACATAAATAAAAACAGTCTCTGCTGCGTTTTGTTGTCGTTTATGGTCGTCTACTTGCTGCTTATCTCCTCTCTTCTACTGCTGCTGCTGAGCCCTCCGTGTGTTTGCAGCGCAGCAGAGGAGAGACAGACAGCAATGTTGTTGACATGTTGAACTGTGACGTTGTTACATAACTGCATTAAATGTTCCAGCATTATAAGTTTGGCTACGTTCACTTTTTTTTTTTTTTTTAAGAAGAGTCACTGAATATTGGTCTGGAGTGCAACATTAAACTAATGTACAACCCATCACTTGAAAAAAATACCCTGGAAAGTATCCAAACATATTTCATAAGGTCAAAAAAAGTTAATTTCCTACCCTGCCTGGGACAGTGTTTCCCTGTTGAGCTGTGGTGGAAGTATAGTAATAAAAAGAGAGACTTTGACACTAAAAACACTGTAAGGTTGAAAGATATCTACTTGATTTGACTCATTTGGACGACTGAAGCTTCATAATAGCTTCAGATAAACTTTTAAATAGATTTTTGCACAGGAGGAGGACTGTGGATTTTGTCTTCCATCACTTACATTGTAAGAGCATCATGAAGGGATCTTCTTATGGTTACTATGAACAGGAGGAATGATTAGAACAAGAAAAACCTGTTTCTATGTTCATGTGAGCACATGACTGTTGTTTTAAGACAGACTTGGAAAAACTGTGAACTCACCCTTTAAGCTGATTTGTGTGTAACTTTAGGTTAGTGTGCTGGTAGCTTGGTGATAAGTCAGTAACTGAATTAAGAGGAGTTATGGCGTTTGTCTCCACTGTTAAGTTGAGTTTATCAATATCAGACGTTACAATCTAAACTAGATCATGCTAATGCTAACGTACAATTAGCGCAGTTACACTGTAATTCAGCTACACGTTATAGGGTTAAACCCCCTCTAGAAGCACTTTAAGACCCCTTAACACAACTTACAATACAGTTAACCGGGTTAGTTAAGGCTAACGTAACTTATACTCAGACGTCACCAAGCTAATGCTACTCCATCACTAGCAAGCGACACAGAAAACATTTCCTCGTCACTTACGCGATGCTCCGCTGCATGTTGTCGTCAAACTCTTTCCTTCACCCGACACTGAATTTAGACTAATAGTTAAATTACAGGACAAGATGCCACATCCACACACACACATACAAAAACAGCAACTCCCGCGCTGCAGAATGACAAAACACTTGGAATATTCGGCGCCAAAATGACATGTCACTCAAAGATTGTCAAAAAGAGAAGTGGAGTCACTCGTGAGACAAAAACCAGACCCGTTTTCCCTGGTGGTCTCTAAAATACACACGTGCTGTCCTGGGAGATTGTTAAAGGTTTGTAGGTAAAGGATAGGTTCACAATATTTCAAGTCTGTATTAAGATGATGATGCTACACATTATTTTCAGATAAACTTTTAAATACATGTTTGGCCCCCATCACTTACATTATAAGTGCATTATGAAGAGATCTTCTAATGACCAGTATGAACAAGAGGAATGATTATAGTAAGAAAAATCTATTTCAGTGTTCATTTGTGCACCTGACTATTGTTTTAAGACAGACTTAAAAAACTGTGAACCCATCCTTTACATCTACTGTTGATTGATTGACTTTGTATGATGAAAAAGGGCAACAGTTAACATGTTAATGATGAAAAACAGTGTTAAATACCACACAACAGTTTTTTTCACCTATGTAAAAAGAGCAACTGTAAGTTATTTCTGTTTCTATTTCGGTAATACTGACAAATAACAGTGACATTACATGTATCTATATGACAATTAAATAGCATTAAAATCACAAAAATGGTTAATAAGCAAACAGTAAGTCTGAGGTAAGTTAAGAAAAACATATAGATAATGTGATAAGACATTACAAGGTTTATTTGAAAATATATAGTGTTATATGTTTTAATTTAAGTAAACTGGTAGCATATGTAGGATGATGGTACCCGAAAAAAATTGACAGAGTGGCATCTCTCTACTTTTTTCACATCTCAGCTCAGACTTTCTCCCGGGAAAAACTCTAAAAGCTTTGTAGGACGTCAAACTCGCTACCGCCACCTGCTGCATCGGAGTGGTAGCTGCAAATGGCAGCGGCTGGTCCTGATGCTGCTAAGAAGACATGAAGGCTCCTTTCATGAAAATTTCACAGTGTCTGTTTGAATGCATCATTTATGCGGCTCTTGTTATTTTCATGAAGGCTGAAGTAGGCGGGAAGAATGCATGACAAACAGCTGAATAATACAACTTGAGTGCACTGCTTTATTCACCCAAACACAAGTGCCATGTTGTTAATTGTTTACAAGTGCAATTCCCCTACTGTGGCATAAAGAGCTGACATAAGAAAAGCAGATTTCTCAGTACTTCTATCCAAAAGTAAAACATAACATGGTCCGACTCAATAAATACGAAGTCTGTGTATTTTGAATCACAGGCGAGGAATAATAAACTATTGTACAATGAGCTAAAAAAAAAAAAACACAAAGAGAGTGAATGTTTGAGGGATTTGTGGAGGGAAAACAGTCCATCTGTTGTGGTTTGTTCCTATTCTTCACTCTCTCTTCACCATGTGTTCATCATTCCCCTCTCTCCTCTCCTCTCTCTCTTTCAGTCTGCTTCACTCCACCAAACAGGCTTCGACTGATGTGGTTCAGATCCCACTCTGTGGGGCTTTTGTGCGGCCAGGCGACGTGGAGGGCCGAGGCGAGAGGCGGGAGGCCGGACTCCAGCTCCCTCAGGCTGGCCCCTGGACGTGCAGGGGAGGAGATGAAGGGGAAGGGGCCCTGGAGGAGCCGCGGCGTTGGGATCGGCTTAGGGAGGCAGCACGGAAGCAAGAGGGGGTGAGGCACAGGCTGGACCGCTGAAACAGAATGAGAGTCACGTCAAGTACAAAGGAACTTCTTCATGATGTTTCATTACGCCATCTGAGACGGGAATAGACAACAGGAGCTCGGATATATATTCATTTATCAATATTCATACATTAATATAACAAAACAATTTTCCAGAATGAACCTGAAAGATTGATTGACCTCATATCAAATCACCTTGTTAGCTGATGCTGCATTTCACATATTTGATATTATTATGACAAAAGTGATAACATAAAAAGAGAAGAAAAGAATTATCAAGTGTGAAAGTACATTCTTGATCTTGGAACAACAAAGATATTTTCTTGACAATTTAACAAACTCTTCTGAGGAAGGAAAATACTAGTAAGTGGATTTTTTTTTAATTAAAGGACACATTCACAGTTTTTTCAAGTCTGTCCTAAAACAACAGTTAGGTGCCTAAATGAACATTGACACATGTTTTTATTCTTGCTGTAATCATTCCTCCTGTTCATACTGACTATTAAAAGATCCCTTCATAATGCACACAGTCCTCCTTCCATGCAAAAACATATTTAAAAGTTTATTTAAAGCTAATATGAAGCTTCGGCTGTGGTTAAAGTCTGTTTAGTGCCAAATTCCCTCTTTTTGTTACAATCCGTCAGCTGCGGCTGAGCGGGAAAAAACTGTCCATCAAGACACAAAGAGGGAATTTTATGCTAAAAAAAGACTGTAACTGTGTAAGATATCCTCTTTATTTGACTAACTCAGACGGCTGACACTTCGTATTAGCTTCAGATAGACTTTTAAATACACTTTTTGAAGACTGTGGATTTTGCCCCCATCACTTACATTAGTAAGCACATTATGACGGGATCTTCTAATGGCAGGTATGAACAGGAGGAATCATCACAGCAAGAAAAAACAGTTTCAGTGTTCATTTGGGCGCCTGACTGTTGTTTTAAGACACATTTGACATTATATCATGGATTAAATATCTATTACTCTCATTTCATTAAAACGGCATAATTATAGCATTCAGATGATTGGGGTTCCAACTAATAATGTAATCAGTTCTGACTTGTAAACTTGCAGTATTACAGATTTCAAGGTGCAGAGTAGCTGTTTGCTGTTAAATCTAAAAAAAAAAACCCTTTTCACAGTTTTAAGAAAACCCCAAATTTGCCTTCAAGGTCAAGATCGAACTGTATCTTTGCATTATTCCCCATCACCAAGATCCTGCTTCACCTTGAAATACAAGGAGTTAAAGAAACGAGGCAGCTTTCTTGTGACTTGACTTGAACTAAAAGGAACTTTGGAAATATGTGACATCCATGCATATAAGTGAGGGTTATGTGATGATGTCAAACTGAATGAATATGAGGAAAATGGAGAAGTGATTGGCTCTCACTCAGCGTTTCCCCGATATTTTCACAGCAAAGAGTAGTCTTACTACAATTAGTGCTTTTATTGGACACATAACTTAGAGGTGTATCTCCTAAAATAGGTGTTTTTTTGGGGGATGTTGACACTGACATGAATGCAGCAAAAATCTCATTGCGACTGCTGACTGAGAGACTATTTACATGTCGCTGTATGGGGGAAATCACTCCTGAGTGTGTGTCCTTACCTCTGTCCATCACTGACCCTGCTCCTCCACACAGAGGAAGGCCACTCTCAGCGGGGAGGAGAGGGAAGGGAAGAGGGCTGCTCTGGACCAGCTGGAGGATGGATGGACGGATGGAGGATGAGATTGGAGGATGATTGAAATGGAAACATGTACTTTTTTTTTTGAGACGATGTGTGCACAAAACATTAAGAGCACTGATACAGGAAGATGACAGGAAGTAGTAGTTATAAGGATCATGGGATGATTAAGACAGACTCAGTACCAGCAAGGTATTCTTGATATTTTGTACACTGGTGGTCTCAATTTAAATTGAAATATATTAGCTTTATGATAACATACTGAATCTTATTAAGAGTTTCATTCCAAATAGGGATTTCCCTTTTGCAAAACCTTAATCCCAACTCCTACAAAATATGAGTCATATCATTAAATTATGGTGCTTTCTAAAGGAACGTAAGTAACCTAAGCCCTTAGTTTGGCTGTGAATGTGCTAAACTTTAACCCTCTATATTAAATGATAACGTTTAAGTAATGATTTTTATTCAAGTCAGCCAGTAATTGGCTCTACATGAGTCAGACCATTTTTAAAATGTTACATAGTACAGTTAAGGTAATTATGTTTTTCTCTTCTTAAAGGACTCTAATTGTGTTTTTGGAAATTGGCCAAATTACAGTTTATGTGATTAAAAACATGATAAAGCAATTTCCCAGTAAACAGTGAAGTCCTATAAGTTGTGACATGAGATGTAAAGACGTGGTGATGACCTGATGGTTGGGTGGTGCTGGTGGTACTGGTGGTGCTGGTGGTGATGGTGGGTATCCTGGATAGTTGACCAGGATGATTTTGCTGAAGTTGAACTTGTAGGTGAATCTTTTCCCTTTGGTCTTGTGCAGGATGCGTTTGTTGTAGTAGTATCTGGAAATAAAATGTTTTCTGTGTCAAACTACACTCCCACTGTGTCTGTTTGCACTGGATGTATGTGTTTATGTCGAGCTGTAAGTGTGTATGTGTGTGTGTGTATGTGTGTGTGTATGGTATGCACTCATTCTCCTGTAGGGCACTTTAGATAAAAATGCCTCCCAAATGGCATCTGTTGCATCTGTGGGCATTTTAAATGTTAAAAATTTAATTTGACAACATATGTTGGTGAGGAGTACATTTTATTTACAGCATCAGCCTGAGGGAGAAGCAGCACAGAGAGGGAGGGTTTGTTCACACTTAACAGAGCTGCAGCCAGTAGGTGTCTATGTGTGCAGGTCTGAATATGTCGGCTTCACTCGTGCATTTTGCATTACCTGAGCGCCCGGCTGAGCTTGTCGTAGTTCATGTGCGGTTTACCCTTCCTCTCCCCCCACAACCTGGCGAGCCTCTCAGGGTCCCGGATGACAAACTCGCCCCACTCCCCTCCCCAACCGATGGCCCCGCCCTCGCCGCGCCCCAGCAGCTCCAGCAGGAAGTGCCACAGCTGGACCTGTCTGGAACCCGGAGACCAGGCCGGCTTATAGGCCCAGTCAGGGAACAGCACTGCTGGAGAGATGAGAGGAAGAGGAAGTTTAGTGAAAATGAATGAAATATTATAATTTTTATATTAACAATGTATCAAATGACGATGTCTAAGGTGAGAGGCGTGACCCGTATTGATGAAACTACAGAGAATTATCAGCAACTCTGCAGCTCACCGTGGCTTTACAAAGCTTCATAGCGAGTTTCAGATCATTGTTTATCTGTCCGGCTGCAACTTTACTGTTTTGGTTCACTCTCAGTGCTCTCATAGTGTCGTTTTTGGTTGCAGCAGGCAGCTGTTTTCAAGTAAAAAGAATGAAAAACCCACTGTACACGATCTGCTCAGCACCAAACAGCAAACAGACACAGCTCCGCAACAAGCTGGTGAACATATTGGAGCGTTTAGCAGCTCAACAGCCAGATATTTCCCTCAGGAGTTGGTAGAGAGTAAAAACAGAGATAAAAGAGAGAGAATATTGGACTTACATTCATCAGGTGGACAGAAACACGACTCCAAATGAATGATAATAATGTTGCTCTGTAACTCCTGGATGTGGAAATGCAAGCAACTGTTTGCTAACAAGTTCAACATATAAGATTAAAAGGTGATGATATATCATGTTCACAGCTTGTTACCACCACCAAAAGTAGCCAAAACAATCAGACTATATCAGGTTTAAGTCTATTTATTCATTTATTTGTGTGTATGCTTTGTCAGTGGAACCGCACATTGAAGTTTAATGATGCTTTGGGTAATTATGTATCTCTGTGATTTGTGGCAGTTTTGGCAAGTACTTTTGGGGAATTTTATCCTTGAGTCAATAGGAAATGAGAAGGGAGAGAGGGAAACAACATGCAACAAATATTAAGTCTTCTGTTTGTGCACTTGTTACATGGTTTGTTGGTTCATTTGACATCATACAATATTTTGGAAAGTGTTTGGATTTTGACAAATCGTTGGGGAAATTCTTCTATCTCACAGTAACGTAATTGCATTTCTTAACTACAGACACATTGCCCTGAGAGCAGATACTGCATAATTTGTTGCAGTATTTGTATTCCTCTGTTGCAATATTAGTATTCCTCATACAATATTAAATTGGGTTGTACAACTATTTGTAGTATGTGACTATTTTTCAGATTTTGACCACTGTCTTCCCAAAATTTTAATGTTTTTTTTTTTATTGGAGGAGTCGCTACAGTAATACATAGTTTGTTCAACAAGACATGTCATGCAAAACATTATTATGAGCTGGACGGGATGCAGTATGAGTGATAATTTCTCATGTTTGTTTTCTTGATCACGAAATAATTCTCTCAAGATAAAAAGCTTTGTTTTCAATCCTTGATTATAAGAAAACAATTTCAAGCTTAATGAAGCTTAGCTTATTAAATTGAGACCACAAAACGATTACACAGTATGTTACAGTGGATCAAGTTTGTCTCTGTGCATTGTGTCTAGAAATTATTCTTCACTTAGACATGAGATTAAAAAACAATTATACTGTAGAATTTGCTTTGCATCCTTCATTTTTGTGTTTGCTCATCAAACAAACCTGAAATTCAGGATAAACATATTCAATCTCATGTCTAAACAGAGAATGATTTCTAGAAATTCAGTGTGTGATGATACGCGATGCTTTGCAACAGTGATTAGCTCCACAGTGATTAACGTGTACCCCATAGAAAAATGTTCTGCATGAGTAAATAGTATATATATATATATATATATATATATATATATATATATATATATATATATATATATATATATATATATATATATATATATATATATATATATATATAATGTTATATCAAGACAGCATGACATTTATACAGTTTTCTTGGCACAACAACATAATAATTAATAAAACAATTTTATTTTGTGATCATGAGAAATACACAAAACTTGTCATCTCTGGTCCTCCGTACAACCTGGACACCACTCCTTCGATTTAAGTAGAATTAAGCAAATAAAACTGACTTGATTGTGCCAACAGGAGCACTAAAATCACAGGTCAAAATAGGGCAACATACAGGAATAATGGCTGACTAGTCAAGAGGGAATCTACATTTGTTTTGGGGTCTTAACTGTTTATTTTTCATTATTTTTATCTATTTTTATCACGTCGCTGCACATGCAGATTCACTCTGCAAAGGGCAAATGAATACATAGAATTCGTTACATAAACATGCAGGATTTCCCACACGAATGACAACCCACACACACACAACAAATACAGTAGATGAATTCTCATACACATACACACACTTACTTCTACTCCAGTAAGGTAATGAAAGGTGTCCGACTGAAGAGCTACAGCTGCACTGCATCTGATAACACACCGCAAAATAAAAACAGATAAAACTGTTCAGTATCTTCATTACTGTGATCATCATCACACTGATATTTAAGGGGGCCACAAAAACCCTACTTGAGATAAATATTAATTAGCTGTCATGTGGCGTTAAATTAGCCATCACAACATAGCTCAGATGTAACTGATTACAACAGCTCCTGCTCTCAATATCACTTATACAGTTAAATAATCTTCCCACAGATTAATTTAATGACACTTTATTTGTATCCAGAACAAAAAAACACTGTGTTTTGCATCAATATCAGTATAGTTGTAACTAAATATATGGTTGATAAGTCTTTGTCAGGTCATCATATGCTCAAAATTACATACTAATTCAATATTTGTAATTAGTAGTAGCATATCAGGCTCTTTTATGATACCGTAACTGTGTGAAAGCATCATTTGCCCTGCAGGGAGTGTTTAGTATTTTCCTATAATTTCATTCTATAAACACACATATCATCCACCCACAGCTGCAACGACCTTCCCAGGTGATTCGGAGCGGCACAGACGCCCACCATCTTCCCTGGAAGGCTGAAAACTCATCTCTCCAAGAAGTACTTCACATAACCTTTTTCCCCCGCTGAATGATGTCTCCTCTCCTATAAGCCCTCTTCCACAAGCTGTAATATCCTCTTATCTTGGAGCAACAAAAAAACGATGTCTTCCCTTAGCTCTTATTTTATTTCCTCACTGGCACTCGCACATGATCATTGCAGGGTCACAGGGACATTATCAGGAAACTAAAGAGAGCTGAGCCAAAGACATTTTTACTTTTGGGAGGGGTGGGGGTGGGGTGGGGGGGGGGGGGTGGGGGGGGGGGGGGGGGGGCATTTGGACTAAAACAAGCTCCAAAATGATCTGATTGCTGAGGACATAAACAGAAAACAATTATGAGAAAATAAAATAAAGATACAATATAATATAATTGCTAGATTGCTTCCCTCTGTTATTTTGGCTCTGACATTTTTCTATTTCATCCTCTTTATTGGTTATTTTGTTGGTTAACCACCAATTAAAGCTTGTTCTACTGGGTAAGAAAATCAGCTTTTAAGTGTCTGAAGTGCAACATGCAAATCTAAATGCACCATCAATCTGATGATAGCCAGAAAATGAACATGACACTGAATACTACAATCAAATAATAATAAGTTCAAATCATCACGCCTCAAGCACAAAAGGTCAACAGAGAGGGAATTTCTAAAAGAAGACAACTTACAGATCTAATTGAACTAATCACTTATACAAATTCTCCATCACTAATGCGAATGAAAGACTCGTATGTTAGTGTAGTAATTCAATTGCTCTTGTTACCTTGATTGGAGCCGGAGAGGAAAAGGCGAGCAGCAGAGTTTTGTTGGATGAATAACAATGATTAGTTTGTCTGCCGGCAGACTTCAAGTCTGGGAGGACTGAAGGATGGATGGACCGAATCTTAAACCCTCTATCTCATCACAACACCCCCCCCCCCCTCACACACACACACACATACACACACACGCACACACATTACACTGCACACACCCATCCCCTCTCTCCCCTCTACAACATCCCTCCCTCTCTCCCCCATCCCAGAATTAGGTAGACTAGGTCAAAACTAAACCATCTAATGCCGATCACCTTGAAATACTCAAAGACGTTAAAACAAGTAGGATTTTAAAAGTATCTCAGCTCCTTAAAAATGACAAATCTCAAAGCATCAAGAAAAAACAAGCAGACAAAAAAGAAATACTTTCCTTGGAAGTAGTTTTTTTTAACAATTAGTCAATTAATCCACAACAATTTTGATAAATTCATTAATCAATCAGTTGTTTTCTGTTTAAAATGTCAGAAAATTGTGAGAAATGCCCTTCAAATTCCCTGTTTCATCAGTCCAAAATGAAAAGAGCTCAGTTTACAACCATATGTTGAAAAGAAAAATAGCAAATAATCACATTTGAAGCACTGAAATCCAAGAATATAGCTGTTTAATCTTCTGTCAGTCGACTAAATCAATAATCATCTAGTTGTTTTAGCTCTAGATTTATGATTCATTAGTCGTTAATCAAGCAAAAATCTGCCTTAAATGTGACAGTTTGTTGTATATCATTGCAAATTGAATAAATCCTTGCAATTTATAAATGTAACCTTTGTCTCTGGGGACTTGTGAAGGACCTTTCACACTTTTTCCTGACATTTTATAGAGTAAACAACTAGAAACTAACTGAGATTAACTGAGAGTTAAAATGATCCGTATTTGCAGCCCTACTTGGGATGCGTTAGGAGTTGTTTGTACATGCAAGCAGAAATGAGTGTAGGTCAACCACTGCGATTACCGGGAGTGAATAGGGGCAGTAAATTAAGCTTAGATCACCATCATTACAAGCAGAGAGAGAGTTGGGGTCAGGTCTGAAAAGAAAGAGGCATCATGGAAGAAAAAAGCACAAGCAAAAGAGAGAGAGAGAGAGAAAAAAAGTAATAAGATAGAAGGAAATAGGTGAGGGTATTTTTCCTCCACGTCAGGATAGAAGCGTATTAGAGTGAGCCAAAAGGGAAGATATGATTGAGCTGAGTGAAGGTGACTGGAGGTTTTCTCCTCCTCTGAATCAAATAGGTGATGAACTCAATACGCTTTTTCACTTGACGGGGAGTGACTTTGGCCAAGGTCAACAGGCTGTTCAATACTCAACCACGCAGGCTCAGGAGGCTGTTAGAGGTGGAGCGAGCGGTGACACATTTTGCTCGAGCACACGTCCTGCTAGCGGTCCCATAAGTACTTGAGTCTCAAGTACTTGTCTCACTCAAGTGAAATTCCTACAGCCTACGACACTAGAAGTACTAAAAATGGTTTAAAAGCCCCATTATGCTCAAATTCTGTCATTAGTTTTTCTACTATTGATGGTCGTTTAAATTAACAACCGTGGAAGAGAAAATGCTTCTCTTTATAATTTTGGGTATGGAAGCTCAAAATGGGCATTTAAATGTTTTTTTCAACTCAGAATACTGCAATGTTACATATAAAAGTAGTTAATTTTTCCACGTATCCATAAAAGGTGCAAGATTCTTAAAGAAAATTATATGTTAGATGAGACAAAATGGATTTAAAAGTATACATATGAGTAACTAAATCTAAATAACTTTTTAAAAAGTATATGTACATTTTAGTTGCTGACACTGGAACTAATAATATGTCTTTTTTTTTTACATGAAGACATAAAACCAGAATAATTCCTTCTGTTTTTTAAGAAGAAAATTAAAATTTGAAAACACATTAATCAGAAACAGGCCTGGTATAAAAGTTAATTGGAGTCAAATTCCTTGTATGTTCTGATCCTGACTCTGATTTGAAGGTTCCTGGTTTAAATTAAACACTTTTTTTTTCTCTCCAGTTTTAGACAATTTTATTTAAACTTTAAGTTATTGTACTGCTGCTGCTTATGTTCAGACAACATTTACAGAAATTGTTTCACATTTTGGGAAAAACATTTATTTGCTTTCTTGCCGTGACCACCGTACCACTCACCAGCGGCTGGTTAGCTTAGCTTAGCATAAAGACTGGAAACAGTTGGAAACAGCTAGCCAAGCTCCATCCACCTAACAACACCTATAAAACTCATTACTGAACACGTTTGATCTTCTTTGTTTAATCCATATTAAAAACAAAAGTAAGCAGTAAAGGCTAATTTATGGCAGGTCGTTCAACACTTTTGATAAGTGTCACTCTATGGTCGCACAATGTGATTGGGTAGTGTTACTAACGTTGCCATGGAAATTGTACTTTTCACTGAACTTCGTCATTAATATTTTGGTCTGTAACTTTAGATAGCTTGTAGCATCCTTGTGTAATTAGTCTCTGTCAGGATGATATAATGTAACTAAATAAGCTGGCTGGAGGATAGCATCTGGTTACCATGGAGACTTTTGAGCGACACTTATCAAAAGTGTCGAGTGACCTGCCATAAATCACCCTTAGCTTCCTGGAGTCTCAGCTGGTTGCCTGGCAACCTCAGTGAGCATTTTTCCCAAAATGTCAAACTATTACTTTAACACTTGAGGACTTTGGCTTATTTTTGCTAAATTGCTTTGTAGAGTCTCCTGTCTATATCTCTCAAAGTAAGATATCTATGTCATAGAATAACAGAAATATTGTAATCTAAGTTTTACAAGGTGATTTCAGTGATAAAAGGGTTAAAAGATAGTTCTTGACTGCTTAACTCAAACAGCGTAATGTGCTGCTGTGTTTGTAGGTGGATTAGCTGTGATTTGGTTTTCTCTGCAGCAGAAAAGGAGACAGAAAGAGAAGCTCAGAGTAGCAATCCATTTAGGCTTATACATATATCCCTATACATCCCACCTTAGCATGCGCACGCACACACACACACACACACACACACACACACACACACACATGTGCACACACACACACACATGCACACACACTTATCGTCCCTCAGATGCGATAGCTGACACCGGAGGCTTTTAATTCCAGTGTAAATACAAATACTCTCCCAGACAGCTATCAATTATGCATGCCGCTAATTGAGTTGAATGTTGTGCTTTTAGCAGCCTGGGGACCCTGGGTCACATGCAAAAAGCCTGAAACCAAACACACACACACACACACACACACACACACACACACACACACACACACACACACACACACACACAAACACACAAGCACATATATACATGTGAGGACATTTGTTGCAATGATGCATCAACTATAACCTTAAAAGGCCAAATATGTGATTTTGCATGTTCAGCCCATTTATTACACATCAACGATACTTTATATAACTGGTGATGATTTTGCTGCAGTGTGTCAATGCCATAAATTTTCCATATGGTGTGAAAATCAATTAGCAGATGCTTGAAATTTATTTGACTACTTAACTACTTGTATAATCCATCAGAGTTAATGTCGGTGTGCATTCATTTTTTGTCATTTATGTCACCGTAGGGAGGTATCATAATGTAGACAAACTATCTTGCGATGTAACAACGACAGTACTCTGAGGAGAAAAAAAAAATCTGATTTAATGTTCACTGAGATTGATTACACAACTCATTCTGTTAAATGAGGCTGCAAATATTTTAAAAAATACAGCAAGCTTCGGTGAATGGTCAGATAAAACTAACTCATAAAAACCTTAATTCTAACATTAACTCTAAAGTCTTAAAGGCCCTTTGAGGACAGGTTCACGATTTTTCAAGTGTGTCTTAAAACAACAGTCAGGTGCCCATATGGACACTGAAGGAGGTTTTCCTTGCTGTAATCATTCTTCATGTTCATACTGGCTGTTAAAAGATCCCCTTCAAATATGCTTTCAATGTAAGTGATGGGGGCCAAAATCTAGTGTCCACACAGTCATTTATGTGCAAAAATGCATTTAAAAGTTTATCTGAAGCTTATATGAGGCTTCAGCAGTCTGAGTTAGTCATATAAAGTGGATATCTGACACATTTACAGTCTTTTTAGCATCAAATTCCCTCTTTGTGTTTCCCTGTTAAGCTGCAGTGGAAGTATAGTAACAAAAAGAGGGACTAACATTGAAAGATATCTACTTGATTTGACTCATTTGGATGGCTGAATCCTAATACTATCAGGAGGTTCATTAGGAGGACTGTGGATTTCATCGCCCATCACTTATATTATAAGTGCATTATGAAGGGATCATCTAATGGTCAGTATGAACAGGAGGAATGATTAAACCTGTTTCAATGTTCATCTGGGCTCCTGACTGTTGTTTTAAGACAGATTTGAACATTGAGTTAAGTATATTCACCTTCTTGCTGAGATGAAAAGATCAACACCACTCTTGTGTTCGTTTGTTTGGGTATGAAGCTAGAGCGAGGATGGTTAGTTTAGCTTAGGTTAGCGTAAAGACAGGAAGCAGCGGTCCAAAGATCAAAAATATGCCTATTAACACGTCTGAAGCTCACTAATTAACCAAAACCGAGATGGAAAAATGCCAAGTAGTAGTTTTAGTGGGAGTACAGTTATTTCACAGATAGAGAGAGGTTGCTAGGTAACCAGAGGAGAGCTGCTAAATGTTGAGCAGATGGATAAACTGTTGTTTGTTTGTTTGTCAAGCGATAGTTACAGCACGTATCCCTACTTAGGCCACAAATTATCATTTTTAGATTATTTTTTGTGTGTGGGTCAAACAAACAAAATGCACTTTGTTATTTAGTGTTGACGAGGATCGCATGACACAGTCAAAAGCTCCAGAACGAGCGAGTAAAAGTGGACCATGAGTGGAGATCGATTCGTGAACAGTTTTCAGGTGCTTCAACTGTCAAAAACATCCATCTGAAGAAGTGAGAGCTGCAAGTGAGGACAAAATACCATCACTCTCAAACCTCAAATGAGATAGAAATAGAAGAGCACACACACACACACACACACACACACACACACACACACACACACAACCACGATGAAAGACACTACTGCTGCCTGTGGATTCACTCAGACATGTACACACACAACAAAGCAGAGGCCTCACAGTGAGTATAAAAGCTGACAGTTTGGTAATTGAGCCCTCGGACTGATGGAGCCGCCCAGGCAGCATCCAGAAAGCAGATGGCGGAGAGAGAGATTTAAACAAACGGGATGGGTATCGAGGCGAGCGTCGTCGTCAGGGGAACGGTACTGTAAAGATGTAACGCAGAAATGTAAGAAGAAAGCCCTCTCCTTTGCCTTATTTACTTCTCCAGTGTTTCTGTGCCAGATATTAGCCCAGTCTATCACCAAACAGAAGCTGTGAAGGGGGGAAGAAAAAACAAAACAAATATAATGAAGGATTCTGCCTGGATATAATAAGACTTCACATTCCCTGAGGGGCAATTTAGGTAGCGGCACACAAAATCGGGACGGGAATTTGCTTTCCACCGAGATTGTCATCCTCTTTTTTTTTTTTTTTTTTTCCCTCCTCGCCTTCACCGAGCAGCATTATCTCCTCTGTGACGAACTGTGTGTGTGTGTGTGTGTGTGTGTGTGTGTGTGTGTGTTTGCGTGTGGATAGAAGATGAGGAGAGAGGAGGAGGAGGAGGAGGAGGGGGGGTTAAGTCGGGATTTGATCCCTGCTAAAAGGACTGTTTGTTTTACAGCTGACGACCACAGAGTTTAATCTGGTGCTTAGCTGCCTGCTCAATCTCTCCTCTCCTTCTTCTCCCCGCATCCTCTCATCCTCCTTGCTTCTCTCTTTCCCCCTTCATCCCTTTCTCACTCACTCAATCATATCATCGTCTTGCAGCGTGTTAACCCCCCACCCCCACCCCACCCCCCGTCCCCTCACCACCACCACCACCACTGCCAAAACACCGGCTCTCCATCATCCTCCTGTCTCCATCCTCCAACTCTTGTCATCTCCTTATTTCTCTCCTCTTTCTTTGTGGCGCCAGGAGCGGTTGTGCGCAATTTACATTGAACTGGATCCATCAGGTTGTGTGTTATGCATAAAATTAAGCAGTGTTACATCACACAGCACAGTGGGTGCATGTGTGAGTGTGTATATATATATATGTGGGAGGATGGGAAGGAGGGTAGTGGTGATGGTTTCAGGCCCTAAAATGTGCATATGTGTGTGTGTGTGTGTTTTGAGTGCCATTCTACGTTTGGGACCTTAAATATGTGTGTGTGTAGGTGTGTGTGCATGTGATGTGTGTGTGAGACAGGAGGACAATAGTGAGAGTGTATGTTAAACAGGATGATGGTATTGCAGCAGATGAGGGTCATGCTCCAGGTCTTATGGGTCAAATCCTGTTAGAAGTAAGAGGGATCAAGGCTTTAGCAAGGCGCTGCCTTTTTTTTTTCCTGTTGCAATATTCACTGACGCTGTGCAAGAGGAGCTCTGCGAGTGTGTACGAGACACATGCGGAGAGTGTGTGCGTCTGTGGAGCAGCTGAAAATCGTTTAGTTTGACTGGGTTGAGCTTAGTTATACATATAAGGAAGCAGAGATGGAAGAGGGAAGAAAATGACAGATTGTGCAGGTGGCATCAATAAAAAATCTGTAGAGTCCCATTAAGTAGTTTTAAAAATCATCTTATTCCACTCTGATAGTATCATAATCTGCATATTGACAGTATATGATTCCTCTGAGTGAGACTATCATTTTTATGGCTGCATATATTCGGTATGTTTGAAAGTTCTTAGATCTCTGCTAGAATTAAGAAGACTAATCTTGGTTTTTTGCCTTTTTGATAATAAAATCAAATAGTGAATATTTGTAAAGCTGGACCGCAGTCACAGGCTCCTCTTTAATGGAAGTTGGAGCAAGAAAAGTAGACGACTGTAGACTGATGGGCATCTCTTTGGTCTTAGAAATGTCCACTTGTAGGAAGGTCTGATCGCACCAACTGACAAATTCTGCTCTGTTCCTCATCGCTTGACTATCACAGAGTCATCCCCTATCTTTATGATTACTCTGACAGGGGACATAGACAGAGAACCATTCACTTGAACTATCTGGGTTTCTGCTATTATATATTAAAATTAATGTTAGAATTGGGCGGCAGCCAATGTGCAAGGACATAAGGATGAATATAGTTAAAAACTGAGGAGAAGCTGAAGGGGTGTTATTGTAATAAAATTCCAGATAATGAAAAAAGATCTCTACTAGAATTTGAGCTTGAATAATGTTTGGACAAACAGGAGGAGTTCAGGTGCGTTGTGGCACAGTATAGGCAGATTATTGGACTGTTAGAAGCATATCAGCTTACTTTCAACGTAATCATGGGACTAAACATCATTGAAACAGCTGAAGACCTGAATAAAATACGCTGAGGGTCCAAATGGAGTTACCTGATGTCTAATAAAGATGTGAACATAGTTTTCCTGTAAAGATTCTATTCATCTTTCTTTGAGCTGCACCCTGTTGGATATGTATATCACTGCTGATCTAAAAACATATTGGAAACTAAACACATCTATTTAATGCAGCGTCAAGTAATTATCTAATAATCTGTTATGTAATCATAATTATATAGTATTCAGCCCAGGGCTGGGAGAATGAATTGTATTATAAATTGACTTTCTGTGGAATAGTATAATCATACTGTGTTATCGTTTTACAATACTCTGTTGTCCAAATTATTGACTCCAACTGAGAAAATTCTAATTAAAAACTAATGAAATGCTTCGTTGTTTTGTTTTTCATTGGAACACAAGTATTTGCATTGAACATCATTATTGTATGTTTTGCCAACATTTGTCATATTGTCATATACTACAATGATGGAAATAATGCAATGACTCAAGTAAGTATAATTTTGAGGTACTTGTACTTTACATGAGTATTTCCATTTTATGCTACTTTACACTTCAACTCCACCACATTTATTTGACATCTACAGTTATTTTACACACATAAAACCAATGATGAGTTTTTAAAGTAATACTTTGTAAAACAGTATATAAAGTAGTTAAAATTAGCACCACTTGAAGCAGCTACAATATTAAAATGCTGCTTAAATATTAATACATCAGCAATACTAAACTGATAATATAATATATGATACACCAATACAAAATATGGTAATATAACACTGCTGCATATTTTGGTGCTGTGTAATACTTCTTTACTTTTACTAAAGTTTTAGTTAAATTTTGAATGCATTTCTACAATGTGCTCTTTTTGCTTAAGTGAAATATATTTTCCACCGCAGGATATACATACAATTCTGAAAAATATTCCTAATATTATGATATAATTTGGGCCAGCTCTAATTTAACCTCGTCACATATTCTGTTTATTAGGCTGCAGTTTCTCTTAATACCAAATTCTCTCTGAATTTTGGCTTCAAAATGTAATATAGCATCCAAAATGAAAGCTGTGGATGATGCAAAAGCAGTTACTATTCAGACACTGGATTTGTTTCATTGCTTCGTTTTCAAAGACTCCAGTCATGCTGGTAGAAAAATAATTATCCTAATCAGCCATATAGCAATGAGCAAAAGGTTTCTCAACTGCTGTGACGTATATTAAATGATGTGCAAAAAGCCTTGTCTGTGATAATAGTTGCAGTACCTACATCGGTTGTTGTACAAGGATCAGTGGTGGAATTTAACTAACTACTGTACTTAAGTGTAATTTTAAGGTAATTTACTTGACTATTTTCCTTTTATGCTACTTGATACTTCTACTCCACTACATTTTCAGAAGGAAATATTGTACTTTTTACTCCACTACATTTATTTGACAGCTTTAGTTATGTTTCATATTAAAATCTTACATTAAAAAAATACAATACATTGTTAAAAATGAAACCAGTAGATCCAAAAATGTTCGGCTTGTGCACCCTTACAAAAAAATCAGAGCGTATTTGTGTCTTCTTGTCATGTTTCAGATGTCTATGAGTTGTTAGCAGTTCCACCAGAGAAGTCTCCTCTGGCATGGTTTCAAATAAATAACAGTTTGAGGTAAAACTCTCCAATATTTCACAAAAACACAAAGATTAAAGAAAAAGTTCTGAAAAATGAATGCAAATTTATGTAGCAGAACTTTTGTTTTTTCTTCTTTCCTACCCAATCTATCATCTTTCGACCCCTAAGATTTATCTTGTGACCCTCACAAAGCAGTATGAATAATGTAGTTTGTTAAATTTATTCAACATATCAGTCACAGCCCGATTTTCTGCAAAACGAGTACTTTTACTTATGTAGGGTTTTAAATGCAGGACTTTTACCTGTAACAAAGTGTTTTTACATTATGGTATTGGTACTTGTGCTTAAGTAAAGGATCTGACAAGGATAAATGCAGTTTAAAGAAAAGCATAGATAAAAAGGTAAAGATTTACACCAAATGAGATTTCCTCTTATGAGTTCCACATCAGCTGAAAATATCTCACAAGTGAAAACTATCGAGATGGCAAAGAGAGAACAAAAGTGGAGAGCAGAGACAGCAACGTTCCCGAAGGAGATATAAAGCAGTGTAATATCGTGAATGAAAAATTAAGTCAATAAGATGACAATAGAACGGACCTGAGGCACTTTAAGTTATAATTAAGTTGTGTCCTTGTGAGAAAGAGGCATGTGTGTGTTGTGTTACAGAATGAAAGCAGGCTAATGCTCGCTCACTTAAAACCAGAAGGTTATGGGACCAATTGTCTTTCTCATTGCTTTTTTTCCCCCCTCCACTCTCTGGTCTCTCAGCCTCCCTGATTCAAGCGGCTCTCCGGGGAGCTGTGGTTTCTGAAAGGTTTCTCAATGTCCTTAATCCCTCCATCTCTTTGTGTCCAGGCAAAAAATATATCCGCATGAAACTCAAGAGGCCGACAGGGGCCAAGTCGTGTGAGAAAAAGACGAGCTTCTTTCCAGCATTTTGTGAGAACAAAAGTGAAAGTGTGAAAGATAAAAACTAATTTGGCTTCTTTTTAAAGAGAAGCACAAAGCTTTAAATTAGTGATTCTAAAATTGGAGCTCTTCAACTTCAGCAAAAAAAGAGCGATGGTTTTATTTCACTCATTTCAGTAAGTGGGAATTATCCCAATTAAGAGTGTGGATGACAACTTTAATCACAGGTTTCAGGCACCACCATTATCTCCTAACTTAGACAGTTGAAGTTTCCATTTTAAAAATAAATGAATATACCTGAAAACCTTCACAGATGGGGGTTGTGTCAAGGCTCTGTGCAAATAGGGCGGTGAACACCAAATCAGGGTACTTGTAGCCCATCAGGGGTTACTATAGTTAACAGGTATACATGGACAGATTACAAGATATCTGTGCTAAAGAGGATATTAAACACACAAATATGATTACAAATTTGTATGATCGCAATCCTTAGTTAACTAAAAGTAATAGATAAATGGTTGAAATTTTTAGCTAATTGAAATAGCTAGTTAAAATTAATGAATAAACAAAAGTAATAGATAAATGGTTCAAATAGTTAGAAGTAATAAATTGTTGAAAAAGTTAAAGGTAATAGATAAATGGCTGAAATAACAAGTAATGGGTGCAATTGTTAAAAGTAAACAGTAAATAACTAACAGTAAATTTCTAGCTAAAAGTAATAGATAAATGGTTGAAATACTCAGCTAACAGTTAGAAGTAATAAATTGTTGAAAAAGTTAAAGGTAATAGATAAATGGCTGAAATAACAAGTAATGGGTGCAACTGTTAAAAGTAAACAGTAAATAAATAACAGTAAATTTCTAGCTAAAAGTAATAGATAAATGGTTGAAATACTCAGCTAACAGTTAGCGAGCTAAAGGTAATGGATAAACAGTTGAAATAGTTAGCTAACAGTTAGCTAGCTAAAAGTAATGGATAAAAAGTTGAAGTAGTCAGCTAACAGTTAGCTAGCTAAAAGTAATGGATAAACAGTTGAAATAGTTAGCTAACAGCAATGGAATAGCCAAAACATAGCTAAAAGTAATGGTTGAAATGGTTAAGAGTAATTCTATAAACAATTGAAATAGTTAGCTAGAAGTAGTGGATAACTATGGTTTAAATAGAGTAATAGATAAATGATTTAGCTAAGGGTAATAGATAAATAGTTGAAATAGTTAGCTAGAAGTAATAGATAAATGATTTAAATAATAGATAAATGCTTATTAATGGTAAATTCCTAATGAATATGTACAAAAACATCAAATCATGTGTATTTGTTAATGGTATTAAATCTGAGTTTTTGTAAGCCTAGCAGGAGTTAGACAGGGGGAAAATGTATCGCTATGTTTGTTGTTTGCATTATTTATCAAAGACTTAAAGGACTATCTACTACAGAATGGCTATCAGCCTATTAATTTTAATGATCTGATAGGTATTTATATCCAGCTTATAGAACTGATGTGCGTGGATGAAACATTTATCATGTCTACAACAACAGAAGGGTTACAGAAAGCAATAGACCATATGTGTGATTTCTGTGAGAAATGGAAATTCACAGTTTTTGGTTGCAGAAAAGCTGATTTTATCAAACTAAAGTTGTATGCAGTGGAGAAAATTTAGAGCTTGTCCACTGCTTTAAATATCTCGGTGTCATTATGAATTATAATGGTTCATTTAAGATTACCTGGAGCTGCAGAAGCAAGCCTCCCATGCAATGTTTGTACTCTCTGTAAAAGTGGAAAATTTGATTTACCTGTAGGTATCACACTAGATCTTTCCGACAAGTTAGTTACACCAGTTATGTTGTATGCATGTGAAGTGTGGGGGTTTGAAAAAATAGATATATTGGAAAAACTACCTCAGATTTCTTAAGTACACTGTAAAAGTTAAAATGACAACCTGCAATAACATGGTCTATGGGGAGCTGGGAAGATACCCACTCTGTGTCACAGTTAAAAAGAGAATTATTGACTACTGGGGGAGGCTGATAGAAGGTAAAGAAACTAAACTCAGTTGAATAATGTACAACTATTTGATCAGCCTGCATAATTCAGATGCATTGCCATGGGTCTTGCAGGTTAAACAGGTACTGTTTAATTTAAACAAGAGCTCAAACTGGAAAAGTATCTGTTGTATGAAAACCAAAAGTACAGACAAGCTATTTGTAACTTTGGGGTGAACAACACCAGGATTCCCAAGCTCATCGAAAGATATAAAAGGCTGGATAGAAACCAGAGGATCTGCAACCTTTGTAATGACAACCGTCTGGGAGACGAGTGTCATATTTTGTTTGAATGTAAGAATGTAAGCATAATGAATTAAAGAGAAAGGTATAACTAAAAGTAATATATAAATAGTTGAAATAGCTAGTTAAAAGTAACCGATTGAAATATATAGGTTGAAATATTCGGCTAACAGTTAGCTAGCTAATGTAATAGATAAATCGTTTTAATAATTAGCTAACAGTAATGGAATAGTCAAACGATAGCTCAAAGTAATGGTTGAAATAGTTGGCTGGACATGATTGGATAAATATGGTTTAAATTGTTGGCAAAGAATAATGAAACAGTTGAAACAGTTTGCTAAAAGCAATGTGAAAATGATTGAAAGTTAGCTAGTTATGAATAATAGCTGAAAGAAATTCATAAATGATTGATATAGTTAAGTCAGAATAATGGATAATTGAAATACGTAGCAACATGTGATGGATAAACGGTTGAAATGTCCACCTTCTGCCACTCCACGAAATGCAAACTACCAAGTTTAACCAAACTGGCCTAAACATTGACAATTGAATGGCATTAAAAAGTAACAATATACACTTTTGTATACTTTTTTTTTTTTGAAACGTGTAGTTCAAAATCTATTTAAAAGATCATGATGAAAACATGACAGTAGTGTTGATAAGGGGGTACTTGAGCCCATCTCAGAGTGCTGTGGGGATAAGTCATACAGAAGAGTTTGGTGCACTGATCCAGACCACAGCAGGATGCAGGTACAGGACAAAAGCAGCATACAAAGGAGGTAAAAGGAGAGGTAGTCTGCACACTGAACACTACAAATTTTATGATGCAACTGTTTGACCATAGGGGTTTTTGTCAGGAATGTTTGCTTCACAATGTTGCATCATAAAACGACAGGTTCTGTAACACTGAGAAATCCATACTTTAAATTGGGACAGTTGTACTTATTTTTTTTACCTACGGCATCTTTTGAGTTGGAAAATGGCAATTAAAAAATATCTAAAATGCATTTCACTCACTGGACTGAAATTCAGGACATCTTCACATCTGGTGTGTTGGTAAATGAGTAAAGTTCAAGTCAATGGTTTTACACATCATGTCTTTATTTGTGTGTAAACAAACTCTGAAAAGAGCATCAGCCAGGTTCTTGATTATTGGCGTTAACATGATTGATTTCTTTTGCAGTCATGGATAAAACATGATCACCACACTGCAAAAAAAACCACATCCCTTTTAACAAGTCATTTAATCTTAAATTCTGTCTTAAAATCTCAATTTTCATTTGTTTCCAACACAGTTTTATGTATTGGAGGGGGGAAAATAAGCACTGACCATAACTTGAAACTGGCAAATCACTGTACATAACTGGAAAAAAACAAATGCCCTTGGACCAGTCTTGAAGAAAATGAAACACTATCACCCCACGAACAGACTTTTTTTCATAATTAATAAGATTTTAGGACATAATAAATCACTGACTTGTTAAAGTGGCTTTTTTTTTTTGCAGCGTGTATAATAAATAACATGACACTTCCATAAACCGTTGCTGTCTGCAACCTCAGTTCAGTCTAGCAGGGTAACGTTTTCTCATCTTACTTGGTGTATGCAGTGTTTCTCACTACTGTATAAGGTGCTGGGTGTGAGTATTTGTGTGTATGTGTGTGTGCGAGAGATATGACATCCCTTCGGAATGTGATTACCTGTCCAAATGTTTTATTAGTGTAAGTATGTTGTGTGTGTGTTTACATCACATGTATGTGAGTATTTTTGTGTGTGTGTGTGTGTGTACTGTGGTTAAGAGTTGGACACGACCGGGTGTCCAGAGGCTTATTAGGTTAGTAGTTCAACAAATCATTAAATATGTAACAGGTGAAGAGTTGCAAAAATAACCTTCTTAAAAACGACAAATAAAACTTCTGCAGCAATCACAGCAGTAGTGTTAAGCTTGGAGTGCAACATAATCCGCTTAGTCACTTCCTTTTACATAAAACAACAAATATATTTACAAACAGAACCAAAATACATAATTCATAACAAAAGCAATGTTACCACATTCAGAACCACAGACAAGTCATCATGGGACTTATACTGAGTGAGAATGTAACATGTAGTGTGTGTGTGTGTGTGTGCGTGTTTTGTGTTTGTTATTCTTACTGATATTAAGCTTCACTGAGCAAATATTTCACTGGCCTTAAGGTCAAAGCTCCAACTGCCCACAACAACAAATGTAACCAACCAATAAGAAAAGCTCAGGACCAGCCTCCATCTTCACTGACATAAACTGGACATGTTTTAACCATGAATGGCTCCGGTAGGAATCAAAAAAAAAAAAAACCCTGGCAGAGCTGAGTGTGATGGTGCTTTTATGCCAATCATGTTATTTGAATTCTGCAGCATTTTACTCCTTGTAGATGTACATCCAAAAAATTTTCAGTATGCTCTCAGGAGATATTAATGGGAAACTTCGGCATTTTTTTTTTTCAACCTGGACCCTATTTTCCCATCATTTTGTGTCTAAGTGACTAATGGGGGACAACAATTTTTTGAAATTGGTCCGGTATTGAGCGAGAGCGCTGCAGCCGGCAGCCGCGAAACGGGTTGAAATGTAATCCTTTGGGGGGCCAGTTGCGCCCCGTCAATGTACGTCCACAATCAAAAGTTCTTGTTTTTTTTGCCACTGGCAGGCTCAGATTGTTATTATAAGTGTGTCTGACAACATTATGGAAAGGATCCCTTCAGAGAAATAAAACTTTTATCTTTACCATTTGTTTGATCCGGTCTGTTTGTTACGTCTAACTAAGTCTCGCTCTGAAATCATGCGAGAGGTGACTTGTCGCAGGAAGACGACAGTGGAAACGTGAGTAAGGAGTTGGAGTGAGGAGTGTCGGGGAGTACAGGAAGTGTAGCTTAGTGTTATCTAAAAGATTTTCAAAGTCATGGCTGAATAATTAGCGTTCTTCCCGCGACAGGTCGATTCTTGCGAGATTTTAGAGCGAGACTTGGTTAGACACGATAACAATCGGACTGGATCCAGTGAAAGGTAAAGAAAAAAAGAAAAAAAGTTTTATTTCTCTGTAGGGATCTTTTCTATAATGTTGTCAGATGCTTATAATAACAATCCTGAGCCTGTCAGTGATGGGTCACGACTGCTCCAAAAGATTACATTGCAGCCTGTTTGGTAGCTGCAGCAATCTCACTCGATACTGGACCAATTTAAAAAATTGTTGTCCCCATTAGTCACTTAGACACAAAATGGTGGGAAAATAGGGTGAAAAATCCAAAAGTTTGACTTTAATAACTGAAGTATGGTATTTTTAAGCTTAAAGTTTGCACAGATTTAACCTCAGCTAGAAAAATATGTGCAGTTCATAAGGATAAAAAAAAACAAACACATACAAGCAACTACAGGAAATACTCATTCTCAAAGGGTCTTATGGGTATAAAGAGGCAGATATTGACGTCTTAAAAACTAATTGCTCTGTTTCAGAAAGCAAAATTAACAAGAAGAAACAAGGTCAAACAATACAGAAAAATGCAATAAAGTCAACGTGACTCTTGGAAACGGGAGGAAGGGTCCTGCAACATTTAGCGATATGTTGGTTAGAGATAATAAAAATATGAAAATCAAAAGAAAGTAAACCTGTTTTCTATATTTTTGGATCAATGAAAACGAGCTGTAGATGCGGTCACACTCTTATGGGACCAGAAAATATCAAACTTCCACACAAGAAGTGGCAAGCATGTCACCGAGACAAGGACGAGAGCGTTGAGGAGAATGTCTGCGTGTCTGTCCTTGAAGACAGAGGCTGGGATCGCCTTTGACTAACTGGTTTCTGAGCTGCAACTCTTAAAGAGCATCCTTCTTTTGTTGTGTGCTGGTATGCATTCATATGGCTGTGTATGTACGTGTGTGTGTGTGTCTGTGTGTGTGTGTGTGTGTCTGTGTGCGTGCGTTGAATCCTTCTATCACAACTCCTTTTAAGGCTTTCAAGCTGCTTTGGATCAAAGTCAGTCCCAGGGGATAATTCAGCATAAACACTGAGTTCAGAAACATCATAGCCTACCTTTCACGTACTGCTGAATCCAATTTTTCAGACACATTTCAACACCTACTTGATGTTCTGATTCACAAAAAGGGAGGCTGATGTCCCTTTAGCCAATCGTCTTCTACTGGCATCGATTTTATTAGCTTCATCTGACTTCATCGCTGCTTTCACAAAATAATTTGTTGTTTTTTTTTTTTTTTTCCGGGTTTAAAAAACGTGAAATGCTGAGAAAAAGGGGGAGGGGGGGGGGAGTCCCCTTAAACGAAAACAAGGGCACAATTCACATCTACTTAACTTTAAGCCCTCATCTTAGGTGTTGCGGGAGTGCAACAGATGTGCCACAGACTAAAGCTAAACTTTATAAACAGCGCAGAGGGGGGGGGGAAAGAAGAAGAAAAAAGTGTTACAAATGTTAAAATGAACCCACACTGGCCACGAGATTAGAATAGATAAACAGTACATTAGGCTATACGCGTCATCATAATTACCGATAGATATATAGCAGTCGCAGCCACCGCCATCCAGTTTTAGAAACACATTTGACTAAAAGGAAAAGGGGACAGGAGGAGGAGGAGAACCTTTTCTCTCTCAGGAGTTTGGATTTAAATAAATATTCGGTATTCTGTTTTGTTTTTTTTTTTTTGTTTGTTTGTTTGTTTTTGTTTTTTTTTAAGCCATCTTTTCCTCCATCCTGGCGGGTTGGGAAGAGGGTGCGGCAGGTTTGGGAGCTGACTCTATGTGAAGTTCTGGAGGGGCTGGCTGACCCTCATGCAGGCCCAGTAGAAGGCCCGCGCCAGGGTGACGACAACCAGGAGCAGCAACACGGCCCACGAGGCGTAGATCCCCTGGTAGGTCTGAGCCTTCACCCACGTCCCGGCCTGAAGACACACAGACAGAAAGAGAGAGAGAGAGAGAGAGACGCCATAATTCAGCTGTTGCTCATAAAAACCCTGTAAAAAGATATCGTCAGCACATTCTGGGTGTGTAATGGTGATTATAATGAACTAGCTCGAGTCCAATCAGGCTAAATGCGACGAGTGCTGAAGCTACAATTTGGCTTGAAAATGTTTTGCTTTTCATACATTTTTTTAATCAAAATTAAGCCAAATATTCAGCAATTTTCACGTATTAAAAGTGAACAAAAGCATCCGACATGAATTCACTTGTGGGAGGCTTTCATCGTGACGTCACACAGACGTTAAAAAAACATTTAGTTTACTTTATGTATCTATAGTCAGCGAGAGGGACGACTTAAACCACCTGCACTGACAATAATTTAACAGTTTCAAATGGACAAATTTTCATGGAAGAGTACATATTCAATAATTAAGTGTGACTTGAGGGGTGAGGGAGAAAATAGCTATCCCATCAAGTATTAAGTGTGCAGCTGCTCAGAGGAAAATTATTTAATGAAGATGGCAAAAGTGACTTTGAGAGAACCTACAGGGACGCTGTGGAAATATAGAAAGATGAATTCCTATTTCAAAGTCACAACACTTGAGCAGAGCTAATTTAGGTATTAAAAAAAGTCCAAGAAAAAAAAAAAGAAAAAATGTTTTAGGAAGGATTTGTTCCAGACGTGTAATAAATTCCTGTAATAAATGATGTTCTTTTTCTTGTGCTTGACACATAGAGATGGATGATACACACTTGTGGCCAACGAGTAGTTTTTTTACATTTAGGAATAAAGCCAGATAAGGTTTTGTGTGCGTTACAGGTACGCTTCAAAAACACTGTCAGAGAAAAGTCAAGCAGATGCTGTTTATCAGCATTTAAAAACGCTCAGGCGGTTAGATCTCACCATAAAAGTATAAAAGCGGTTTATACAAGCCCCCCAAAAAAAGAAACATCAAACATGCTCAAAAGAAATATATACACACACACACACACCGGCCTCAGATGAGATTCCTCCCCTTTTCCAGTAAATGGTGTCTGAAGTTTTAATGAGTCAGTCTGCTCTGAGGACTTAACATTTTAACTGGCTCCTCTTAACTGGTGTTGCAGCTCCTGTAGCTCCGGAAAGTTACGGCGGTTATGGTGATGAATCTTAACTACCTTCATTTAAAAAAAAAAAAAAAAAAATTCGCTGCTTTCTTATGCCTAATTAACTGGAAATAAAGATGGATCCGTTACTTGTCTTGGGTTGTTGCCGATAAAGTTTATTGATACAATGTACACCTCTGCAGATTAAACTGTCAAACCCCTGCTCTTCAACGATTTATTTTTATTAAAACCGCCTTTTGTGTGAAACAGAGTCTGATTCCACGTTGATGTGACGTTTAATGTCACCACGCCAGCGTTACGCAGCGCTGTCACTACAGCATTCGGTGTTTTTTTGTCTGCACTTTGCTTACTGTTCTTCCATGCTGGCAGGCAGGCAGGCACATATTCATCACATGTTCAGTGTGTCTATACTGCTGCTGCTGCTGTTTGGTGCTCATCTTGCACCCTCTGCTGTTTGTGAAGAGGAATGTATCGACCGTCTAGTTGTGTCTATGTGTTCATTTCCTCCTTTTATAAATTACTGATTATCTAAGAAAAAAAAATCAGATCTACAGTTAAGAGGTTATTCTATTATTGCACTCTTATAATCAATTAAATGAGAGCAACAAAAATAACTAAAAACACCGAAGAAAATAAGAATTAAGTGTATGATTGTATTCACATCAATCTGAAGAGGAGCCGAGGCAAAACAGAAGGTCAAATTTTTTAAACAGGAATAATATTTCCTGCTCTTCAGTAGGTGTGTCTGCTGGTGTTGTTGAGTGAATACTCCTTACAGTTAAACTCGGTTGTGTTTGCGCTATATCTCACTGACAAATAGAGGCCTGTCATAGTGTCTGGAGAGAGCAGGTGCATGGTGCGCGCTACCATGTGAGAGACGTGACAACAGGGACTGTAATTGTATTGCTTCTTCCTGCTGTGCGAGGGCAAAGTTTACACGTTATTAATTACAAGCAGAGGGCAGTTTCAGAACACTGGTGAGGCAATTGTTCATAAGTGTTTTCGTTTCATTGTGCTTTTTTTTTGTCCAGCTAAAAAGGGTAAACGCCTGCCCTGCAACCTTTTCAGTAATCTAGTTTCAAAACTCAAGAACGGGCCTGTAATTAAGTATGGTGTACGGTGGATGTCAGTACGGTGGGCGATGGCGTCAACTCACCATTAGCCCGGCGGTCGAGATGCTGAATAGCAAGCAGAGTAGAAAACACCACAAGCTCCGCCTCCTGGGATACCTCTGACCAATGGAGGAGCTGCAGGACCAGAAAAAAATTAATTGTTAATTGTATTAATCATTTGTGTGTGTTTTAACATCAGGCCTGTTTATAACACAATATGAGCCTGTGTTTATCTGAACTTTTAAAGAGCGACAATAACTCTACAATCAATATTTTCAGTTTGCTTGTTTTACTGTGGTTAGATAAACTGTTGCTGGAAGTGCAGGGCTGAAATGTCACATGAAGAAAAATGATGACACACCTGCACAAATTAAGCTTCAAGTAGCATCTGCCCAGCTGTCTCAATCCATATTCTTAAGCTATTTTGGATTTGACAAATTGAAATCTCATGACTAAAGCTGTTCATAAAGACCGCACCTGTGCACACCTGTGTATCACAGTAATATAACATCTATTTTCAGCACCTTGTGGATTTAAACACTGAGGAAGAAGAAAGAAGGCCACCTGTAGCTTTATGTGCCTGACGGGTTCCTGAAATATTCCTGTAACTGTTCTGATTTAATTGCAATACATATTAGCATCTTAAGAACTGATACTGCGTCATATAAGGATGGTTTTTACTCATTTTCTTCTCTACGACATAGTGTGCACTTACATTATAATCTGTTCCAAGCAAGGACAAACAAAAACAGAACGTACACTATTGTGAACTAAACTCCTATGAACCTTTTCTCACAGGGTTAAGAAGCTTATGGATCTAGCAATGAAGAATGTAGTTTGTGGCAAAGGTCTAAGAAAATCCTGAGGCAGGAAATATACATAGAGCAAAGTCCCACAGATCAGAAACCTCACGATATTATAAAACACATGCTACCAATCTGGGGCGAGCAAGGGGGAAAATGTGTTGCAGGTTTTCAGGTTAAGAGAGAGAAAAATCATAAAAAAAACAGGATGTTGATTCAAAGTTAGTCATGTCCTTGAGAAAAACCCTGAAACATCTCCCTGTTTAGTCTTTGCGAGTGTAATACGAGCGTCAAATGTTAGTGATGTAAATCTAAAAATATAAAAAGGTACAGTGAGAGTGAAGTGGTGTGACTGATGAATTGCTTATAGCTACTTACACTTTCCTGCAGTGTGGGCACCTGGCCAGCGTCCGGTCTGTGAACTCTGTCCACTGAAATTACAAAAGGAAGAGATTCAACTAAAAGTGGTAACAAAGTGCCAGATGACATGACTGTGATGTTCACAGTATGATTCATAGACCTCTATTCTAAAACACAACGCTTGTGATTTTGTGCGTTACATATTTAGATTTTTGCTTACTACATGCCCATGATTGTAAGGCTGTGACTAATCTTTACTTTCAATTAACAGATTGATTCTTTGGCAGGAAATAGTGACATTTCCAACCATCCAAAACCATCCAAAGCCATAAGATGTTCAAATTTACAATCATCTAAATCAGAGAAAAAACAGGAAGTCCTCACATCTGAGAAGCTGAAACCAGATCTTGACTCCATCAAGATGTTTGATTTTCTGTCTCTTGTTTAAATCCGCCTGCTGCCTGGATTGATAATACACTTTAAAAAGATTCTGAATACGACCATCCGAGTTCTTATCAACAGGTGCTTTGTGTCAGCCGAAACATGAGCAAGAAAAACGGTCTCTCCTCTCAGTGTGCGGGTATTTATTCCCTGACGTCGGGGGCCGTGATACATTTGTGAACCCTGCTAGCGGAGTACGCCGCGCGCGCCGTACATTCTTCTTGTTCTGAAAGAAAGATTCTGTATGGGGAGAGCACAGAGAACATTATCACTCGATCTGCGACAAAAAGGATCGCTGCGACGCCACCCACGGATCTGTATTTTCATTCAGCCACCCTGTCTTTAAGCAGGTAGGGAAAGGAAGGTCTGACTGAATACTAAACACCCCGTAGCATCCGTCTACCTCTTTTTTTTTTTTTTTTTTACACCTCTATGCTTCTCTTTCTCTGAATCTGCCAGCCTCCTCTCTTTTACCACATATCTAAACCGTCTTTACCTGTCCCACGCATTATTAAAGGGCAGTAAGTTCAATTTTTACTTCCCCCTTTAGCAAAGAATGACCAGAATATATCAGCAGAGAGAGTTGATAGAGTTATTGATCTACATCAGTAACTCAACATTTACTTGGCCTGAAGAACTTTTTGACTTAACAATAATTCACTTCTCTGGGGCCGTGCTACAGTATGCCCCCACAACAAAAACCTCTCAGGCTCACTCAAACTGTCACAAGATACTTCAGTTCAAATGATAAAAGCTTCACTCGAAAGCCAAAGAAGCAAAGCCAAAGCAGTTTTTTACGATTCCGCTGTTTTGCATAGTAATACATCACCTTTTCAAACATTTTTTATTGGATCTTGGCACTCCAAAGTGATTTTATTGCTTATGTCTTTCTAAGGTTTATGTCACTCAAGCAGATCGGAGATGTGGGGAAATGTGCCAGAGACTTGAACGGTGGTTGTACTGATGATGCAGGTTCTACTGATTGCTATTAAGGTTGATGAGGGTAATAAATGAACGGCTTTTTAGATAAAAACCAGTCCTACTGACGCCACTGTTAATAATTTGAAAGTCAATTTTTTTTGTTTGCTTTTCTGTATTTTAGTAATATATTTCCTACAACAGAGATGACATTAAATTTACTTGACACAATAAAATGTTTATGAGTTTTTTTTGCAATCTAAACCTGAAAAGAAAACAAAGACACTTTCAAAACTAATTATGAAACTAATAAAAATGTGGTTGAAGTGTATTTCTTCAGAATCATAAAAAACTCCAAAAGATTAAAAGGAATAGTTCTACATTTTGGGAAATAAGCCTTTTCACTTTCTTGCAGAGAGTTATATGAGAAAATTTATATCACTTTCATGTGCAGTAGAGTAGAGCTGTAACGATTAGTTGATTAATCGATTACTTGATTGACAGAAAATGAATCAGTGACTTTTTGATAATAGATTTGTTGTCCTGAGTCATTTTTTTAAGAAAAAAATCTTTGGTTCCAGCTTCTTAAATGTGAATATTTTCTGGTTTCTTTAGTCCTCTATGACGGTAAACTGAATATCTTTGTGTTGTGGACTGTTGGTTGGGACAAAACAAGACATTTGAGGTTGCATCTTGACATTTTATAGACTAAACGACTAACTGATATATTGAGAAAATAATCGTCAGATCAAACAATAATGAAAATAATTGTTATTTGCAGCCCTACAGTAGTGTACGGTCAATATGAAGCTACGGCCAGAAGGCAGTTAGCTTAGCATAAAAATAGTGAAAGCAGTTGGAAACAGATATCCTTGTTCTGTCCAAAGGTAACAAAATCTGACAACAAGCACCTCTAAATCTCATAAATTAACATGTTAAATCTTGTTTGTGTGACCTGTACAAAAAGCAGGCAACAGGTTTCCAACATGTTTCCAGTCTTTATGCTACGCTAAGCTAATTGGCTCCTGGCGGTAGCTTCAGTCACGCTGAGAAAGCAAATAAGCAGAAATGTCAATCTACTGCTGTAAGATCAAAGTGTTTTTAATTGTATTTTTTTTCTGGCTAGTACCAGGAAGGTGTTGCTGCAGTGTCCACAGGAGACCCGGGCCCCGGCTGGCTGGGGGTCAGGACTGGCCGGACCAGGATGAACTGGACCCAGATTGATTATCCTCTTACTAGAAAAGAAACCAACAGACACAGAAACACACAAAGTCAGCATTGACAGCACAATTGACTCCAGATATTACCCGGCGTCAACGCAAGTTAATAATCACAGCTTGATTTTTTTTTATTGTGAGTCGTCGTCTCACACGGCTGGTGTAGAAAGGCTGACAGCGGTGTCAATTTTCGGGGTCCATTATTAGCCAACCATCTCATTACTACCAACACTGCTTTTCTAAACCTTTCTTCCACACAGTAGCTCAGAATCACTGATCAGACGGCGGCGCAGAAATGTGTCTGGTTTGAATGCTAAACAGTAACTCTGGAGGTAAACTCTCTGGAGCATTTTAATACAGGCAAATGCAAAGTGGCATATGAGGAATATATAAAACCTTTTGACATCGCTTTCATTAAATAAATAACCTTTGGTCAACTGTGGCGACACTGGGAATGTGAACAGATACATAAAAAAAACATGCAGAGACATTTTAGTCAGTTATGAAAGTTTGTTGCTTTTTCTGCCAACAAATTTTAGCATCTCCTCCGATTTTAATAGTAGTAGTAGTATTAAAAACTTCACGGTTCAAGGATAATATTTCTGAAGAAAGTTAAAAATGAAAATCATTTGGAGTCCTCCTTTACCCCCCGAGGCACAAAATGTGAAGTCAAAGCAAATGGTTAAATGATAAATTGTGGGATATTTCTGTCAGAGACACTCACAATTCATTTAGCTTGGAATGAAAAAAAAAAAATAAATTGCCTTACTGCATTCATTACAAACCGCAAAACATTTAAAACATGCAAACCCAAAATTAGCCTTCAGCCCTACCTTATGATCTGCACCGGAGCCGACAGATGAATTATGTGTTTCAGATCTTTATGACAAGAGATTTTCAGATGTACAGTTTTTAAATTATATTCATACAGAAGCAGAAAATTAACAAACAAAAAAAAAATGCTAAAAATGTTTTTGCACATTTTATGCCTCGGGCATAAACAAGGGATCTTATCTTTTTTAGCAATTACACGAGGCCGCAGCAGCAGCATGATGTTCAGATGAGCTGCCAGAGCCGAGCGCGTTCGGTGACTGACATAAGCCTTCCGTTTTTACAATAAAAAAACCCAAAACACAGTGGCGTCACTTTGACCCTTTTTTTATGGCTTTTTGTGTAGTTTATTTCCTGACGAAACCCATCGGAAACTTTTCTTTCCCAAACTGCATTTTCAGCAAACCTGTGATGTTTTCTTTATGCACTAGAAAAATCAACAAACTGCCACATGACATGGTTTATAAACTAACTTTTCTATTATTTTCTGCTCAAAAAGAAAGAGGTTTGAGTGTTTGTTCTAGCCTCTGATATTATTATTATGAATGGATTTGCTAAGTGTGCGTTTGGTTGGTAGCTAGCCTGCAGTGCTAGTTAGTGCATAATTAAAGAAACAGAATTTATTGACCTGATAATTAAACCTCTTTCCTGAGGAAAATATCTCACGAAAATAAAACAATACATATATTAGCCAGTACAGACGATCTCTCTCTCTCTCTCTCATAATAAAGGATGAGATGCGGAGGTAAAACGCATGATGTGGTTGTTCTAATGAGGCTGTTATTTCCTTATCGGGCTCGCTGAGCACCGCGTGTATATTGCGCTAGGAGCACAGCCTTAATTGAGGGACTACTGCTCCCACTGCACCCTGTTTCCTCTGCCTCACTTCTCTCACACACACGCAGACACGGAGTGTTCTTGCAGTCTCGCAGTGGTGTCCACACACACACACCCACACACAGAGAGGCTTGGAGAGAATATCTCACCAATATGGCCGGGGACAGGCAATCCTCTGGGAGGTGACTTTGCAGATGAGCAGACAGTTGCAGGGGCAGCGAACGTACTTCTTCCCTGCTGGGGCGTTCTTAATGGGCTGCAGAGGGAGACAGAGACACAGGAGGGGAAAAAAAAAAAAGATAAGAAGAGAGTAAGAACAACACATTTGAACAGGAGTAGAAAACAAGCCAATTATTCCTGATGGACAAGAATGAAGCAACACTATGTGAGAGAGAGACGTATTCAGAGAGATATCAGAAGAGGCTGTGCTGCGGTTACGGTAAAGGCGTCGAGGGGGCGGCGTTACCTTACAATGATTCTGCCGGTGCTTTGTTGTCCCCAACAGATCAGGAACTACTTGTTGCTCTTCAAATGACACACAAGCACACAGCTCTTGTGAATGTTAAGAACTCTTTGCCATCAGATTTGTGTTAAGGGAAAGGACAGTTTCTCTCGCACTGATTCTCGCCTTATGTTACATATACAGCAGATAATTGACAGCCACAGACTTCTGTTTTATAAATGTATGAAGTACATAATCAGCCAAGTGACCAAGTGTACGTACTGACGGACTGTGTGTCATCTCACTAGGTCACACTGATCCATAATACTGAAAGTCAAATCAATTATCAAGCAACATCGCCTGAGCTCGCAGAGAGACAATGGAAACTTTATTCTTTTTTTTTTTTTTTTTACGCTTGAGCACCACTTTAACAAATCACACACCTTGCTCTGAGCTCTGAAGAACATTTAGCTGTCAGACTGTCGTACGCCCCGCCGACGTTTCTCTCCGCCGTATCATTAAACTCTGACTAACCGCATCAGACGGCGTCCTGTGCGTTTCCCCGCTCCGTTATCAACTTCACTTTATAAGCTGTAAAAGCTTCGCCGGCTGTGGCGGTGACGTTTGTAGACAGCGTGCAGGGTTTGACACTGAAAGGCTGTTTTCACATTCATCTGTTGAGAGTAGAGAGTTTCTCTGAGCTCTTTGATGAAACTGTTTTAAGGGGTAGGCGGGCTTATTAGCAGGTTTTGTGACATCACAGCTAGTTCGGAGCCAATCACAGTCCGGTATGCGACTTACATAAGTGATTAGTGATGTTAAAACCTGAAGCCTCCTTTACAGTGAAGTAGGAGACGTCTTGTGTCCACCTGTTAAAACTTCTGAGATGAAAAATATTTGCATATTTATAGATTATTAATGAGGGAGAAGGGAGTAAATATCATGAAGGTTTTTAAAGTGGTAATTACATTTCTTTTGTGGATTATTGTTCTAAGCAGAGTGTTTTAATAAATGTCTGGAGGGGATCTTAAAAAACTAATTTTGTTCAAAAAAAAAAACTTATTTTTAAGTCTTGTTTTGGTGTTAAAAACAAACAACACAAAAAAGTTAAAGATCCCCTCCAGACATGTTGTAAGATATATAGAAAATACAATACTCTGCTTACTGCAGGTTTCAACTTTCCAGATCAGACTTGTGTAACTTGCATACTGGACCTGGATTAACCTCCAAACTAGTTGTGATGTCACAAATCATGCTTGTAGGCCCATTGTCCCGCCCCTTACGCCGTGTCCTATCAGCAAGCGAGAGTCCGACTATCGCGTCAGATCGCATGACATCGGACGCTCTCTGTCCACACTGAGTCCGTTAAATCTGCACCTCAGTTATGTCATGTAAACAAACAGTGTACGTATCAGCTGTGCAGTCAAGATCAGACTGGAGACGTTTGTACTAACAGAAAACACACGTTTTACATTGTGATATTTAGATGTTTCTTTACTGGAAATGTTATAAAACATATCCAACAGCAACTTAACCAGAAACTTCCAACTTCCTGGTGATCTCCCTCCAGCCGGCTGCTACCTTATTTAGATTTTAGTAGTGAAATGAAGAGGTATTGTAGAGGTGATTCCTCATTTCAACTGAGGAGTTCAATGAATCAGCTGTTCCTCATCCGTGACGCTCTTTCAACACGAACGACAGGAAGTAAATTACCAAAATACTTAACAGATTATTGAGACATAAACACAAAGATTTCACAACAAAATCTCCTGATTAAAACAACTTCATGTGCAGTTAAGGGGGACTATGTTTCTTCACAACGGAGAGGTGTGATGCTCTGTGATTAAATAAGCTAAGTCATGCTTCCACTATCTCAACCGTCGTCTCAGCCAGTCAGTGTGACTGGAAGAGAAGAAGAGATGATCCGCCTCCAGATTAGAACCGTTAACTGTGATATAGTTTTTTCAATACTGTATAAACCTGTGGCAGTGAAACAACCATTAATATTTTTTATAGCAATTAGTTATGTTGTGATTTTCTTCCCACCCCTACTGGGCTAGACGAAATTGTTATGTCACAACATGTCTAATTTATCAGCGTAATTAACAAGGGGGGGGGGGGGGTGTTGATGATTGAGACATAGAAAAGCTCCACATTAACACTAACACAACAACCTGCAGATTATACCCAATTACTCACATCAACTACTGGCTGTCCACAAATACTGTTAAGATATTTTTGCCTCCTGTGCAAATCTTTGGATCTGTGCCCATATTTATTTCTCCACCAGCTCTATATGATGCAACTTCCATCTGTGATGCTTCCGAGGCTTATTTGCACATCCAGACAGATTTCGGTGTAAATACGACTTCATCTTCATGCATTTCCTAAGGTTATGGCCCACAATCCATCCATATCAACACACCCTGGACACATTTCTGTGTGTCTACATATGCTCCCTCCATCTGTAAATTGCTCGTATTGCCAATTGGTACATCTGGACACATTTTTTTATATATTTCTTCTTCCATCTGTACAAGGATATGCATAGCTAGTGATGCACGTTCGTGGCACTGCTCTTGAGTTGTTCCCATCATCTAAAGTTCTCTCTCTGTGGTTCCTGTTTCCTCAAAGAGATAATTAAAAGTTGGTAATTAAAATGACCACTGTGTGTGTTCAGCTTTTCATAAATTGGGGAAGTAAAAGTGCGGCTGTGCATCTGTGTGTTTGTTGTATCTTGCCACACTTTTCAATACAAGTAGGAAATAGAAAACTTCAGCATATCGTTGTCAAATTGTGAGACCTGTGTAATACGATATAAATATATAAATGATCATTATCAAGATGACTGGTATGCTATCTAGTGCCTTAAAGGATAAGTTCACAATTTTTCAAGTGTGAGTCCTCACTTTGAGCAGAAATGTAATTAAACGTTTATCTGATAAGATCATATGCGGCTTCAGCCATCTGAATAAGTCAAATAAAGTGGATATCCTCTTTGTGTCTCGACAAACAGTGTTTTCCTGTTCAGCTGCAGTGGAAGGATAGTAACAAGAATAGAGTTAAGTTTTGGCAGCGTTTCAATTGTTGTACCATGTTTTGCATAAAACCAGTTGATTTTTTTGTCACAATGAGAATGACGCCACCTGTTCCCTGCTATTTTCCATTGCAATTTTCCCCATAATTATAAACATGTCACATGAACTTACCTGCTACATTTTATGTCGTGGGGAGAAATCAAAATAAGACTTGTGGCAGTGGATGAACCAGGTGAAGTTCTTAAGCTTTTGAATTTTGTGTCACACTTTTTTTTAAAAATCATATACAATGTGGTTTGTTGAGAATCAAAAGCTCCTCATCCCACTTGAAAGAGGACATATATACGACCACCTTTACAAAGAATTTCAAGGTTGGTTGTTCAAATGACATCGTACTCGTCTGAACAAACCAACCAAATTACAGTACAGGACCGGTCAGGTGCGAGTGTGTCCTTGGATCCCCTGGTAACACAACTATTTGCTTTGTGCCTTCAAGCTAACCACTTGATTTTCGGCAAATCCTATTCAGAGGTCAGTGTTCACTGTGGAAACTGATACAGGCTGCCAAGCTGCTCAGCTATGATCTCTTTAAATCCAACACGTATCATTTTAAAAGGGTTGGTTCACCCAAATTATAACAAACACAAACAGTTTTTCATTGGAGCTACTTTCTGATGGAAATAATAGACTATATGGACTATTATTTGGGGGAACCAACCATTAAATAGAAAATGTGTGCATTGCCTGTGAGTGTGTGTAACAACTGAATGCATTTACGGATTATTCTAGAGACCTACCGTAGCTTCATTGCAGACCCCGCACTTCACCACATGCTGGTGGATCTTACCCTCCACAGAGATCAGACTCTGACACACCCTGCAGCTGATAACAGGGGCACTGCCGCTCTCTGGGGAGGTGAGAGGGGAGTAGGGCGGAGGGTCCTCCCCTAGGAGCACCGAGGGCTGAGCGGGGCCGGGGAACGGAGGGAAGCCTGAACAGGGATGGAGACAAGAAAGAGAAAGAATGATTAAAACAAAAGTAGTAAGACTAGCGACAAAAGAGCAGATTCTCGAAAGGACACAGTCACAAGAGTTGCACAACGGACTGAAAAAAGGCTCAATTCCCATGACAAGTAACCTCTTATGATTAACAAGATAATAAGATTTGGTCTCGAGTTCTGCTGAAAGGAGCTTTAGAAGAAAAACTCTCCTGGAATGTTGAGTGGGGTCAGTTTCAACAAATAGGAGTCTACGTGTTTGTAAGAGAAAGATTAAAAAAGCAGAGCAAGACTGAGTAAATGAAGGGACAGACTTCTATCTTGAACTCTGATGCAACATACAGTACCAGGGTCGCAAATTAATGGGGGTCTGGGCCAAATTCCCCTAAAAAAAAAAAAAAGTAAAATTGCCCTTGGGATTGGGATGTTTTTTAAATTCCCAAACCTGTCACACTTCCAGCTGAGTCACAATCTGTTCGAAATTAAAGTGTGATAGAAATCTCGACAGTCGCTGACCCTCTCCCACTGTGACCTGTCCCTAAAAAAGCTACCAAAGCTGTCATAGTGCATGTTATTTTAAACCTTAGCGTGCCATATATAACACGCCAGACAATAAGCAATGTTGTTGAGATGTTGAACTGTGATGTTGTTGCTTAACGTGTTCATGGTTTATACTTTTGAAAATAAAATATGCATTAAATGGGTAAAAATACTCACACATTTATAATCTGCAACTGGGATTATAACACAGTGTGAGTATTTTTACCCATTAAATGTTCTTGCATTATAAGTTTGGCTGCTCCCTTCACTTTTTTATATAAGAGTCACTGAGTATTGGTCTGTCATGCAACGTAGAACTAAGGTATTTCCCATTATTTGAAAAAAATGCCCAGGAAATGATCCAAAATGCCCCCAAACAGCTTTAATGAGGGTAAAAAAAGCCCTCATTTCCTTCCCTGTTCACTGCTACCTGCTCTGAACAAGACATTTCTAGCAAGTAGAGTGAATGACAGTGTTTAGGGCAGGTTGTGGGAGCAAAACACAATTAAGAGCCATATTTCACGCCTTTTCCAATACTATATGTAGACACAGTCCCTCCCTAACTGAGCTCTCGTTGGTCGCAGCATCCCTCAGCAGCCTCTGTAATGGCTTTCTCATGTGTCAATCAAATCAGGTGTTTCTCGGATGCTAGCTAACTAAGCGGCACAGTTACCATGAATATAATACATAAGGGCTTTTTTCCAGTAATTACATGGATAAAAGCGCTTCTATCTGACAGTCAAATGGCGTTATATTAAGTCTAGTGTTCAAGTTTTTCAGGAAACTGCTTCTTGATTTCATTTAAGGGAGAAAGTTAAAGCTTTATAAAAGACTCACTGTAGAAACCACCAGAAATTGCATTAATAGAGAATCTGGATTGCGAGAACAGTGAGCGCCACTCAGCTGTTGAATCACCTGCAACAATTTGTTTTAGAAGCCGTAAATAAAATGTAGTTTAGTGGTAATAACGCTGAGCTGTAAACCTGAAGTTAGAGCTAGCTACCAAGCTAATATAACGGTTGCTAGGTTAGCTGATTTCCTTCAGCCTCTGCTACACGTTAGGGTTGCAAAACCGCATATTTTGTTCCCAGGTGATGCTTATTGGGCAATAATGTAAAAGCTTACATCATATCCCACACAAACACAGTCACGACACGCCGGTTCTTTGTCAGTGTCACAGCTGAGCTAGCTGGATAAGCAGAATGCCCAGTCAGTGGATGCTAACGCTAGCTAGGCTAACTCAGAGCACCATGGATACTCACTCTGTGGTTTGTTGGGCACGCCGTAGGGCGCTGCACCGGGAGACACCCCGCCGTTACCGCTGCCAAGAGTACCATCTCCCAGATCTGATAGTAACGGGGACCTCTCGCCGTCCGCCATACCGACAGCGAGGCGTGGGGGGAAGAGTGGGAACGTGAATGTGGACCGATAAGGTGGTGTATTGTTGTGTCGGAAATGCAGGCGTCACATGATCACACCACCACCGCTGCTGCCGCTGCCGCTGCTGCGGTAACGGTGCTCGGGGGTGTGGCACCGCACACCCGGGGATGCTCCAAATGTCTGTTCATGTTAATTACATGGGAATTAATTTTCCAACAACGGTGACGTCTGCATTACTGTGAGGAAGTTTCAATATGGAACTTTTAATTTAACCTTTACCCACCCAGTGATGACAGGAAGTAACTAAATACATTACAGTGGTAGAAAGTAACTAAGTACATTTACTCAAGTACTGTACTTTAGAGTGGGTCACATTTCAGATGTCTATGAGTTGTTAACAGCTCCATCAAATAGTGATTTTTCCCTCTAAACTTCTCACATGGTTTCATTGCTTGCAGCAATCACACTGTTATCGTCGCTCTTTTTACATTGCATTAGATTTTACAGACAAAGCATATGGTCCATTTACCCAAAGTGTGCAATGAGTACGCAATTAGTGCTTCTACTATTGATATTGGTACAATACATACAGTGCATTATGTTGATAATTCTTCTGAATACTTCTCTAACCAGCCATATTGACTCTTTGTGTATCCAGTTTTTTGGGTTTTTTTTGCAGAGACCTTGCTTCATAGTTGGATACATATTTTCACACCTGCAAGATGTCCAGTACAAATAGGAGAAGTTGGAGGCAAGGACACTTTACCTACAGGGTACAAAAAGACTTACTATATGACTTCTTCTCTTCCATACTTGTGGCCTCAAGATTTGAACTGGTGATGTTCCAGTAATAAGTTTGCTGGCCCTTGCTGCTGCTGACCCAGGAAGCAACTAATATGTGTAACTGTGACTTCAAAATCAATTAGACTGTCAGAAAAGCATTACTGGGTACCTTTCCCCTGAATGTGTACTATTATAAACTCTATCTGGATTAGACGGGAGCGGAGAGGACAACCTCCCTAGTGCCCCAGACCACCAAAAGCCCCAGGATCACTGTATGACAACTGGTTTGTGGTTTAAATGATAAATTATAACTTTATTGTGGAATATACACTACTATCAACTGACATGACGTTACACAACAGTATGATAAGTGCTATACAAATGAAGTTTGATTTGCTTTGATCATAAGTATCAAAATCTATTTATTATTTGAGCTGATACTGGCTTACATCATGCATATTCCTAAATCAGTTTGTGTATAATCAATCTGGCCATGACTGTCAGTATGTGTAGTATAGGTGTACCACTATTAATAAAGATTTCAGCCTAAAAAAGTGGGGTTATCTGGTTATCCAATATTAAAGCAGACAGATAGTAAGAAATATTTATTAGAAAAACATATTTTAATACTCACAGAATCAATGATGACACATGTAATAACAGCATGAACTCAACATTTACTGAATGTATATTACAGAAACCAAACACATTTTGTAAATACATATAATTCCCTTCCTTTAACCCATAAACAAGGCAGTGTGTGTAATCTCCAGTGTACACCGGTGTCAGATCCTCTCTGTCTCTGTCATTCTTTCTTACTGCATGTTGATAAAGTCCATGGGACGCTTCATTAGTAGAGTGACCTCTAGTTCCTCCCTCTCACTGAAGAACTGGGCCTTGCCCTCCTGGTTGTGGATCGGATGTGGGAGATGGAGACCAAGTTTACTGAAGGGAGGAGAGAAGACAGGTTAAAAGATGGAGAGAGCACAAGAGAGAGAGAATGTGTTTATAGTATATGAGAGAGGAAGAGGTGATGAGCCCTGTGGAACAGCAAAGCTCAGATCAAGATGTGAACCTCTGATTAAAAGGAACTTTGTGGAAATGAGAGCTTTTTGGTGTGAGCTGTTGCTGCTGCTCCGTCTTGAGGGGATTAAAAATGAAAGAGAACATTTTCAAAGCATCTCTTACTATTTCGGCGTCCGTAGATCAAGAAACTTTTCTTTTACATCCAGGACCACATCCGTTGCTTTAGTGTCTGGTAGTTTGATTTTTACCTAAGCGTGGGGAGAAAAGGTCGGCATCTTCAATATTATCATATCATAGAAAATTGTGCATGTTTAATTCTTCACTTTTATTCAAAGAGAAACATTTTCCAGTGGTTTTGTGTTATCCGAGTAATAATTTTCTAAGTATTTTAAAGAATAAAGTCTGAAAAGTAATGATATTTACTACCTGAATCCTGTCATTGTATGGTAAAATAAAAGATTTGTAATATTATTCTTTATTTAAGTCTATCTGATTTCCTTTATTTTCTTTTCTGTACCTTTTCTGTGCTGCTTTACAGTTGAATTTTATGTCCTTTAACTAATGTTTATACTGTCTACCAATAGCTTTTACAGCCATAGTCAGTTCTGAATTGGTCTATTTCTGAAAAAAATCCCTGAAACTTGCACACACTTGGCAATTCTGTTATCATGCCTGATTCTGTGAACTAATCACATCATTGTACATTTCAATTAAGTATGACAATCTTGTGGTGGTCGATAAATTACCAGCATGGCTTTGCAGCACATGGAGGATGGATCCTTTCTGCTCAAGCCCAAGAACAGATCCTCTGTCCCCACGCTCTGCTTCAGGATTATTTCATACCTGTACATATACAGTAGGTTTAACACCCACAAAAACACGCATAATCAACACATACTGTATATCTATGTTTATCTCACTAAAATAATTCGACATCACGTCAATAATCAATAACAAAAAAACAACAAAGAAACAGACAGCCAAACAAGAGCGAGTGTCAAATGAGGTCAATAGAGAGAGGAAAATGCGACAAATAATTGTGATAAATATTTGTCTCATCCCCTTATAATTAGATTTTTATCAAAAGTGACATAAGGTGTGACTTCAATCCTCACATGGAGCATTTTGTCCTGGTGGTTTTAAGGCTCAAATATACTTAAAAGCTGAAGACTGTGGCTTTTTTGACTTCAGTAAAATGTGAAATCCCAAATAAGAGAATGGATGAAAATTGTACAGAGGAGGAGACATCTGCTTTGCCCAGTATTTGACCTTTTGTTTCCTGTTATTTTCTGGCCCTGTAGTCTTACTCAGGCTGTGGCCGCAGGTCAGCGAGATCGTCGTACTGGGAGCCCTCAGCCACCTCCTCTTCACTCCAGATGTCTTTGTTATTCTTCTTCGCATAGGCAGCTGGCTCTATATAACAAGCAATAAACACATGCAAATTCTGTTTGTGCCTTTCATCAGACTGATGAGATCTGTGTTACTATTATGACTTATAACTATGTCCAAGAAAGTTTTACCTCCTTTATCTTTTTTGGGTGGGGGGCCAATCTGTCCAGGACCCAGCCGTGCACAAGCTGTCACATTCTGTCAAGATAAACATTACTGTAAACCAACTTACCTTAAAGGACGGGTTCATAATTTTTCAAGTGAGTCTTAAAACAACAGTCAGGTGCCCATACGAACAATGAAAGAGGTTTTCCTCGCTGTAATCATTCCTCATGTTCATACTGGCTATTAAAAGATCTCTTTCAAATGTGCTATCAGTGTAAGTGATGGGGGTTGAAATCCACAGTGTGTCCACACAGTCATTTTGTGCAAAAACGCATTTACACGTTGATCTGAAGCTTATATGAGGCTTCAGCAGTCTGAGTGAGTCATATCAAGTGGATATCTGCCACATTTGCAATCTTTTTAGCATCAAATTCCCTCTTTGTGTTTCCTTGGACAGTGTTTCCCTGTTGAGCTGCGGTGGAAGTATAGTAACAAAAAGAAATCTGATCATCAAATCTGGACAGACTGACTTGAGATCAGTTCAGTGTACAGCATCTTACTTTACAGTCTTCATCCTCCTCCTCTTCCTCCTGCTGAGTGGATAACAAGGCAGACAGAGCCTGCAGGCTCTGGATAGATGAAACTCCAAGACACTCCATTTAGAAAAGCACAAATTGACGCTTTTTTCCCCGTAAAAAGTAAACAACAACTGGCGTTAACACTCTAGTTTAACCGCAATAGCTGAACTCAAAACGGTAAACACTCTCTTAATAAAAACTAGCGTGAGCCTGACGATTATATGTAGACTAGCTTGCTAGTTTCATGTATAGTTAGATGGACCGTTGCTGTTGACGCTTTCCGTTTCCCTGGAGACCAGGCTGCCATGGGAACCTCTCTGACGTCACAGAGGAGGGGGAAAAACACTCGAAGAAATGAATGAATAATTTCTAAAACATATAAAATTATTCACTAATATTACTTGAATATTAATCTGTACCCCTTTATTTGTTTTTCTTTCCTTCTCCTATGTATTTTTTTTTATTGAATATAAAAGCTTCTTCTTTTACCGAATGTATATATTTTAATGTTATTTTATTATGTCATAATTGAATTCCCTGGCACTTTGTTTCCCCTTTTTATTCTTCATATTTTTTATATGTTACTGTTTTTTTTATTTTTAATTCGACTGTGTTCAAGAAAGTTTATGGGGAAAAAGAAATGACTGAATGAATATGATGAAAGAGGATTGTTGGTTTTAATGCAATGTCGTTATATTGAATAGAGGAGGCACAGCAACGTTATTACAGAAAAAAACATAATAGCACAAGCTATTGCAAGCTATTAGAAATACAATTAGAAAACTGTCCAACTCCCAGTGGTGGAATTCAAATAAAAGTAAATGCATAATAATAAAACATACAATAATGAGCCGATTAAAACTATTAATTAAAAATACATATTTAAAGTAAAAGTCCAGCATATTAAAGAAAAAGTACATAGCCTATAAATGTCAAAGCATGATGCAGAATGGCCCTCTTAAGAATGTTATGTTATACAGTATGGCCTATTATAATACTGTCATATTATTTTAATGGTGAAGTTGGTGGGGGGTTTAGCTTCTTTATGTAACCTACTGTTGGGTAATGTAATTTATAAAAATGATCATAGGTTTGGAATCTATCTGTAGACATCTAGCTGTTAAATAAAGGTAGTGGAGCAGAAACTACAATATTTCTCTGTTAAAAGTGTCCAAGTGGAGCAGAACTACTTACTGTCAAGTTACCTCTGCTTTCTGGTTACATTTAAATAGAGTACTTGTATACTGTCAGCTCATGTTAAAATGTCATGACATTTTAACATGAACTGTGCCTTTTGTTCACACTGAACTTGGAAAAAGTGGGTTCAAATACTCTGCTGCGTACAAATGGAATGAGCTGCATAAAATTAGGAAGTTATAGTGTCTTATTTCACTTCAACATTTTAAGAGGCACTGAAAAAAATGTCTAATGCGTGTCTGTGAATTATCTGTGCGTTTGTCTATGATTAAACTGTATTATTCTTGTACACAGGTCTCTCTTCAACGAGACTACCTGTTTAAATAAAGGATTAAGTAAATAAAAAGTACAATATAAAAGCCCTATATTTTCCATATAACAGTAATTAACCATAATTTGGGCTATTAATAACCATACATTTGTAGTTAATATGTATTTATTGTTAATTAACAAACCTTTCTAAATAAAAACATATCCAATACACTTTGAAACATCTTGTCATTTTAATTTGTACTTTCAGGTGTTATTAAAACTTTTGTCAATTTGATTTGAAAGGCGGCGTCATTATCGCTTCGAGTTATAGAAATGTCCCTCGTCGAACACCGTATTGAATGCATGGCCCGCAGGGAACATGTTGAAGGTGACAGGTAGTGCAATGCCGGCAGCTCTGACTTTGTTGCCGGTCACCGTGTTCGCTGCCACCGGTGACGGAGAGAAAGAAGCGGCTCCCAGTAGCGGGGAGAAAGAAGCGACCGCCGGGGACGAGCACAAAGAAGCGGCCGCCGAGAACGGGCATAAAGAAGCGGCCGCTCCGTTGATCCGAGACGAGCTGTCTCTGTACACCGCTCCTCCTCCGCTTAAGACCCGGTACGTGGAACATGAAGCCGGTCAGCTGGAGCAGAATGTCGCCACCGTCAGGAGAGCGATAGAGCCGTACACGGCTTGGTGTCAAGGCGCCTACGGCAAAATTAAACCCAAAGTTCAAGAGGTCGTCCAGTTCGGGAATGACAGCTACGCCTATCTGAAGAACCCCCCGAAGGACTTCTACCCGCGGGCAGGAGTCATCGCCTTCAGCGGCGTCCTGGGGCTGTTTCTCGCCAGAGGCTCCAGGATCAAGAAACTCGTCTACCCGGCGGGCCTGATGACCGTGAGCACGTCCCTCTACTACCCGGAGAAGGCTGTGGCCATCGCAAAGTCAACCGGGGACTCCATGTACGACTCCGCGGTGCAGAGCTTCGCCGCCGTGGAGAAAATGTTCAAGAGCCCCCCGAGCAAAACCGACAAAGGCACCGAACCCCAACCAAAACCATGATGATCTCAAGTGTGAACTCTGCACCAGCTCAGCAATAAGAAATCAGCTTTTTCCTGATTACTGTAGATTGACATGCGATACCTACACAGGCTCTCTCTCATGTGTGTGACTTTCTCATGCCCACTCTTTTGCACTAAGCTTCTAATGTAACTCAGGCCGGGCATGGCCTGTCACAAAGGATTTGCAACTTGAATGATTTACTTCTGCTTCTGATTGGAATGTATATTTATGTAGAGAATTAATTAAAAAATGACCTTGTCTTACATTTAAAGCCTTGAGACATTTGTTTTTGTAGACTGTCAAGTGTTACAGCACTTTCAAAACCACATAGAGCTGAAACAAGTTTATTAGTTAACTGAATTAATCTGAAACTTATTTGAGAATTAATCATTAATCATTTTTCAAGCAAAAATGGCAAAACGTGATGGTTCTGGCTTCTTACAGGAGAATTTGCTGCTCTTCCTTGTCTTACATTATATTAAACTGAATGTCTTTGGCTTTTGCACAGTTGCCTTGACCTCTAGGAAATTGTTAAGGACACTTTTCCCTCCTTTCTTACATTTTCTAGAAGAAGTGATTAATTAGTTAATTGAGAAAATAAACAAGATTAACATGAAAATATGTGCAGTTCTACAAATCTACATTTTAATACTTCTGAATATTATATCAAACACCTTAGATGCAAAAATGTTTACTTCTGTAATGCACACAATGAGGTTCAGACTAGTTTGAGTTAAAAATATGTGACACAAAGAGTTAACAGCGGTAAATGGGAGCTGTCTAATGTGTGGCTCAGAAGCATTAATTCAAAAAACCAGATTACATTAGCAATACAACCCTTCCTGTAATGTTCATTAGCCAAATTGTGTTAAACTGTGATTACAGTATAACAATGCCTGAAGCCCAAGGGGAATGAACACTTTATGACTGTTTAACATCTTTATTAATCTCAGCCAAAAAAAAAAAAAAAAAGTGTACAAAAATTAAATATGAACCACTTTAAAGAAATTCCCTCAGAGCAGCACCAGCTTCTCATTCAGAGCAATCTGTGCTTGGGTGAGGTTAGCCAGGTAGGTCACCATCAACAGGTCCTGTAACAGCCAAACAAGAGAAGTTAGATTGTAGTATTATAAAAATCTTTTTCACAGTGACATATATTGAGTCTGAGAGTAAAGAGTTGCTGACACAACTGCATTACAAAAGAAACAAAAGTCACGAACTACACATCAGAAACAGTCGTGACTACAGATATCACAGCTATTCTGGTGCTCATGTGTATGATGGACATGTGGTAAGTAAAGAGCCAGAGGAGCACTAAAAATAGGAAGCAATGTCTAATTTGGTTCCTAATATAATGGATGGGAGTATGAGAATGTGCTAAAAACAAGCCTGAGTGCAGCAAGTAAATAAAGGCTCCAATGAGGGGAAACAACAATTAGCAGTGATTAGAAATATTACAGTTGTTTATATGAGAAGTTAATGTACGAGCAGTTATCTAGCGGGTGAGGAGGACTTACGTTAATGTTGGAATTGAGCATGTTCTCGAAGTCCTCGGCTGAGATGGTGGGCACCTTGTTGACCAGGTCCATCAGGAAACGGCCCACGCTGTTATCTGCTGCCACCTTGCCAGACTGAGACCGATCAAACAGCATTACATTAACAACCATAATTGGATTACTCAACAAATGACCTCTAGAGACACAGCTGATTGATACAGTTGGCAGCAGGGATATGAATAGTAGGGGGCAGTGTTTTATGAATAGATATACATAGGAACAGTTTTTCTGTTTTTTTATGGACTTGCGCTCATCTGGTTTGAGGCGCACAATGATACAAATAGCTCTAACACTCACCAGCACATCCTCGATGTAGGCCAGCACAGTGGTCAGCATGTCCTGTACTCTGGCTGCAGAGCCAGCCACCTGGGACAGGTCAGAGGTCAGCCCCTTGGTGCGACTGGGAGTTGCACGTGTCCTCTGCAGGAGATCCACTGAAACACACAGATGATGTGTTACAAGTGAGAATGAAGAGCAGAGTGAGAGAAAAATATAATGGTTGGAAAAAATATTACAGGCAATAACAAAGTTTACTTTTCAGTGACATGCACAAGTTTTTCTTAGACACTGATTCATTTGTTTAAAATGTGTTCTTTGTATTCTTACCGCCTATCCTCTCAGTGTCATAGTAGACATACTTGACCGACAGCGGGGTGAACATCACACCGACTGTCTTTCCTGGCACGCCCATCTGTGCACTGTGTGGAAGAGACACACAAACACATTCAGACACACACTCTCAGTCTGTCGTCGGTCACACAAACAAAGAGTCAAGGCAGATCAGCCCGACCTGACGTAGGCGCGGATGTTCATCTTGCCGCTCTGCAGCGCTGTGTCCACAGTTAGGTGAATGGGGTTGGTGGCCTCGCGGCTGTAGTACTCGTGAATGAGCACTGAGTGTTCTGTGATGTCAAAGCCTGTGGCGTACCTGTCAGGGAAAAAATGTCACTGTGTTGAGTGTTTCTCCCCCAAAAAAATAATCTTTCAAATGCTAAATATGATCAGAACGTCTGACGCACCAGCCGATGATGACCTCAGTGGGTGACACCCTCTTGTGGAGCTCGTACATGTTCTTGGCGAACTCCATGTCCACAGCAACCTGTTGTCAAAGAGGATAAACTTGACACATGGCCACAATATTTTCACAACATCCCTTCTTTTACAGTATGCAATATGAGGCAGCCATCTAGGTCTAAAATCAAGGTTCATTACCTAATTATTCTCTCTTCTTTACTTTTATAACTATCAATATTGATAGGGATATATTTTAGATGTATAGAAGTGCTGTAGGTATTATGCAGATGTTACAAAAAGTCCTACAAGACACTGTCGTTCTACTGGAAACATTGTATGAACCAGTATGAACGGAAACCTCTTTCAGTGTTCATCTGGTCACCTGATTGTTGTTTTAAGACACACTTGAAAAACTGTGAACTTCTCCTTTAATACATGAATGAATTAGTGTAATAACGCACCTCATCCTCAGACTCATTGTGAGGAACAGAGAAGCAGTTGGTCACCTCAATAGAGTGCTTGTCGATTGTACCTGAGGAGGACAGATGAGACATTATTATTTTAGCAAGCCACCATCACATGACGATATCAGAGAGGCTAAAAAAAAACTCCAGAAGCACCAGTGTTTCAGTTTAACTAGTGACCGTGTTAACTGGCGACTTTCAGCAGAATGCGTCATGGTTGCTCGTAGTGATGGCAGCTGCTGAAAACATGAACAGAACAACACAATATATAGCTATTCCTCTGGTCCTTTTTAACTTGCCTTATATAAATTAAATGGTGTCACCACAAAGAAGCATTCACATCTCTAAATTCTTTTTTCTGAAATAAATCTCTTTAAATAGCTTGAGAGGGAACGCTGAATCTTGCTGCAGTATCCCACACTGATGAGTCACAAGTTAAACAGACAGTAGGCTGGTCAAACCGGGTGGCTATTGGCCGTGTGACAAGTACACAATATGTAGCCATGAACTGAACATACTGCATGTACACTATGGCAAACAGGTTAATTAGTTGAATATGGGCCACTTTCCCACTGAGGATAACTGTATAAAATCTCAACACAGGCTATAACTGCACTGCCAGCTTATGGGTGACGGTTTGTTTTCCAGGTTAAGAAACATATAATTGTCTGAAATTCAACATAAAACAACTTTTTGTTTGGAAGAAACTGAAGAAATCTGGTTTTGTGAATATCATGTTTGCCCAGAAGACACAGCAATTTTATTGAGTGATCAACTCAACTGTTGTTAGACTCTACATTCAAAAATGAGACCATATTTTCTGTAATAGGGACCAAGACCTCATTTTGCACAATGTATATAACAATTCTACTCTTGTTTTATTTTTTTAACCATTTTTCATTATATATAATGTATATAATCATTGCATAATGAATAATTACTATTGTGTACCTCACCACTCTCATTTTATTATATACTATGTATATAATTACTGCACAATGTCATAACCTTTTATATTTTACATTTCACTAACCACTGTACATTGGAACAGGCTGTATATAATGTACATAACCACCTACTATATGTGTATAAAGTATATATAATTTTTTTTTAACATTTAAATTCAAACTCGTTTTACTGGCATAAATGTCATAACAACAATATTGCCAAAGCATCAAGAGTCAATCAAACAAAACAGCATTTACATAACATCAAGATTGACATATATATGCATGTAGCATATCCTATGTATGTCTTTATGTGTGTGTGTGTCATTCACTGTCCCTAAGGTTTGGCACGTTAATAAGTAAGTAGTAAGTTATTATGCCCTGTCTCCTTCTCCTAGTATTTTCTAACTTTGAGAAGTCATTAAACTCTTGGAAATCTGAATTTTTAGAGTTGAACTTGTAAATGTTCCTTATTTTATTTAATGTTTTACATGTTTTATCTCATCACTTCTTTGCACTCTTCGTATCCTGTTTACAGTTCACAGAAACAGTTTCACCTATCTGTAGTTATTCCTTGTGTATATTTCTAAAGATTGCTGTGTTGTTATTCGGTGTAGGTACATTGAGAGCCACAAAACCAGAGTCAAATTCCTTATACGTGTGGACAAATAAAGATGATTCAGATGGTGTGTTTTCAACAGCTGCCGCCATGGACTCATCCGGCTGAAAATCACCAGTTAACACGGTCACTAGTTAAACCGCAACTCTGGTGAGTAACTGTGACAACATCACAAACGTTCAACCCTAATTGTTAGACTTCAACGCACACTAAATTATAACGTAAAGAGGTAAAATGACTCGGCAGTTTGTCGTTATTTCCATCTACGTAGTATCTTCAACTGAACCAAGGCAGCACGCGTTAGCAGACAAGCTAACAGCAGCTAGCTACCCTTCACTGGCTTTATTAGGCGCCAATCCACCAAACTGTGGATAAATATATCTTTTTCTTTGCTTACCCAGTAGGGTCCCAATCACACGACTCGCTCCCTCATTTCTCCGCTCGTATGAGTCGCTGATAGAGGCGAGAACGACGGGGTGAATTTTCACCACTGGCCCGAACACCGACATGTTGGAAAAGGAGGAGTGATGAGCGGCTCCGGTGATCACATATAACGCCGCCTGCAGGCCGGCGGGTGAACAGCGCTTATTAAATATATTCAATTTTCAAGATTCAATATCACTTTCAACTCAAATTGAATTTGTCACATACACATTATCAGGACAATGGCAGTGAAATGTTCCTCCCACCGATATACAAAGAAATACATACAAAAAACCTTTAAGACAGAAGATTAAAATGTAAACAGTGCAAAATTTATGAAAATGTAGAGACATTAAGAGACATTATTGTGCACTTGTAGAATAAACGATTTGAGCAAAGTGAACTACTAAAAATATAAGATTCTTAAAATTATATCAAGAAAATTTCAGAAACATAAGTAAATGAATTATATAAATACACACAAGTAGATAAAAGTATAAATTCAATATAATTCAATGGGGACGTATTGGCATGTGAAACAGACGTTTACATTGCCAAAGCAAGTGTGAAATAAACACAAAAAAATCTACATAAACAGAAGAATAGTGAAAACTTTATGAACACTGCAACATTTTTTTTTTTAAATGAATGTGTTTAAAGATTTTTGTTCTATGTACAGTAAGTGTACAGAGATCAGCACAGTGAAAATGGTCAGTGCAGGAATACACACGGACCATTTAAATATAACTTAGCTTATCAAAATCCATTGATGATATAACGTAGGAGCATATGACTGTATTTGATACTAGCAGATGTTATTTAATTAGTGAGTGAATAAAAGCTTTATAAATTATGCTAATCAGGTTTTAAGGGACGTTATGTCCTTGTTGCAGAGCCAAACACACACACACACACACACACACAGATTTACGTTCAAAAAACACACAAGTTATTAGCATTCAATAACAAACTGTCACATGTACGTTTAAAAAGAGCAGATTATAAAGCTTTAGTTTGGGTAAATAAGCAACATAAAAAATAACACTATGAATCAAAACAACCCCTTGTCTTGAGTGACTTTCTGGGTAACATTAACCCAGTATAGTAGTATTGTATTGGTGTTATATTGACTCACTTGAACCCAGTGATTTTTAGTGTGTAGCCTATAAGAAAACCATGTGTTTACAAAATTTCCACATAAGCTACATTACTGTGTGGGTCATTTCCCTCCCAACACACTAAATACGAGACACTAATGCTATTATATTATAACTGCATCACAAACAGGCCTTTGCATTTGCTCATCTCTGAACGCTTTGCAGATGCTGAAGGTGTCTCTGATAGCCGGCAGAAAGAGAGAGAGAGAGAGAGAGAGAGAGAGAGAGAGAGAGAGAGAAGAGGGGTTGGGGGGGTTGGGATGGGGGGGTATGATGACTGTTCCCCTCTGTTGTGGAAATGAGAAGAGGCAGGCAGGCAGGGTTGGTAGGGGCTGGGCTGATGACAGCATCCTCCACCGCTCTGTGGCTCCACACCTGACCGACTCCATCAGATGCACAGATGATGGAGCTCTCCGTGCTGCCGGGTTATTATCATGTTGCCACCATTTCGCATGTCCGCTGCCCGACACATGTTCTCCAAACACGGTAATCAGCGTACGTGAAGATTATTTACCGAGGTTTTGATTTTTTTTTTTTTTTGTTAATTTTATTTTTTATGCTTGGTCATTTTGTGGATGCGGGGCTCGTAGATTATATATATCGTGAATGCTGAGTGGTCGGATCGTGGGGGTCTTTGTTTTCCTGGAAAAGCGAGCAGGTCTGGACTGATGCTGCGTCGCTGGTAAACACCAGAAATGGGTGTCATCGAACCAAGACTACAGATCCCGGTTCGTTCTTGGACCAGATTGTCCTTTTTCTTATGATAAACATCTGACAAATCCAGGTCTTTTAAGTTGCTGAGCCGAGCAGGTAAGATTTCCTTAATTCTTACAGCTGTCTTGCGTAATGCTTTCTTTAACCTGTTGGTTGGCTAACAGACACCCTGTAATAGAGTCTATTTCTGATCCATCCGTCAGGCGTAGTGCGTCATCTTGGCTGTCACTAGTCTCCTCTTGCGGCCAATCCGCTAATTGTTGAAATGGATGCACAACATCAGGCTACAGGAGACTAGGACTCAGTTTTTACTGTGCAAATATTCATCATGTCTCATTGTTTAGATAAATATTTAACTCAGTTTCTTAGACTTACATGGGACTTATGTAAGAAATCTCGGTAGGCCTTTAATACAAATCTACCATACTGAACAGAGGAGAAAGTGCTCTTACACAACACACACACACACAGCTACACACACACACACACACAGCTACCCCAAGGCCCTTTATGAAACATACAAAACAGTAAGAGTGCTCCAGGATTGGCTGCCTTTCAAAGAAAAAGAGAGCCTGAATGTATTCCCCCTTCATGTCTAATTCTAAGGACTTACTGTGTAATATCAACATGAAAGATCAGGATCTCCTTCTTTATTTTAGCTAATTTTGCCTTTAAATGGGAGTGAAGAGATGAAATAGAGGAGGTAGAAGCTGTATTACAAGTAAGACAGAGTGTATAGACCTGGTTGTTAATGAATAAGACAAAAATAAGGGTGAACATCATGTCAGTGAACTATTGTGACAAAATAACAGCTAATCAATTCCATGATTTCATTTTATCATTATGTTCTTCTTCTATATTCCAGGCGTCACTCAAGCAAACAAATGGTACAATCAATAGCCAGTGGACAGAGTCTGCCATAGGGAGGGTATCAATAACAAACTAATACATTTGACACACACACATACACACACGCACACACTCACACACACACACACATAGGCCATGGCACTGGAGAACTCGGTCTTCCCCTCCCGCCCGGACTCCCTCTCGCTCCCTGTGGAGGAGAAAGGGGAAGGGGAAGAAGACGTGGAAGTGGCCACCGAGGCCACCGCCTCCACCGGAGTCTTCAACCTATCAGAAGAGCTGGGCCACGTCGTCACCACAGAGACGGCACCGTCTCCCCCGCTCTTGGCCAAGGTCAGTAGGTCGTTCCAGTCCAAGTTGGCTGAGCGTGAGGCCCAAGCCAATCAGCACAGGAAGAAGACCCAGGGGACGGAGAAGGAGAGGGGACGATTCGGGTGGGGTGAGTGACTCTGAATGCGACTTCCTGTCCTTGATGGCCTTCCGGTCTAGATACTGATGAGATAAATGTTTGTAAAGTCTTACAACTGCTTTCTATTCACTTCATTCAAGTCTGGATAAAGCTGAATGAAGGTTGCAAGTACGTCATTATCGGCTTCTCTGGCATCTATTTAGCTCCTCCAGAGATTGGGGGCTATTAACTGACCCCAGAGTCTGGATTTTCATACTCTACACTCCACACACACACACACACAAACACACACCGTATATCAACTGAACTTCTGCACCTCCTACTCTTTTCCATCTCTCGTGCAATAGTCGTGAATCTACTCTAATTTGGACCGTGCTGCAGCGCTTTCACCCCTCAGCGATTCTGACAGTCTTGCACATCTTTTTTCATTAGGCCTCTCCAGTGTAGCTCTGCTCTTTGTTTGCTCCAGTTTTCTCTCCTCTTTGCTGTACATCTTTATGAAAGGAAGAAAAAACAACAACCCTGAAACCTTAAAAACACTGTTAATTAAAGAAAGAAGTAGGGAAATGCATGATTTTCGTGACAGCAGTTTGGTTGTTTGGAGGTTTTTTTGGCCATGAATAAAACAAACATCACGATGAGTTTTTACAGTTCAGCTACAGTGGAGTTCAGCAAGAGGAAACCTTTTAAACAGCTAAAAGATTAATGGTAGACATCATGTTTGAGTGTCAAAGACTAGGCTAAGAGAAAGAGCCATCAATTTACACTAAAATATGAACATACAGTAAGAAATGTATCACAGAAAAAGCAGAGACTATTCCTTCACAGCTTTAGCTGTAACACAGTTAGTTGACTGGGACACTGATGGATATGTCCATAATTGTTAACAATCTAAGTGTCAAAAAACTATAATACTTTTATATCCTGCCTGTGTCATAATCTCAGTTCTGACTTGGTGCATCCACAGTAAAAATGCTCTCCACAAAGAATCAAAATCATCAGTTGCTATCAGGGTTGTACAGTAACTAAAGTCTAATATTGTATCTTTTCCTCTTTGAGTGTTTGATAATGTTGTCCGATTATTCCTCATCTGCTCTCTTCTTCTCACCTGTCTGTTTTCATTTGTTATCCCTTCTTCAACAGCCTGGCTTTCCTCTGAGCCACAATCCATCTCTCTGAGTAGTTTTGTCCCCTGGCACCTTCCTCTGTTTATCTTCCAATCTCTCTACGAGCCTTCATTCAACTCATATCCTCTGCTGTAGTCATAGTTGTATCTTCAAACAGAAAAAAACCTCTCAGAACATTTAGAGGGGCAGTCTTGTATGTATTTTTGAAGTTTTCAAAGAGGGCTTGAAAGGGTTTTGTGGAACCTAGGGTTATCGTCTTAGAAAATCACCAAAACTGAAGCTGCAAGTCTTTTCCAAAAAGAGCAAGAACCCCATTTTTTTGCAGTATTTCTAGATTTCTAACTTCAATAACCAAACCGTGTCTCTTCTCCTCTGTCTCTCCCATCACTCCGTCTCTTCACCAGCCCGGACTCGGCGTAAGAGGCAGCGCTATGTGGAGAAGAACGGTCGCTGCAACGTGCAGCACGGCAACATGCGGGAGACTTACCGCTACCTGACTGACATCTTCACCACGCTTGTGGACCTCAACTGGCGCTGCTCGCTGTTTGTCTTCGTCATGGCCTACGCTGTCACATGGCTCTTCTTCGGGGCCATCTGGTACCTCATAGCCTACTGTAGGTAAGTGGAGCAAGGCGTGGAACAAGTTTCTTTATTTGGATCTCTCCGGTCCTGAGAAATAGACTCTTCTACTACTAATACTCTCACTAGATTCCAGCGACATTGAGCCCAAAATGACCAGAATATTTGATTTGATTAGTATTAGAAACACAATTATTTCACAAAATATTGTGTATCAATCTCACTTTCAGACATTGTGCCAAAATATGAATTACCAAAAACTCTGATTTCCTTAGCTTTGTTCTTTCCTCCCTTCTCCTAAAAGCTAGTTAAAGGAACAGTTCGACATTTTGAGAAATACACTTGCAGAGATAAGAATATCTATACCACTCTCATGTTTGGCAGCTAAATATGAAGATACATCTGGATGAGATGGCCAAGAAATAGTCCCACACATAACCCCCCGTAAAACCACAACATGTTGTTTGTACACTTTGGTTTTTGTACGGATTAAACAAATAAGATATAATGTGTTAATTAGTGAACATTAGAAGTGCTGGCCGGCAGATTTTATAGCCTTCGAATGGAAAGAGCTAAGCAAGCTATTTCCATCTGTTCCCAGTTTTTATGCTAAGCTAAGCTAACTGTCTCCTGGCTGTGGCTTCATATTTAACAGACAGATATGAGTGGTATCGATCGTCTCATCTAACTCTTGGCGACAAATCGAATAAGCTTCTCACTACACTTTTTTTTAACTGCTCAAAGATGGAGGGTGATGCTGCGAGCAAGTGTCTAGCATCGCATGACATTTCTGCTACGACGGCTAAAAAAGCCCCATTTTTCAGCCAAAAAAGCAGATGACAAAGCAGTATTAATATTACAGTGTATTTCATCATGATATGTTACCTCTACAGGAGATGTGTCTGCTGGATCCCCGCTCTAATTAGCTAACGTATTCGTCTCATAAAATTGTGACCTTTTTATATCAATTACAGGCCACCCTAAGCTGTGCCAGAGAGCTGTCGGTGTTGCTTCAATTCCTTGGTCACCAACACAGGTCAATAAAAGTCATAGATTATATAAATTACTTAGCACCACTTTCATTAATTAGCTCTCCCTCTCTGGCTACAGCTGTGTTAATCAGGGACATTAGCCTGTGTAGTGCGTGGCTGGAAAAGAAATCTGCAGACTTTTATTGGCAGAAGACTGAACTCCGAGCTGATGCAGTGAAGATACAGGATGTGTTGACATACAATGAAAAAGGTTGATTTTTGCTGCATCAAGCAAAAGGGACAGCTTGAGTCAAGCCACAACACTGCAAATTCATCAGTATGTGTAAATATGAGAGATTGAATAACTTATTTTTTTATTAATTATAGGAATTAGATGAAAGAAAAGGTGAATTTAAAGTGAGAGATGAGACCTCACACGATATATTTCTGCCACTCTGTTCTAAATATATAAATCTTCTCGCTCTCTGTCTATTTTTTCTGCTTGACACCCACTTTGTCACCCTCCCCCTTCCCTTTCTCACACATTCTCTTTCTTTCCTCTCAAGGGGTGATTTGGACCATCTGGAAGATGAGACGTGGACGCCGTGCGTCAACAATGTCAACGGCTTCATCTCGGCCTTCCTCTTCTCCATCGAGACAGAGACCACCATTGGCTACGGCCACCGCGTCATCACCGACCAGTGTCCGGTGGGCACCATGCTGCTGCTGCTGCAAGCTATACTGGGATCTATGGTCAACGCCTTCATGGTGAGCACTGGGGCTGGTAAAAGACATAATATAAAGGAATCATTTGATATCAATGTTACATAAGAAGCTTAAATTATAATGTTGATTGTTTTGTGATTATTATCATTGATAAAGAGCTTTATTGGGATAATTTGAGGAAAATAAATTAGTTTATTTCTATAAATGCATCTTATATAGTTATTTTTTATATTACTAGACTAAAACTGTTTGACCTACATGGAGTTCCAGTTTAGCACATTACAATAAGACAGATCAGGTTAAAGAAAACATTAAAAATTGGCATTTTAAAATACTTTTGTAAGATTATCAAACTTTCTCATCCCATTTGGGTGAACCCCACTTTCACCCAAGTAATATAAAAGCAATTATTTAACTCAAGTCTATTTGTTTAGTGGGGGACCCCATGTTAGTTCAGCTGAATCAGTTTAATAATATGAAATTACTGGGTTTTTTTCTTTAGCTTACAGATACAAATGAATGCATGAACACTTTGCAGAATAAATGACCCAGTGCAGATGATATGCTTCTTGAAAAAGGATATTTACTTTGAAAGTGCTGATAGAGTTCATTTTTTTTGCAAGAAGTAAGCACTCTCGATGAGGACGGATCCACACACAGACGTCCAAGCAGAATCATGTTTATGGATGTTTACAAGCTGGAACCGTGCCATATCAGAAACCGATGGAAATGTGGGCTGTTTTACTGAGCATATTAAAAATGACTGAGTCAGAGGTTAATGCCGGTGTCACTACTATTTTAAACAATGAAAACTGTAAACAGCAATATTGTCTGTTATTCAGCACTCACATCAGGCCTCATGCAAGAACGTTTTTATCCTAAAACTTGCTGTAAATCGCTCGTTTCAGCCTGATGAGTGTCACCTGTTCATGAGTAGGTGCGCGTTCGTGAGATGTGATCATTAGTATAATGCACGCCCCTAAAATTGCCATATAAGGCTTCATGTTCCGCTACGATTGTGGGCAAGTTTCATGAAGAATGAATCTGTCTGTACATGTGGTTCTTGCATGGGGCCCAAAGAACATGTTGCAGCTGTTGAGATGTTTAGATGTTTAGCTGATGTGTTAATTATGACTACTAAATAATAAGAGATGTTTTTAATTTTTCTAGTTGCATTTATTTCCCTCTGTCTTTGCACAGAGCCTCACTTTCACATCATCTCCCCTCCCTCCTCTCTTGTCCAGGTGGGCTGTATGTTTGTGAAAATCTCACAGCCCAACAAACGAGCCGAGACGCTGGTGTTCTCCAAACATGCTGTCATCTCTTTGAGGGACGACAAGCTCTGCCTGATGTTCAGGGTCGGCGACCTGCGCAGCTCCCACATCGTAGGGGCCAACATGAGGGCCAAGCTCATCAAGTCCAAACAGACTCAAGAGGGTGAGACTGCCAGAGTAGACGCTTAATGATAAGATAATAATATGACTACAATGATGACTGTTACTACAAATATTACTATCACCCCAACTGCTGATCCTGTGACATCTCTACTACTCAACTTCCTGTACCTTCCTTTTAAATTTGATGTGATTGCTGTGGCTTTCCTCCCTCGCTCTCCCTCTTACATACCTCCCTTCTCCTCACCTCTTGTTCTTCGTCTCCCTCCAGGTGAGTTCATCCCTCTGGACCAGACAGACATCAGCGTGGGCTTCGAGACGGGCGATGATCGCCTCTTCCTGGTCTCGCCGCTGGTGATCTCACATGAGATCGACGCACATTCGGCTTTCTGGGACATGTCGCAGGCCCAGCTGGAGAAGGAGGATTTTGAGATCGTGGTCATCCTGGAGGGCATGGTGGAGGCCACCGGTGAGGAATGGGTTGAACATATTTGTAAATTAATGAGAACGCAAACACCAAAATCATCTATCTTCCCCTGGTAAATCATTCTCCTCAGTGCTCCATGCTGAAAGTTTTGTTTCAAAAGTGAGATAATGAGAACTTATGTGCTTAAGTCTGGCAGTTTTGTGCAGAAGAGAGATAAAATAACAACATTAAAATGACTGAAAAGGGTTAGATCTCCTTGTCTGCATATGAAATGAAGATAAAAATGAAGGTAAAAGTCAAATAAATAATATCATTAGCAACATTTTATCACTGAAAGGTCTATTATGATTTATTGTATGAGTTTTTGTACATTAAAAGGATACAAAAACATATAAAATATAACAACTAACAAGATTGTATTGTATGGGAAATAAGACCTTGCAATTTAATTTGACTGTAAAGTTCTAATGGCTTCCACGTTGTAAAATTATGTTTGGCAACTAGAAATGAGCATTAAGAAATTAATCTTGCAGATGCATACGACTGTCTGATATTACAGTAATGCCGTCACTATTTTACAGAAAGCTTACCCTCTAAAACTGTCCATTAGAAAATGAAATTGTTCTTCCAGGATGTCCAGAGTTAAGATGCACACTTTTGTGCTTTAAGCTTCCTCAGTGTGCTTTTATATTGTGATCACATGGGAAATATACATATATTTAAAATGTCAGTGAATATTTTATAAAGTGGATAAAAAATGGGGACAGAACACTGAAGCAAGTGGATGTTTTTGTGGTCTCATACTTTATGTTCTCATCACTTAATAGAAGTTACAGTATACGCAACGAGGTGTCTTAGCAGGCAGAGAGAACATCTATAACCGTATCTATCCTCACATCAGTCAGTGTGTGTCAGTGAACATACATATAAGCTCCCTCGCTGTTAACTAGTCTTGATAAATTGTCAGTTAATTGTGAATGTGTCCTGGTACACTTGGTTGCTTTGCATTTTGCTGTAGTTTAGGATTCAAACACATTTCACTCTTTATTTCTGAAGCTCAAACACCCTCCACCAAGAGGTTTTTCTTTGACCCAAATTCATTAAAGCTTTATAAGATGTGGATTTATATTGATTGGGACTAATAGACTGAGATGTAGCTGAAAAGGTGAAGCTTTCATGGATACCCTCATCGATTACATTTTTTGAGTTTTTAGTGAGGCCAATTTTAACACGTATTTTATATTAACTGTTGTATTTCATGTTGTTGGCTGCATCGACTTGTCCTCACCTCACTGTCTGATAACTAATCCACTAATCCAAACAGGTATAAAAAGAGTCTAGTCCAGTAGAAATACCCAGTTAACCATCCCTGCACAGATTTGAACAAGTTTATCTCTTTTTCTTTACCCCTTTGTCATATTGCCTTCTGTCAAATTCATTCTGAGAGGATAAAATATTCAACTGTTCCTCACTTGCTTGGCAAGAATTTAGTGCATCAGAGCTATTCATGATGTGTCTCCATGAGGTAAAGGTGGCCTCACTGCCTACTCCAAATATTGATTAGCTTAGTCAGTGAGTGCTGCGGAGGGTAACAAAGAAGAAGCCGACAGTCATAACTCAGAGCTGCAGATAATATTCATGTAAAGACAGCTTGCCAGTAAATTGTTTGTGACTAAACAGATAAATTAATAATCTCTGCATCGGCATTATGAGTGCGTGGCTATCACTTTCTGCTTAGTTTGGCCACGGCCGTGTATCGCAATAATTGTGATTACTTCCTCTTATGTTTTACAAGAGCCCAAATGAATGTTGTGAGGAATAACTGATAGTGTATTATGAATCTATCACTTTAAATTTGTGTGTGTGTGCAGGGATGACGTGCCAGGCGAGGAGCTCTTACCTAGCGGAGGAGGTGTTGTGGGGTCACAGGTTCAGCCCGATGATGTCCCTGGCAGAAGGTTTCTTCGACATTGACTACGGCGCCTTCCATCACACCTTTGAGGTAACGTCTTTTTAGAGGTGGAATGATAAAGGCCAAGAACAGGCTGATATAGGGGTGTTTGATTTGACAACCTGGGTGAGACGCCTGATATGAAATACGGATCAAACGCTGTATCTGTCTGAGAAAGAAGTGAAAGAATTTTCAGCACGACAGCTGCTGGCAATAAGTGGACAGACATAGACTATGTGACATATGATATATTTGCCTTTCAGCCCCACTATACTTAGCAAAAAATACCTCAACCATTTGAAAACATCACCACGAATGTCTGGTTGTGGTGTCACTCCTGAATAAAAATCATCACTGCTATTCATCAAACTATTGTGGAAGAGGCAAACATACCGGTTCCTCCACCGACAGTAACCTAAACAGACCAGAATTCACTTTAACTACAAGATTTTGAATAAGAAAAACTGTAACTCTTGCTCTGTTATCCCTATTCCTGTCTCCACCTACATATGTAACCATCAGCTGAATTCTCACACTTTGCCGTTCCCTTGAGGTTGTTGAAAGGTATGCTGGGAAATGTAGGAACTCTTAAGTGTTTATTTCATGTTTATGCCGCATACCAAAGCTTTTATGGCCCAAACTAGTTTTAGATGCCCATCCCTAGATGAGCCTTTATACAAATGTGTACAACTCAACAGGAAAACGCAAAACAGACCGTTCTAAACAGCACTGAACACAAAGTACAGCTGAGGCTGATGGGAATGTCATTAATTTTGTAGGCATTTGGTCATAAATCAAAGTGTTAGACAAAGGAAAACTTTGGCCTGATGATTGGCCCAAAGTTTTTAGAATTTATTCCTGTTTGATCCACAGAGTCCCTCTCAATCTTTAAGAAAAGACTAAAGACCTCTGCACTTGATGGACTGGAGGTAGAGAAAAAACAAAAATACCCCAAAAACAAAAAAAAAACCTACTTCTTATCTACGTCCTATTGGACTCAACCTTAGCTTTATGGCACTTACTCGTGTTGTTCTCTCCTGACTAGATCCCTGCTTGTGTTGTATCAGCTCTCGGATGTACGTCGCTTTGGATAAAAGCGTCTTCTAAATGAAATCGTAAATTGTAAATTATTCTGTAGGGACCTTTAATATTTGTAGAAAGTTAAAATTTCCAGTAATCCAGCCTATAGTTGCCAAGATATTTCATTCAAAACCAAAAATGTCAACCTTATGGTGATGCTCGAGGTCCTGTGGGAAAACACGAATGTCTGTACAAACTTTCATGGCAATCCATCCAAGAGTTGTTGAGATGTTTCAGTCTGGACCAAAGTGGTCGACCAACCGACCAACTGACATCGCCATCGTTAGAGCTATGCCACTATAGCATGGCTAAAAATAAGTCTTTGAATGGGGTTTCCTCTTCCCAATGGCAATAACTGATGATAATACCTTCATTAAGTGGACATCTGAAGTGACCTGTTGGTAACTTGACCAGCTCTTATGTTTCTCCTCCCTAAGGTGGACACCCCCTCCTGTTCGGCACGAGAGCTCTCATTGGCTGCGGCCAGACTTGACGCTCACCTCTACTGGTCCATCTCCAGCAGGCTGGATGAAGAGCCTACCCTGACCAACCAGGCGGCCAAGCAGCCGGACAGCAGCTCGGCTAACAGCAAAGGAGGGGAGCCTACCTTCATTGTCGGAGAGATGACTGACATCCAAGAGCAATCAGGACTGGGCGAGCTGAACGGCAGCGTCGCCACCGACCAATCAGAATCAGAGGCCTAGATCAGAGAATGTTTACAAAGACCTTCAGTATATCACCGCCACACCGTAGTTAGTGTTTGCAGATCTTTTCTTTCGAGGCAAATGAGTAGTTTCATCAAGCTCAGTTCTACAGTATATGCCATATCTTATGTTACCATATGAAGAGGTTTTATTTCTTGATATTTTGTCTTTTATTTCTATGTTGATCTTTGTTACAAGTGTATGTGTGCTATCTTTTTCAGTATGTTGTGTTAGCTCCAATCACCCTTGCCTATATCTACATTTAAATGACAATACTATGCTTTAGGTGGTATATCCTAGGGACCAAGGCAGAATGTTAAAACAGATAGAGAGCGAAAAGATGACACCGTGGTTGTTAATGCAGAGTTAAGTGTACGGATTGTTCACATTTAAATAGGTTCAGTGCATAGATGCTTTAATTTCACCTGCGCATGAATATCACTAGATGGTATGGAGATAAAGACTGGAATGGTAATGACCTTGGATTTCTTTAGATGCAAAGATTATTCTAAGATTTATTTTGCATCAATCAGGTGTTAACAGGGTGGGAACATAAAATAAGCCCGAATATGTGGAGTCTGCTAGTAACTTCATGTGGAACCGACCATCAGCTGGTGCTAGAAAAATCTATTTGGCTGACAAAATAGTTTAAGTGGCCAGCGGACAACAGAGATGGTTTCCTGCCCTGCAATTTCTTGTCTTCTGGAGGCACAGAGTATTATGTTTGTTAATAACACCGATATGAATTTGCTGACATTCCTAACTGCACTCAACACAATATGGTGAGTAGGGTATCTTATCTAAAACCTTTAATCTATATAGAGACAGGTTAACACTCGAGTGTGTCTGTTGCTTTGTTTCACATTGGACGTGTGTAGCACAAGGATTATCTATCTTTTGTCCCCAATCAAGTAGAAATTAAAAGCACAACAGTGTCCTGCTCTGTTCAGCCCAAACTCCTGCTTCTGCTGCTGTGTTCATTTTTACTTGATGTTTTTAATAGTAATATAACACATCAATTAGAATTAATAAACAACATTATATTCCAGAGCAACTGCCTCACATTGTTTGGTCTTCTGGATACATAGAAGCATGCTGTATGCACATATACTGAAGCTGTTCATGAATACTTTAATTGAGCTTGAGTGTTTTCTGCATGTTTGGTAAGAAAATCAGACTTAAGCAATTCAAAGATCTGATCTGGCAATGATGCAGAAAGAAGAACTTGGTCCTGAAAACAGGTTTTATCCTAAATTATGTTATAAAACATGGAAAAGAATTTAAAAGTAACCTCTAGTAGCAATAAATTTGTCTTTCTTTTAATGCAATTTAACGATCAACAATTAAAGGATAGGTTCGCAATTTTTCAAGTCTGTCTTAAAACAATAGTCAGGTGTCCGTATGAACGCTGAAAGAGGTTTTCCTCACTCTTATCCGCTTCCAATGTGATTTCAATGTAAGTGATGGGGGCCAAAATCCACTGTGTGTCCAAACAGTCATTTTGTGCAAAAATGCATTTAGCTTATATGAAGCTTCAGCAGTCTGAGTTAGTCATATCAAGTGGATATCTGCCACATTTACAGTCTTTTTAGCATCAAATTCCCTCTTTGTGTTTCCTCAGACAGTGTTTTCCTGTTGAGCTGTGGTGGAAGTATAGTAACAAAAAGAGGGACTTTGACACTAAAAAGACTGTAACGTTGAAAGATATCTACGTGATTTGACTTATTTGGACGGCTGAAGCTTCATATTAGCTTCAGATAAACTTTTAAATACATTTTTGCACAGAAGGAGGACTGTAGATTTTGTCCCCCATCACTTACATTGTAAGTGCATCATGAAGGGATTTTCTAATGGTCAGTATGAACAGGAGGAATGATTATAGCAAGAAAAACATGTTTCAATGTTCATTTTGGCTCCTGACTGTTGTTTTAGGACAGACTTGAAAAATTTTAGTTTTAAATATAGTGCATTTTACAGATTTAACTACTCAACAGTATATGAAGTGGTTAAAATGATAACTAATTTATAATAACACTCCCAGCTAAATCATTAAAGTGCTGCTCAAGTAGCTGTAATAATATTTAAGTCATGTGATGTATAATATATATTTCTCTGCATAATGAGCACCTTTACTTTAGATAATTTACTGATAATATAAAACTTTGAATTCAAGACTTTTACTTGTAATGGATTATTTTTACATTGTGGCATTAATACTTGTGTAAAAGATCTGAATCTTTCTCCCCGACTGTATATAATACAGGAAATCAAATATTGCAACTTTGTTTTAGTTCTCTTTTTGTCGACAAACTGACTAACATGTAGATAATGGAGTAATCCGCCAAATCTAATCTGTGTTGTTCAAAATCACGACGCTTATACTGTTTTGACCTCATATGAGGATGTTTTTAGATGAGCAGATACTGAGAGAGAAGATAGATAGATCATTAGGATTTTCAGTAGACTACTTTCTCGTACAGAGGGTTATTTTTTTAAACTCCATTATGAAGGATCTGCAAGAGCTGCATCTGAACATTGAACCCAATTAATGAAGTTAATGAATTTTCTCCTATTGAACCTGATCTGATTGTATTTTGTATGATATTTGGTGCAGAAATATAATAATTTAGGTGCAGAGGTGGAGAAAATATTCATATCAATCAATCAATCAATCAATCAATCAATTTTTATTTATATAACGCCAAATCACAACAAAAGTCATCTCGGGGCACCTTTCACATAATTTCCTTAAATAAAAGTAGCATCAACACACACACATCTCTTATGTAGGGCTGCAACTAATTTTTATTTTCATTGATTAATCTGGAAATTATTTTCTTAATTCATGATCAGCTGTTTGGTCTATAAAATGTCAGAAAAGGTCAATCACTGTTTCCCAAAGCTGAAGATGCAACCTGAAATATCTTGTTTTGTCCCGACCAACAATCCACACCCAAATATTCAGTTATGAACAGAAAGGACTAAAGAAACTGGAACCAGAGAATTTTTGTAATGTTTTTCTTAAAAAATGATCCAAAACGATTCATTGATCATTAAACACAGTTTGATCGACTAATGGATCAATCGACTAATCATTGCAGCTCTTCTCTTTTTATAAGTAAAAATCCTGAATTCACAGTTATAGTAAAGTAAAACTACAGAAGTTTTGGCAACAAAATGTATGTGAAGAATCAAATATTCTTTCACCTCAGTGTTATCATATTATTAGATCATCATCATAGTTGCGATTTTAATGTTATTTGGTTTAAGTGGAGCTACTCTGTAAAAATGGTTTAAAAGTTAAAAATCATTTGCTCAGCTAAAGTCACCTTGCTGCATTAAACATAAAAACAAATTTTGTTCTCATTTAATACAATTGATCACTGATTACCTTGTAGCTTACTATCAGACTAATGGCCCTTTATTAAACTTTTTTATCGTTGTCTTCGTGTAAAGCGTCATAATGCCATGTACATCATTAGAGATTCAGGGCTGGATCTCAGCACCATGGAGAAGTCAGCATATTGGGTTACCAGGCAGAATCACTGCTTCAAAAAAAAAAAAAAAAAAGAAAAAAAAAAAAGAAATGTCTTTCTCCGTTTCGGCTGATAGATGGCGATAAAGATCCCACGCTCCCTCCTCCAGCCAGTCACACAGCCCTATTGGTGTGTAATGAGATGGGGTCCCCGTCTCAGCTGTCTCCTAGGTAACCGGGGCTGGGGACAGGGAGAGGGCAGAGTGTGTGTCTATGTGTGTGTGCGTGTGTGTGTGTGTGTGTGTGTGTTTACGTGTTGTTTGAACTGGATCTTCACAACTGATAAGGGACTTTATGAGGATTTTCAGAGAGTTAATGTGACATCTGAGTCTCATATTTGTGTAAGAACAGATGATGATGAGGAAGATGCACAGCAGTGACCTTCACGTGGGAAAGAACGAACAGCCTTGACATTGAGAAATAAGTCACAATGGTTTTCAAATTGACATGTTTTCAATTTTTTATTACCTCTCACAATAAAAGTGACTCCAAAATCTTACAAAACTACCATTTTAGTGACCAATAAAGTCCCAAAAAAGACTTAATTTGATATGCCAAAATAAAGCAGAAAGTACATTTGATTCAAAACATGTGGCTTCTGCAGAAGTGATGACGCCGTTAGCTTTCACCTCACGTTGCATAAGTCATAACCAGGATCAGGCACGTTCTGTTTGGGAGTGAGAGGCTAAGTGCAAGTTTAATAGTTTCCAGTGATTTTCGGTTCGCCCCAGAGTTGAACCCCATGTGCCATTCAAGTTCTAATTATGATTTTAATGAGAGGCTGTTTTGCATGATCCCCACTGAGCCGAAATCAATGTTTCTCTTGATGGAGGGAAGTCATGACAGTCTTGTTTCAGTCTGGAGAGAAGAGGAGGAGGAGGAGGAGGAGGAGGAGAGGAGAATTTAAAGAATAACATATAATAATAATAAACTATTTATATAGCACTTTTCTTAACATTGTTACAAAGTGCTTTACAGTAGCATTATATAAGCTGATGAAGTTCAGGGCACCCAATCAGTTTTTGGATTGTCAACTTTTCTCACGTGATGAGCATGTAACCCAATAAACCTGAACATTACAAGCTGCTTTTGAATCATCTCATCTTAAATACAGAAGGGTGACAAATTAAAGGAAAAACATGAGAGATGCTGATGCTTCATTACAGGGCACCAAGAGTCACTGAATGGTTTGATGTGTATGAAAAAGAATGAATCATACAGTTTAATCTATATGTAACATGCATATGAAAATGTATGTATGTGATACTGTTGGAGGTGATAATTCAACTTTATGTTTATTATTGATTTAGCAGCCTAATGCCTATAATGTATTTGTGAATACTGAAAAATATTTTTTATATCTCAGATATGATAATATAATATGGTGTTCAACTGTTATTTGCAAGAAGTTTTGGTCAGAAGATGCTTGACCAAAACCCTTTATGTAAAACTACATAGGAAATCAGAACAGATACATGAGAAATGTGGAAAGTTGTGCCTGCCAGAAAGCTTAGAATATCTTAGAATAACATATAAAGTATTTTAAAACATTATAGCAGGTCTATACTTGTAATTGTTTTTAAGACATCAGGGGGATCTATTGGCAGAATTGGAATATAATATTGATAAGTATGTTTTTATTAGTGTATAATCACCTGAAACTAAGAATTGTTGTGTTTTCGTTACCTTAGAATGAGCCGTTTATATCTACATAGGGAGCCCGCCATGTTGCACCACTATGTTTCTGCAGTAGCTCTGGAGAGGGCCTTCTGCGTTTTGCTGCCACCGTAGGTTCTCCTACGCGCTTGAAAGGCGAGGTGAGGGGTTTTCAGTTGGTTACAATCTGCAACCTCACTGCTAGATGCCACTGAATCCTACACACTGGTCTTCTACATCCAGGTGTGGAAATGATTATGTTTTATTATGTAGGCTACTAGTGATTTATAAAGTCACAGTGCCGCACTGATTATTTTTCCTGCTGACTGTACATATTCATGACCATTTCCTTTACTGCAAGAACCACAAGGCTCCACTAAAACTCTCCAAAGCCACCAACCTTCATCACGTCTCAAACAACTTAGCCAGATCTTTCTTCCTGCTGTATCGCTGATGGGAAAAACATGCAGCAACACCTCTTGTATGTGTAATGAGTTCAATTTAAAGTGAGATATTCACCTCTGGCTAACAGCTGCTCTAAGAATAAGCACAATTAAAGTGCAAAATTCAATCAATATATAGATTTTTTTAATGGAAAGCCAGTTACTTATGCTCTCATTTGACTAAATAAAACTTCTAAAGGAATCATTCATCCTATTTTTTAAGAAACATCAACAGGATTTCAGAGTACACTTTTTTGTGCAAGCTTTCTATCTGTACTAGAGGAGGCCTCCTGACTTCCACAGTCTTTTTGCAGCTTCTTTTATAACATTTCTATGAGCCTTTAGTCAAATTACTGTAAAATCAGTGAATTAAAAGCAAGTAAAAGTCAGCCTGCCATCTGAAGTAGAGCAGAACCGATACACTGAAGGTGTTAGACCACCCACTGTAGCATGCAGGAGGCAACATGATGGGCTATGGAAATGGCAAAGTAATTCTCTGTGTGCCAAATAACATAATTCTATATCACACTGCCGCAGCAGGCAGATATAAACCCGCATCCTGTCACGTTTGAGTCTAGAGGAGGTCTAAAGGGGATCGAGATCAAGTCTTGATCAGAGAAAAGTGTGTTAGAGGACTACTCAGGATCGAGGCCAATACTTATAAGAAACAACATATAGCTATTGGCAAAACGATCTCATCTCGAGGTCCATTTACTGCAGCTCTGGAGCGTTCAATCTTTCAATCCTTAAAGTGCTGAGAAAGAGTGGAAATTTGAGTTGATATTGTTTTGTCATCTGCTGTTTCCAGGCTCAAGAAGGAAATTCAACATTCAGCTCCATTCTGAGGCATAAATTACAGTAAGTTTCTTTATATCACCAGTGGCATATAGCCATAGCTGGGGTTCCTTTTATTTCCATATGTTACTATACATCGTGTATATGAATTTACTTATAAATGCATTTAAGTTAAGGCCTGTGACACCACTAAGATTGCAAATGTAAAATCCCTTAATTTTTATAATGATGATGGGAAGAAAATGTGTAAAACATCCAAAAAACATTGACTATCGTTATAGTTTTATACATGCAGGAAAAACTTGAGACAACATCCAGTTCTGGCGAAGATCAAGATGCATCAGAGTCAAACTCAACGTGAGAACAAGACTCTTTAACAAGACTGTTTTTATTACCACTTCCAATAAATTCAAGGTAAACTTGAAGATTAGCGCTAAATATGCAGTAGATCAATAACTCTCTGTCTGTCAGGTCTTTAGCTCCCTTTGGAAAATCGCTCTACAAAAGAAGCATGCATTCAAGTACTAAAAGGCACACTGGACACTAGTGTCTGCCAAATGCTATATGTTATGGTAGCCTATCAGTGGCAGTGCCTTGACTGTATGGTAGAGAGCTTTTTATATCATACACGTTGTAATAAATAGAGATCCACCAATACACTCATTGATTGATCCTACAGGACATATGATGATGCATATAATGAGATAAAGCTGAACTTTATAGGAAGAAAGTTTTAAACTCTTTCACTGGTTATGTAGTTAGACTTTCTTAAATGTTTGTTCAGGTGTAAGATAGCAGTAAACCTAAATCCAACCTAAATCCTAAATGTTGATTATACCTCAGTTTGCTGAGGTCCTTTATGAATTTAATCAGAAATGCAAAATTTCTTGCTTTAAAATATACAGGTGGGAGATTAAGAGGTATAAATAATTTCATAGAACCAAATATGAAATACCTTTATGCTTATGACCTTTTTGTGCATTAATAAAAGCTCCTTTGGAAATCTAGTGAGGAACTTCATGGCTCAAAACTGGTTTAAGAACATCAAACTGTAAAGCTCTATTGTCTTGCTTGTGAATGTGTCATCTTCCAAGTTAACACTTGTAATGCCAGGAGATTGTTAAGGTCGAGGAGAAAATGTTGAAGAAGATAAATTAATCTGATGACACAGATTTGCACAAAAAGAGGATTTTTGAAAAAACATGGAGGTCATCTCCATCTAAGGTCTTGTCATCTTGATCAAATGAAGGTATTTTATCCTTTGTTGTCATTCAGTGAAAACGTCATTGACTTATTCATTTATTTAACACATTATTCATTGTAAAACATCAGCCTCCCAGTGGTAATTATAAGCAGCATGTGGGAATGTATTGTTGCAAGAAAGTTCATTTGTTGACCTTGGAATCAGTATGTATGAAAAAAATGTTTAACTCGAGGTCCACTTACTAGCCTTTTCTGAGCTTTCGATCATATTTCACTGTCCTCATCAGCATAATTTCACTGACAAAGTTTGCAAAAGCTAGTAAGTGGACCTTCAATTGAGATTATTTTGTCACACATCCAGGAAGTTTCTTCACGGAAATGACAAAAATGGAAGCAAACAAACCAACATCACCAGTTCAAGAATATACATCACAATTATCTTAAACGCATATTCACATTATCACAGTCAGCATCTAGAGTGAGGGAAAACATCTGTTGCAGTTTACGACTGATATTACATAAATAGAAAAGGATTTTAGATATGGGACATCCAATAAATTAAACATGTGGACATTTCCACGTAGTGACAACCGGATCTGTCAGCTTTTTACGCACACACACACACACAAAGCTAAACCCTCATACACACATGTACACAACCACACATCTTAGTGTCAAGTATTTTGGGCAGTGGCCAGAGGAGATAAAACAATAGCTGGAAAACCTGTGAATTAAATAAACAAGGCTCTATCTTTGAGCAGAGCATGAGACTGAAATACAAAACTTACAGCATATTGTACAGCACATCTCTCACAGCAGAGTTTTTGAGTTTTATGCATAACAATGATGTGAAACACAGTCATAGCAGAATGTCAGCAGCCTTGGCTGAGTCTTGATATGAGCCGTCTCTGGAACATGTATGGCTTCCAGATTCAGCTATAGGTTTTGATAATGTGCGCTTGAATGGATCTGGAATGAAAATCAGCTGCAGTTAGCAACACTCAGGTTAGCTTTGGGGCCAGTGTCAGCCAGGTGCGTCATATATCATCAGTCTGACAGCCGGGTGTCCTAGAATAAGGCCTGTAATGGGTCAAGGCATCTTGGCTACTTGTTCTGCACTCCCTCTGCTCTGAGCAGAGTTTATTTGCTTTGTCAACCACGGCAGCTGCAACCAAATGAGCTGGTCATCATTTCTCAGTGGTGGAGTGTAAAAAAAATGTCTCCAATGACTGTTTTAGTTTTATGGTTTTTGGGTTTTATCAGACATACAGATGAATCATGTGACAATATTTGATTTAAAAAGCCATCATGGACATTTTTTAAAAACTTTTTGAGCGGCTCAGTGTCCAGGAGTATCTTGACGGCCAGGCATGACTATGAAAAAAGCATGTATGTCCATTAAACCCTTGGATAAGTTTTACAAAACCCCAGAGGTCAGGCTACAACACTTCTTCATCAGTGAGTAGATCTGGGACGTGTGCGTTGCCCCGTCACTCCTCCGAACAAGGGATCCCTCAGAGTGCAGCATGTCACAGTTGGCACAGGAAGGCCTGAGCCCAGCACATTTAATTAGCCAAGCTGTCTTGGCATTGGACGGGAGGGGGGACACACACAGTGACGAGTCATCAACATCACCAAGGGCGCGGTGCTGCTCATTGCCATACTGCACATCGAAAACTTAACAGGATGGGAATAGGACACATGGGTGTTTATATAGACATTTGTCACTGGGAGATGGGAGTCTTCGTTGGGAAATTGAGTAATGCAGCAAAAATGAGCCCAAGCAATGACTGACCTTTCTTGTAGAAATGCATAAGGTGTGTTCCTGTGAGGGTTTAATGTGCCAAACCCATGTGTGTGTGTGTGTGTGTGAGACAGGAGATACATGCGCCTCACTGCTCCACATATCTGTCGTTATCATTCAAGTCAATATGCCAGATTGAATGAGAGAGAAAAAAAAAAAAAAAGACTGTTGCTATGAAAAAAAAAGCAAAGTTAGGAGAAACAGTTTGGAAGAAACCATTCTGACATCCCTCTCTTGTAGCTGCTGCTTGCATGTGAAGAGCCCACCCCACCTCAGCTGTAGTGAGGAGAGCCCAGTCCAGGCAGCCAGCAACCAGCGCGTCTCTGCCTACCAATAGGCATGCTCGGCTCAGGCTCTGTGCAGTGCTCTCAGTCTCAGCAGCTGAAGCTGGGCGCAGGGGAACTGCGACGGCCGCGCCAAGCATCTTCCCAGGTATGCGTCTCTCTGTCGCTACGCCCTTATTCGTTTTTGCAATGTTATGGCATCCTTGCTGCATGATATTCCCTGCTCTGCCTACACTGGTTTATTTCTAGGGAGGGGTTGCTGTGTCTTTTTTTTTTTTTCTTTTTTTTTTTTTGTGTTGCTCACGTAGCCTCCACGGTAGCGCAGGGCAGCGGGTCTTGGTAAACACTCACAGTCAGCGAAGACGCATCTGCAAAAAAAAAAAAAAAAAACCCTCTCCGTTAGCCGCGCGTCAACTTGCACACACCTCAAAATGTTCGCCCTTCGACACACCAACCAGCGCTGAGGAGCCGCTGCTGCTGCTGCTGCTGCTGGTTGTGGTGGTTGTGGTGGCGAGGCGGGGATGTGCGCTCGCTGCTGTGCTGCATGTATTTCTCGGGGAAAAATTTGCAACGGGGTTATGATTTGGCCAAGCAGCTTTCGTCAAAACATGACCGCTGACTATATTTTTCAACTTACAGTGCGTGCAGGTAGAGGTTTTTTTTTTTTTTTTTTTTTTTCTTTCTTTTTTTCTGGTAGGCGCTGGACTTGCGGCAAGGGGGCGAAGCAGGTATTGGAAGCTGATTTGAAAAATCATTTCATAGCAGTCAATTTTATGTAGGCTGTGCCATATTGCAGTAGGCTATAGCAAGGCTGTAGTAGGTCATACTGTATCCATGCATAGACAGTTCTTCCTACAATAGTCATATATTATTGATAGCTATGTGTTATGATACAACGGATCTATTTCAAATCATTAATACATTGAGTTATCCAGAGGAAAAAAATAGTGAGGAAGATGTTTTTCGTAAAATCAGATGGACTTAGTTAACACAAAGTACTCTTAATCATACATATGCTGAACTTGTAATTTAAATGAGTTTGCATAAGCAGTTTTTTTTTTATGAATAGGCTGAGCTGTGGCGCTCTGTTTTCTCTGTCACTAGGTAAGATGTAGGTACACTCCCTTAGCAGTTAGGGTGGTGCTGCCTGCTAGTGCTGATGTGTTACAGTGGCCACTACCTGTGCATGCAGACTGCTAGGCCTGGCTGTACATTTGGGGGGCCTCCCTCCCTTCCTCAGCCCCCAAGGGAGGATAATGGTTTGGTGGGTGATGGTCAATAAAACTACATTTTTAAAAAGTTCAAAGTAAATTTAGACTCAGCCCCCCCTCCCTTCAGTTTAAGTTATGTTTTTTAGTGCTGCACATGAGAGTTATCACCGCAGATTAAAATTGATTCCTGTTTCCAAATGCATAAAAAGGACTCAGCTCTTTAATAGCAGCAATTATCAGTTGATGAATGACCTCAAAAACAACTTTTACAGCCGCTGTTATTGTTAGTTCTCCTCACATATAAACCCCCATCGTATTCCTAATAAAGGATATCAACAATGCTAATGTAAAAAATCTTGTTTTGTTGTAATTTATTATGGCAGTTTTGTTGTTGCTATGCAAAAAAGGCTCATGTGCCATATTCCCACTGCAATCATTTGAAGCTGTGACCTTGTCAAAAAAGGGACTACTGTGTGTATAGTTCACTCTGGTTCCCTCTGATAAAAGTCAGTGTTAAAGGAAGCCACTTTTTTTACGTAGAATCAATCTTTACTGGTCACGACTGCTCCTGGATTTGGCTAATTCAAGAAGCCCTTGAGTTGATTTTTGCTGCATTTATCACACTACCTATTCACTCCACTTGAAGAGCCAGGAATAGTTGGAGGACTTATACATCAGAAGCCCCGATTTCAGCATGCTGATTTTTGGATGTTATTTTAGGCTCCGCGTAAGCTTGTCTAGTCAGTGAAGTTACAATACCATTCATAAATTGGATAATCCATTTTCACATATGTTGTCCTTGAAAATATGGTTATGCACTGTGTGGTTTTAAAGTGGAGATTTTCTGCTCAGCTGTATTAGTTATCTGTAGGCTATGGGCTGATATGAAGTGTTACAGTGACTCATACGGTGTGAAATAAGCTCCCAGGCTAGAGGCAACTCCTAACTGCAAAGTGGACAAAGTTATGGAGTGAGAAATGTTAAGGTCACCTTAAGGTCAAGAGAAGAGGAAAGAATTTCTCCAAATCCATTCGAATGAAATGATCTTGTTTAGAATAGATATTTTTGCGTTGTTGATGTAGACAGAGCAAGAAAAGAATTTACTTTAAACTTTTTTTTTTGGGACTCTTTTCCTGTTTGGTTACTGTTACACCTAATTAGCATTGCCAGTTGAGAAGTTATATGTAAAATTTAGCAAAGATGTAAAACAAAGTCATTCTTTATTATCATATGAATATTAATTGTTTCCAGTTCCTAGTCTTTTACTGTATTGCTCTATCATTAAAAGTCCGTCACTTACATGACAGAGGACACAAGGAAGTATCGTATAAGCTGATTTAAATACATTGATTTGTTGGTATTGCTGCTAATGGTGAAGTAACAATATGAAACCAGTGCATTTTGTTCATACATTGGGGAAAACTCAAGACACTGCAACAACAAGTATTCTGTCTTGGGAAACTTCCAGAGAAGTAGTACTGCAGGTGTGGTGCTTACTGTAGCGCTGTAAACTGTTTTCAGTCTGTGTAATGTTTGGTGTCAGATATTAATCTGTGTGTCTTTGGATCACATTAAAATACTTCTCAGTTCAGTTTATTCCATGGTCTGTAAATAAATACAACAGAGATGGAGTAGGAAAATAAATAAATATCTTTTCTGTGAACAATTTGTCAAAGAATCTCCATAACTTCAAGTGACTAGTGGTATGTTAGTCTAGTCTAACGCTAACGTCTTTGATTCAACACTGTACTTGTCCTTTAAGTGACACCTTTTTAATGGAAAATGAATAGTGAGCCACTATTCAAGTCCAAACACGATTAGCCAAAATGCTAATGTGTGCAAAGCCTTTGATCACTGCGTTACTGTTTTATAAGCCATCCACTGTCATCTCCAGGCAGGACAGACTGTTATAGCCACTAATTAATATATCAGACAGGCAGGGCTGCTTGTGCACTCATATACACATCACAAAAGACACACACACACACACACACACACACACACACACACACACGAACACACACTCTGTATAGGAACTTAGGAGAACAGACTTAGCATAGAAAAATTTAGTTTGTGTCCAAGTATAAAAGTATAAAGTATAATATATGATAAGATTTGAGTATAAATACATTAATTCTCAAACACTCCCTAGATTCCACATCTCAGTTCTGAGGATTTGCTGCCTTTCTTTGTATTACGTGATTGCAAACAGAATATCTTTGAGTTTTGGACTGTTGGTTGAACAAAAAAAGCTGTTTGATGACAGTATGATGGGCCTTTTTCATCATTTTCTGACTTGTCATAGACCAAACAATTCATTGATTAACAAAGACAGTAACTGACAGATTAATCAGTCTGAAAACTTAAGAAATAACTTGGTTGCTTTGTTGTTGAACTGACTTAGCGATGGCCACGCCTGGTGTGGTGGCCTGGAAAGTTTAAATTTGGTTGGTTTGGTTACAAAGTGTTTGTCATAGAATAAATAAAGAAATAAATACAATATGATCATCAGAATATACTTGTCCAGAGGGAATTATCAATATATACATTTGTATAAGGGCTGAGATATGAAATTGTAACTAAAGCTGAAATCATGTTATATCAGTTATTGTGGGCAGAGCTCGGTAGGAAAAGGTGATGTGATGTATGTCTGTGCACCAATCACAGCTACATTTGAATCAAAAAGTGATGATGATGTGATTGTTTGCTTATGTTTCCAGCACTGTCAATCAAATCTGATCAAACCACACCCACACAGTCCCGATGAAGTAGATTAGCTGAATTTTTGAGTGTTTAATGTTTAATAAGTAACAACTAAGGATATTTATTTCCGAATTTTAATCGTTGAATATTTAGACATAATCATTTTACGCTGCAGAGAAATATTTAAGATAATGAAAAAGCCACATTCTCAGGGGCTTAAAACTTTACACTTCACTTTCGTGCTCATTGCAGTTTTTTGTTAACTTTTATAACACTGACACTGCAAGTTAGACTTGAACCTTGAACTGGATTTTATGAATCAGGAGCTGAATCACTTTAATTACATGTAATAAATGTACCATATTTTTTTCCTGACGCCATTACTACAGAAGAAATACTGGTAACTTATGAACTTACACCATGTATACTGACACACAGCCCAGAGGCAAAGGGTGGTATACATTATGTACATTAATGCACACTGAATATTCCATTTTCTCTATGTCTGTGGGCATACAGAGCGGTTGCAGTAAGGAGTTACGGGGGGATGGTAAATATATATATACTGGTAGAGATTACTTTAAGAGTAGGCAATCTTATCTATATTTTGTTTTTAATTAATGTTGAGGAATTTCTTTGTAGTTTCTGTTAACAAATACAGTTATTCTTGCATATTAGAAGTGAAGCATTGAATGTTCACATGCTTATATTAGTCCACATGCCCAGACGCTGCTCTAAGTTTCTGGAGAGCAGTGATTGTATTGACTGAACCTATCCACTGAGAACCTGCTTGTGCTGAGGTTAATCACATTTTCCACTGTATTTATACCAGACAAATAGAGAAATTATAGGCAGTGGTTTAATGGATGAGAACAGCTCTCAATTTAGCACCTCTTATGCGAGACAATGGTTTTAGACACTTTGGAAAGATGATAAAATGTCTTTAGGACGAGCCAAGGGTGTAACTAGGAGATATCACCTGGACTGTACTACAGACTAAGAAAGGATGAGTTCATAATTTCTGTGATATGCACTGTTAAAATTGAAGTTGTACATTCTAGAGTCTCTCTTGGACACACAATAATGACCGTGTTTAATTTAGGACAAGCTTGCAACATAGCTCAGGCTGAAAAAAGTAATGCATTAACACATCTTGAAAGGAGACGCAAACATATGTTTTCTGACATCAGCTAGTGCGTTGAAAATCACACATCCTCATTTTAGGTGCATGCTGAAATAATCTGTTCACATGTTACCTCTTCCCTCCCCTGTGCTCCCCTCAGTGATGGCCTCTGCTGAGCAACCGTGCTCCAGCTTCCACCAGCAGCACTGCGCATAAGGCAACACACCCACCTTTGCCCTCCTGCCCAGAAGTGAGAGAGACACCACCATGTACAGCGTGGAGGACCTACTCATTTCGCATGGATATAAATTGCCCAAGAGCGGTCCTCCGTCTGCCACGCCTTATGACAAGCGCCCTGCTGATTGCCAGCGTGAACTTGTGGACAACAGGGCTGGCCGGGGGACACTGAACGGGTATGAGGCGGACCGGGGGGCATCTATCACAGGCATCTATGGCAGCAGGCAGGCACTGGTGAAGGGCTACCCCGCCACAGACAACGAGAGCGGGGAAAGGAACCAAAGGAGAAAAGAAGCCGGCATTGGTATCCTAGACGCTCAGCCCTTGGGTGATTCTCTTGCCACAGATAGTGGGTGAGTTTTCTTTTTTTTTCCCCCTCTCTTTTGCGATCCCCCACACCCTTTACCTTCCATTTTTTTCCCTCTTCCCCTTTCTCACTGGGGCCCTTCGGTATTGCATGCAAAACCGAGTCTGCACTGCGCAGGGTTTTTTTCCTCCTCTTCCCTTTCCCCTCCTTCCTGAGCTGCAGAACACTGTGGCTGCAGCAGCACCGCTGACATATCGTATGCTGGGATATGAGGAATTATGAAAGGTGCCTTTGCACTCATTTAAGTTGTTTGCATGCCTGAACAGAGGGGTAGCTTGTGTCTCTGTGGAGCCCACCCATGCACTAGTATCGTCTCCACAGCGTCTACCAGGCAGGCAGATGTAAACAGCAGCACTAGACAGTGAGCAAACTGAGGAGGACTGAACATGCCTCAAGACAGGCGCGTAATCACTCCACTGTAAACACTGGCACACTGAATCACGCCCAGCACGTGCTCTGTGATGTAAGCATGTTGCTGGGCAAGTGTGCACAGTGCGGCTCCCCTCAGCCATACAGTAGCATATGCTGCTGAGGATGATCCATTGACTTTGCTGCTAAATGAATGAGTACAGTGACTAACACAGTGATTTAGTGCAGTGCAGATATGAGATGGAGCTCTTATAAAGGCTAATTGTTATTCATTCATTTTTTGAGATCTCTTTTATTATTGATTAGACTGGATCTTTTACAAACATATCATATGTTTTTATGATATATTTTTTCTGTTTTTTATGGAACTGCTAACTGCAAATCACTGGCCTTATGCGGTTGTTTTATAAATATGAATCACCTACCCTGAGGAAAATACAATGATTGATTTATTGTTTTTGAAAGATCCAATTGTTACATTTGAATTCCAACAAGGATTTCAAACCGCACTCCCTCATTTCATTATAACTGACGGTCATCAAGGTGGCTTAAAACATGCTTGGATGTGACTGATGACTTGGGGATAGTCATGGGGTATTTCCTCTGCTTCATTCAGCAGTGCCGATCCACCACAACAAGAAAATTACCACAACTGCTTAAGAAAATTAGAAAATTAAAATTATGGTGCAATTTAACAAAATGGCCCTTTTGCACACAAAGAAGTGCAGCTCTGATTTTTAGACTTAATCTGTTATGATTAGGTATGTTACTTCTAAAATAATTGTTTTGGCAGTGGAACATGTATTACAGCTATATCTTGCACCTAAGAGGTAAATATGGAACCATAACTAAAATTATCTTCAGGCGGCACTGCTTTATCACACTACAGTGGAACCACTGTTTTGAACATGCCAACAGTAACTCGTCATGCAGTTGCCATTTGATGTTAGCTTCTGCAAGCATTTGATAAATTGTAGAAATGCTTGTGATACTACATATTTTCCCTAGCAACAATCAAAAAGGCTCTCTTGTTGTGACCGTCTCCCAAAGCTGATTGCTTTAAATGTTTATCGTTTATAGGTAGGTCATACTGTATTTCCTATCTTGCTAATTGAATTATGTGATCAATTAAACAGAGGGAAAGAGATACTTCTGCTTTTGTGTGAAATCAGGTAATGGGGTGTTTTTACTTAGACTTTCTTTAAGAACCACTGTCGCTGTCCAGATGACCAGCTTCCAAGATAAGGTCAGCACAATTTAATATGCAGATCATATTGCAGTAGCATCACAATTTCATGGTGTCTTCAAGGGACTTGGGAGCAGCTGACTTAAGCACTTCTGTCTCATACTGTATGTGTTGGCTCTCCTCGATTAAGTTGTGTAGGAAAGCCAATACTGCCAAAGCCAAAACACAGGCTTGAAACTGGGATGGACATGCAACTTGTAACAATTGTAAAATCTTAAGAGGATACTGTTGATGTTTTATATTATCATAAAAACTGAGATCATGCTCTTTCATTTGTTGACTCATTAATTTTTTGGGCAACTATTGTAACTACACCCAGAAAAATATGAAAAAGTGTTTGCAAGATTTCCTAGATCTAGAGTCCAACTCACTCTTTCTCTGTACATGGTAACTGTCTTATTAACACTGAGCTTTTCTGTCTTTATAGGTTCTATGATGTTCCTAGTTTGACTTATTCAGAACCGCTAAGCCATGATGAGAGGGATGTTTCCTACTGGCGGAGGCGAGGCCAGGACTTCAGCATTCTCCTGGACTATGCTGATGGCAGGGAGCTGAGGGCCTCTGCTGGGGCATGGAGGCCACAGGCCCTAATTGCAGCAGAGGAACACAGGGCAGAGCGGCATGCGCAGCAGCTATGGGAGGACATTTCCTGGCTGAGAGACCCAGACGCAGCCCCTTGTCAGCTAAGGGTGACTGGGGAGAGGAAGTGCCAGAGCCTTGGTACAGAGGAGTGGAGGCCTGCTGTGGGCCTGGGAAGGCAGTTGTCGGATGGGGACGGGGAGAGGTGGGCTCAGGACCAGTACCGTCTGAGGACACCTGAGGGTTTTTTTCACCCTAGAACTAAAGCAAAGTCTCAGTCTCTCCCCAGAGTTTTGTCACCTGATGGAACTGACAGCAGAGATCTCATTCCATCCAGACCAAGCCTACCTGACAGACAACAGAGGATAAACAGCACTGTCTTCTCTGGACCCTATAGTAGGTATATCTACAGTGCTGTAGGCAGGGACCGATGGGGCAGGAATGCCGGGCCAAGCAGCCATGTTGCACTTTTACCAAAGCCCAGGTTCAGCAGGCCTTTAAAGCCTCCGTCATATGAGATTCACCAGCAGACTAGGGGTAGCGCAGAAATGCTTGCTATAGACCAGGGTGCCAAACAAAAAGACAGGTCTATCTATTATCCAAGGGGTGGGGACCTGAGACAAGACTATTTCGCACAACACTCCCTCTCTGGAATGGAGCCCCCCGGCTACATCCCACCCCCATCTTATAAAAGAGCCCCACCCCCAAGAGCAGTTTCAATCAATCGCAATGAAATGGCAAACCTAAGATGGAGGGCGGAAGCTCTGCAGATGCCCAGCTCAGATCCTGGAAGGTGGTTTTCCAGACAGGCAAGTAGTTCATGGCTAGAATATTATGGAGACCGTGGAGCGTCCTATCGAAAACTGGTACATTCTGGACATGAAGAACAACCAGGTCATGCACGTCAATTACCTACTGAAGACCCAAGAGGGAAGCAAATCTCAGGAGGGCCTGGCGGAAATTCTCTCATTGACTCAGACAAGATCCGTAACATCAACAAAGAGAATCCGTCCGCTAAGATTTTAGGACAATCTACACATGATAGTGCCTTTCCTCCCCAACAGGGGCCAGCTCTCAATACTGATAGCCGCAAAACAGCTCTCAATGACAATGACAGCAGTAATCGATGGTGCAACAGGGCAATGAACAAAAAAAGTGACAGTGTAGGTCCTGAGCAAAACCGTAGTCAGTTTTTTCCTTCATCTATTCTGGGTAAACCACCACCTCCCCCATGCAAGCCGGCTGACCAGGGTGTCTCTGAAACTGTGACAGAAGTAAAAAAGGTGGAACAACCTGAACAACCAGAGAAAGACAAAACCAAGAATCTAAAAAAGAGACTTAGTGAGACAATTTTTTGTTTGGTGTCTGTCCCTGTTACTCCACAGCTCACTGGGACCATCCGTGATCAGAATAACAACAATGAGAAGTCACCAGACCCATCAGACAGTCCTAGTGACAACAAAACTGGCCATTTAACAAACCAAAGTCTCCAAAGCACATCTTCAGCTGAGGCTGAGCTGCAAGCACTAACTGGTAGCATAGCAAGCAGCAAAACAAGCAGCAGAGCGAGCAGCAAAATGTTTAAAAAAGTACCTTGTAGACCCCCTAAAATAAACCATTACAAGGAGCTGAAACTGTCGGGATCCTGGCCTGCAAACCAGTATCGAGACCAAGAGACACAAACTAGCCCAGAGGCCCGAAAACCTGCCCCTGAAAACAAGGAAGCACAACAAGACCCTGTCCCTCCCGGCACTGAAGTCCCTCCTGATAGCAGCGGTGTAGTGGGCACTGCCTTCAGTTTTCCTATAAAGGGAGTGAAGAGCCTGAAACTGTCAAGCAACAGTGCTTTCTCCCTGACCGCCACCTTCTCCAACCAGCTGAACAAGAGCACAGCTCAGCAGCCAGCAGTACCACCCTCAGGAAACGTGGAGGAGACCAAACCAGCAGCAAACAGTGGGCAGGAGTCATTCGAAGTTCCTGAGTTCTTACTGAAACCGGCCAGCCAGCGACCATGGGATGCTGTCAAAGAGTTGGAGACCATCAAAAAAGAAGTCCAGGATCAACAGCAGCAACAGAGCAGCAAACAGCCCAGCAAACAGCCCAGTGTTGACAAGTGCATAGAGGACCTCAATGAGGCCTACAAAGACATCTTGGAGCTAGGCACTGCCAGCAATAAAGTCCCAAATGGTTCTGTTCAAATTCCTGAGCGTATCAAAATCCGATTGACATCAGAACCTCTCAACAAGCCCAGCAGCCTTAGGCGCAGTGCAGTAAGCTGGTCTGTTGACCCAGAATACAGGGAGGTCAAGAGCGCCTTCTCCAGGCCTGCAACAAAGTCCGTAACCTTCAGCAAGCAGCTTAGGGAGGAGCTCCCAGTCCCACCTCGGGAAACAGGCTTTAGAGAATACAGGGTTGTTGCGCATCTTTCGCGCAGACGGAGCAATGATGGCAGAACAGTGAAATTAGACCTGCCAGATGAGCCTATTGAGACACCACTTTGTGACTTTAGTCCAACAACGCACACCACAGCAGCAGAGGTGCCGTGGGCAGATAGACAGCCAATGCAGGATGCCTCTACACTCACTAGTCCTCCTGATTATGAGGACATATGCCAGGCTTTGCGTCAGTCTAGAGACTCGGATGTCAATAAAGTGTCCGCAGGCAATTCCAAACCTAATGACGCAGAGACTCTTCAAGATCTCAGTGCTGAATCAGAAGAGGAGTGTCCTATTTGTAAAAGAGAGCTTGAGAATCAGATGAGACAGGGCCCATTGCCTCCACTTCATGAGGAGAACAGCTCGGACAGCTCCGCCAATCAAAATGGCAGTCCACCACAATGCGTTGCGTTAGAAAGCCCAGCAGAAGATACAACACAGGAGCTCCAAGACTCAAATTTGAATCAATCAGGGTCTGAACTGTGTGCTGAAACAAGGGATCAGCATTCATTGACAGAGGAAAATGTGGGAGGGGGTGAAAACACAGACAATGTTCAGGTAGAAAACTTGGACAGTTTGTGCGTGATTAATCCTGCTGAGAGCATACCAGCGAATGGAGCTACAGAGGACAGCACATCCACGATGTTAGCAACTGATGTGCCTGCAGCCCCCCAAGTCACAGAGGAACCGAGTGTAAGTGAAACAGTAACTAAGGAAGTGGAATCGGGAGAGAGAGAAGCCATTACAGGAGAAACACCCAAAGGCAGTGCAGACAAACAGACAGCTGAAGTGAAAAGTGAGTGCGAGGAACAAGACAATACAATGCCTGATGACAAGCAGGAGCAAGAGAAGAAGCCATTTGCTGTCCCAGAGCATAGACTTGGTCTACGGACCCATTTGGGGCGAGACCACCCAGGGTTACCAGAGTTTCCACCAGATAGACTGCCACTCTCAGTTCCCCCGAACCTAGACCGCAGGCTGTCTCTAAGTTTGGAGGGAGAGAAGAGGAGCAGGGGCCCCTCCCACCGAATGGAAGCTCTGCAGAACAAGCTGGCTATTTCTCCAGGCCGGGTAGCAGTTGAGCGCATGGCCAGAATGAGGGAGGTGGACGTTATGTATCGTATGAGGCGCCTCAGCATCAGGAGTACTGACTCTGGGGAGGGGGAGGCAGAGGTAGAGGGGGAGGGCAAGGACGAGCAAGTAGAGGAGCCCATCCCTGCTTCTCAGAGAGACAAGGAGAATGATGAGGAGGTCACCCATTCACGGCAAGTCTCTGAGGAGACAGCATTGCAAGATGAGGAGTCATCTTTCTCAGGTAAGATAAGAAAATTAGAAGAAACAAAACCATGGACCATGCATACAACTAAACAAAATTACCCCCATCTCAAAATTATCCAGGGTAACATTAAGTAAGTAAAACTTTAATTTGTGGTTCTATTTTCCTTGTGGTTCACGCAGTTTCCTTAGAGGACGAAATAAAATAAAAAATATAAAAAATATTTGTTCAGTGGAACATACAACTTCACTGTCCATATCCACAGATGTGGTATTATGCTTGCTTTAGGATGACTGCAGACTGAACCACCAGTTATTTCATTTAAATATTTAAATTTCAGTGTTTATTGACGTTAATTCAAAGTGATAAGTATATGGCTATTTAGAGAGGTGAGTTAGTTTGACCCAAAATGTTACTCAGTAAAGGAACACACAAATTGTGTGAGATGGCTGAAATCACATTGTAGTTCTTATTTTCACACTCTTATTTTCACACTTTATGGGTATCTCCTCACCCATAATGAAAATAAAAATTCATAAGAAAAGTTTAAGTTTTATTTAATCATGGGAGCACAATTGTTCATAAGGATGCATCTTAAGAATACATTTTTCATTTATCTCTGGTGGTAACAGGTAATCAAAATTGAAGTCACTATATATAGGCCTTGCTGTTAAAGACATTTCCACAAGATGGTGTCACTGCTTAAACATAGTGCAAGTGCTGAAAATTAAACCCACTGACATTTGTTTCACTGGAATAAACACAACACATTTTTTTACTGTGCGGTCAAAAGTCAGTTATTTTTGACTCTGATGAATATTGCAGCTTTTGTCAGTATACAGTAACAATACTAGATAAAGACAGAATACAGTATATATATAGTATTGAGTGAATAATTTTCTTCTTTACGTCTCAGAACCCCATGATCCCAGCCGAGTGGAGACAGTGTAGAAAGACTGCGTCCATCATCTCCATCTGAGGTTTATAGCTTCAACACTGTGACCTGGCTGCCTACTAGAATGCCTTCATCTCATCTTGACACTGAAATGGCCTTCTTGTCCGACAAGAGCATTGTGTACACCCTCACCCTCGGCGCTGCGTTGACTACTAAGAGTGCTGTTCCACTGCCAAAGGGAGGTGCCCCTTTAACTTGTGGGGCAACTTCCACCCCGAAACCCTTCCCCAGCCTTCCCACACTGACTTCCCACTATCCCATCTGTCCTCCATCCTCGAGCCCAACCTCTTATAGGGTTTCTACTAGTTAGTCTTCTTGTAGCGGCTTGTCCTCTCTATTCTATCCTCCCTATGCTTTTCTCATTGGCAGACATTATGCAATTATTTCGTGCATACTAGAACTTCTAAAATGTCCATTGTGAATACAGTCGAGACATTTTTTGCATACTGAACGAATCTGTTTGTTTACGGGCGAGCTGGATATGAATGTAAGCGTTTATGTTTAACCTAACGTAGACATAGAAAGGTTATTGTCATAAACCTGTTCCGTTGCATTTAAACTACACCAAAATAAACTGCGTATCTGATTGTCGTGGTGAGGCGACAGCTGTTTTAGAACTGGACATCACTGTCTCTGGCTCAAGAACTGTTTTGATTTTCAGATGAGATCAATCAGCCTTTCTTTTTTAAAATTTAGACATCGTGCCCTTTCTCATTGCTTTTGTACACACTGCAACCATAGCCCATTAAGCTCTTCAATGAAGAGTGACTCTATACCATATGACATGATAGATCAGTTACCTATTATACAATACATTGTTTCTACGCTGGAGAGGGAGAGTTGCCTTCTTTAACCAGATGTGTGTTTCCTGGTTGGATCAGGTGAAGTTGCTGGTTAGTCCCCTGATCAATCCGATGTATAGCTCCCATTTCCAGGTAATTTCAGGAAGCAATAAAGGCACGGATTGAGTTAAAGTGGTGGTTGGCAACTTTGCTAAACATTAAAGAATGAAATATGGATATAAAACAAAAAAAAGATACGTAGAGCAATATTGTTGTACAAACAGCTCAGTGGTGTAGTGGAGCTACCTGTAGGAACCATTGTCAGGAGTTTTAATGTGAACGTGTCATTCAAATCATATTACAGGTATATGGAATCGTGTCAGGGTATTTGGGGCGCTTAACAGGGGGTGGGTGCTTTACTTCATGATATATATCTATGTTCATACATCTGTATCGCAAAGAGACAACATTTCACTGAATATTTATTTTTTTTTTATCATCGAATTGTTAATCAGTTTGCATAATGTACAAAATAAAGTATATTTTAAATATTTTAAGAGATATTTTGTATTTAACCATGAAATTTTATTTCTCCACACTTATATCAAACTGAAAGTATCATATGTCTGTAAAGTATCATATTGAGAGTAAACATAATTTTCTAGTGCTTTAAAATCTAACAGAATGATATAAGATGGGATGACCCTGGGTGTGCCTTGATCACACGATTCGGTTTCAGTCAGCGATAGGGTTCATCATTGCGAGTGTTGACGTGATGGAAACTTTCTGATTGTGCCATGATTTCCTATTTGATAGTGCTTTTTCATACGCTAACAGAGTCGATGTTGGACGCTCCTTGTGATATTTGATACATCAACCCCATCTCAGTTGTATTTCCTTTGTTGGTGGTCAGTCATGGCCTGTGTCTTAGTTTTGTCTTTGTATGTCTTCCAATCCAGATCATGTACTGTTCTGTTGTTGGTTCCTCGAAACATGTTTAGAAATAAAATTGGGAAATTGTTTCTTTTCTTCCCTTCCTCCATTCCTTCCTTCTTTCCCTCCTCCTCCTTCCCTTCTTTGTTTCTTTAATTTTACAGCGTATTCATTATGTGTAAATGGTTCTGCTGTCACTAACATTGATTGCACTAAAGGATACAATGCAGTGTGCTATGTTTGTCTTAAAACCATGTATCTGCAAAATGGATGAAAAAGATTTTTGAAAAAATACAGGGTTTTTTAAATAAAGTTAAAAGCATAATAGTCTTAAAACTAACTCAACACATGTAATGATAAAAAAAAAATATTTTTGTGGATAAAAACAAATTTGCATTTATGTGGTTTTTCAACAAAGTAGCGCTGCATTGGTGTAACGTATCAACAACAGATCTGTAGGAATTCATCACTGTTTAATCATTCGTCAAGTATCACTTAATTGTTATGTAGCATTTTACAGTTGTAGCATTTTATCAACTCAGAACTTTGTCTTAGTATTTCAAACATTTCTTGTAAATTTTGAATATTCATGTCGCCTTATTATGTGTGCATTACATTATACTCCAGGCAATGCCAAATATTAACGTACTAAGCACTGTTTCATACATTAGGTTTTTACAAACAACTTACTGATCTGCCATTCCTCCAGCTGGAGAGGTACAGTAGCATTGTGGATAGTTTCTGCTCTTCATGCTCTTAATATCTGTAGGAACATTGAATCAAAACTGTGAACTCCAAACTATACTAAAAGCATAATTTTAAAAAGTACAGGATGAGATTCAGTGTTTCAAGGCAACAGTCAGCATCACAGGGAGGACAAGCTGTGTACTGGCATAATTACTAACACATCTCATTTTCAATTCATTTAAAGACTGAAAGGCCTTGCCTCAGTCTTGTGTGTAAACTGCCCCTGACTACATTTAAATAGGCTATTTCAGTACATACGCCCCCCCAATAATTGGCATGTCAGGTACACTTGAACATAGTGTCATTTGACTTTTGTACTGCAGGTTATGTGCAACATGAAGTAATTATGCACACTTGTAATATTTTCTATTTTCATATGAGATTTAAGTGCTTTTTGTACTCACTGACATCTTTTTTTCTTCCTTGCATGAAATGCAAGAGAGAGGAGGAAAAAAAATGTTTTTCATAAAGTATATTTGCATTTGGTACTCCAATAGTAAAACCAGTGGGCAAAACATTATGTTTCATAATTTAATTTACAAAACTATGCCAAGTATTTAAATGCTATTTTTAGAGTAAATCAAAAGAGAACTCATTCATTTTTTCCTTTAAGACATGCCTTTATCTTTGTATCTATAAATATGAGCATAATCCATAGTCATATGATTGTGCTACTGTTGTATGATACTGCAGTCTGATTCATAAATAAACTCTTTGCATGAAATTTGTGTTTGTGATTAATTACCTAAAAGGGCTACATGAATTATGTCATATATTGTCCACTGTGGGTATTAAATCTCTCTTTTCTCTAACACGTCTGTTGCTGTATGTGAAGAGCACAAGGAAGCAAATAATTATAAACAATAGTCGTGATTACAGCAAGAATGTCAGAATTTGAGTCATATTTTACAAAGCACAGATATTTCATTTTGAAATGAAACTCCAGTTATAGTTGACTTCCATTCTTAAAATATTAAAGCAGTAGAAAAAGAGCCTATGTGTATGTACACAAGTATGTGCATGTTTTCACACATGCACATTGGTGTACTGGCAATTTGAGCTCAATTACCCTGCCAGACTATCAAACTGAGCTCCACTTGCTGGATCAAAGTGTTGGCAAAGACAATACTTGAGCTGAACCTAAACTGTAAAGACCTCCCAGCATGCTCTCTGAGGCTTGGAGGACATCCATCCTCAGACGCTTTTCAAATTCCTCTGTGTGCCATCTTTCTCTAAAAGGAGAGAGAAGACTGATTAGTACTTCCTTTTATGTGATACTTTGTTGATCCCTGTATGGGAAAGCTTTCTTTTCATTAGTATCCCGATCCTTTGCTCTAAGGCACTTTGACGGGTGCTTGAAACAGCAGGAGGACTGAGAAAGAGGAGGGGTTATATACAGAGACCAGCTACCATTATAGCTTGTCTCATTATGTACATGCAGCATCTGTCAGTGCTTCATAACATTTAGCAAATAATTAGGTCTACATACTAATGAAAAGGCAGTTGTTATTTATATTGTCACACAAATACACAATCACAAAAACAGAAAAACAACTTTTACATTGTTTTAGTTCAAATGTAAGCATCCCAAATTAGCCAGTTTGGTGTCAAATAATCTACTTTGAATGGAGAAAGATTGGATATATAACCACATAACATTTTAATATAGCCCACTAATAGCATCTGTGCATGACTATATAATGTAATAATGTAATGTAAAATAAGAATATAGGTACAACACAACAGTTTATTCTATATTAATTGTACCTGTTCATTTCATATCATACTTGTGACCACATAACTGACTTATTAAAATACAGACACACCCCTGGGCCACATTAATTTAACACTGATGACATAATAATTGGCACCTGTGACCACATGATACTTAATTAATGCTGCTTTTAAAGAACAGCAGTAACACTATATTGCCAGGTGAAGGAGTAATTCTAATAACCAATTTGAATATCATTTTCACTAGCCTATAAATATCAAATTAACATATTAACTGAACATCTTTCTTTTTAATTCATTTAACAGCTTTTGGCCAGAATTAGTGTTTCAGCTCCAAGGGTCACTTCACTTTAGCCGGTGCTGTAGGTTAACTAAGTTAATATTGCAATAATTTGGTTTGGCCAGTCTACTAGCTTCAGGTTGATGGATGAAGACTAGAGTCTGAAGCCATGTGAGTGGCTCTGTGAGGCTGTACTTTATCGCGTTAGCATGCTGACATTAGTTAATTAGCATTTAGGTTAACGCTTTGTTACACAAAACCATCTGAGATGTCGTCCATGGAAACTGTTTGGAAAAGGTCAGGCACTTTCAAAAAATACTTAGCAGGTGATTGGATGAACCATCTGTCTATCACTGTCTAACACCGTCTTACCTTGCGAGGTAGCTGGTTTGGCGACGCTGATTGGTCCGAACCACTGGTGGACACAAGAGTATAACTTGAAGCCTGACAAGATGGGTTCTGTGTGATTTTGTGATGTTGTGATCTTGCAAATCCAGCTGCCTCACAATGTAACAGGTATTTAGTAATAGACCAAATTTAAATTTGACTTGATGATGGCACTAAATTAAAATTAAAGCAATCACCAAGTTATTATAATTCTTTCTGAGCGGGTCATGAATGTGTGTACCACATGTCACATGAATACATCCAAAAGTTGACATTCCCCTCAATACCACAAATGTCAACCTCATGGTGTGCAAGAAGAAAACTCAGGTGATCTCCACACTCATTAGGATTCATTGCCTGGAAACCTTTATGTCTGCACAAAGTTTTGTGCCTATCCATCCATGATAAGATGATAATGATGATGGGATATTTTACTGGGTGAGCACAGAATGTGACCTGTTGGTGGCGTAAGAGGTAAAGTCAGGGGATCATCAAGGTCATTACGATTCATCCTCTGGGCACCACGAATGGTTATTGCAAATTTCACGGAAATCCGCCCAACAGTTGGCAATGCACTAAAAGCCAAAAATGTCAACCTAATGGTGGTGCTAGAGGAGAAGTCAATGGATCACTAAAGGCAGCAGAATTCATCCCGAGGGAACCATGAATGTCTGTTGAATCTGGACCAAAGTGGTGTTTCAACTGACCAACTGACAGACCGACCGACCAACATTATCATCCCTGAGGCTAAGGAGCTACCACGGTGGAAAACTCCAGAAAACCAGTAAAGAGTCTTTGCACTTAACTTGGTTCCATATTTTAAAATTTTTAATGGATGAGCAGTGGTGAAATTTAACTATGTACATTTACTGAAGTACTGTATAATGAGCACTTTTACTTTTGATACTTTATGTACATTTTGTTGACAATACTTATGTACTTTTAAATAAGTAAGATTTTGAATGAGTATAGATTTGAGTAATACTTCCTCCAACGCTGTGGGTGAGTTGTATTTCCCATACTTAACTAACTTAGTGCACTAAGCTAACTACTTGCTACTTGCTAACGCTGCCATTAATGTTAGCCCTAAACCATACAACGATTTCTGGTATTATTTACAGTAATTTTCCACATAATGTTTTGTTGTGGTATGTTTGGGTCTTACCTTTGTTGTTAGACATAATTCAGAACAGGTTTTCTTAAAAATGGAAGTTAGTCCTTAGCTTTGTCATAGAAAGGAGGCTAAAGTCAAAGCTGGTTAGTTGATGCTTAACTGTTAGAATCTTTGTGCACTTTTTGTACGTTAGTCCCATTAGATGGCAACCTTGGTAACCATCTTGAAAAAGTAGAACTGCAGAAAAAACACATAATTGTTATTTTGTCACTTTTAGCTAACAGAGGACAACTTTTTTTGTGTAGTTCTCATGTGAGCCATCAAGTGAGTCTTAATTTATTGCAGCTGTGACATTGAGAGACTTAAAAAAGATCCTCTCTTCAATTTCTGCTAAAGGCAAGTTATTTTGTTACTGTGTAGACCTATTAATATAATTAACAGGTAAGTTTGAATTACTGATAGCATTTACTATTTCAAAAATGTCTACTATTTCTAAGCCACTGCATATATCCATGGTATACCATGGATATGCTGCTACTTCTATCACTGCCATTTTGACTGCTACCCTAGTAGTGTCACTACTTTTGTTTTCTTATTTATTGACATAAAAACGGTTACAATTTCCTCAGATTCCACGAAATGATCATACATAGAATATCAAAATATTCATCTTATGGTTTGCAGAAGAAAAATAAAAAAACAACAAACTAACTCTGAGCTAGGGGGACTTACAGTTCATATGGAGATTTTAAACAAAAATCAGTTATTCATAGTTTTTACAGCCTTTGGATTAAAGGAAAATTGAATTGAATCAGTGTACTGTTCGATCTCCTTTGTGAAAGCCAGGAAGTTAGACTTTACCTGTAAATTAGCTTTTATGAATAGAAATTTAGCCAATAAAATCAAAAGATTTATTATATATAGCTGGTAAATCTGTTAAGAGTTATTTTCTGGTATTCCAAACAGTACATGTTTCCTAAATAATGTAACATTTTAATCAGGGGAGCTACAGCAAAATGTACAACTGATATCAATATCCTAGTAGTGGCACTAGCTGTTAATACCAGTTACTATTAAACTTGCTCTAACCTCACTCATGTTACACGACACATGTTGTTGAGAAACTGAAGAGATTCATTCCAAAGTCAAATGTTGACTATTTGAATATTTAATGTTTGCCAGTGAAATTAAAACTCATTATAATGGGGTATTATAATCACTATAATGATCACATAATTAGATGACGCAATTGTCTGTGTTATCCAAACACAGTGTCTGGTAAAATCTCACACCTTTTCCCACTGCAGATATGTGGCATTCTCAAATTGAAACAGTATGCCACTGTTCTCTGGACCTCACTGCCATCCATCCCTCCAGCTGTCCCTCCATCGCAGCTGCCTCTGTCTCCGAGCCAGACCTCGGTAAGTAAACCACATATCTGTTATTACTGTACACCTGTCAATCCTGGTTGCCTCAGTTGCTTGGGGAATAAGTAATTCCAATAATGGCACAGTGACAGTTATCCTCCCTCTCCTCCACTCCTCAGTCATAACACATACATGGCATTCTCGACTGTACCACACCCCAAAAGTGGGTAATAAAATGCAACTGTAAGGCTCCCATTTGCAGACTTGGGTTGTTGCATTAGCAAACAGATGTAGTATACAGCATAAAAAGTAAAAATATATAAATGGAACCAATAAAATATGTTAATAAAACAGCTGACAGTTATGCATGACCGTGATCAATGGAACTACTGTACAAGAATGTGATATCATTGATGATATTGTGATATCAATTACTGTAAATTCATGTGGGGCGTGTACAACAACAGCGTGGCGCATTGAGACTATGAAATTAGTGCAACATATTTGCAAATTAGAAAATAAAATTGATAAATTTTTCATTAAATTTATATAAAATTTTAAAAATGATCATCATTGACATCATGACATCGTCAAAATTCATCCTCGTGTGAATTAATATCAAATTTACAAGATGTGCACATACTTCTTTATGCACTCTTTAGCTTTGTTTTGTTCTCAGTGTTTGTTATATTGAGTGGAAATATGAAATTAGGAGATCAGGTACATTAACTTAACTAACTTCCTTGTTTGTGTTATGTTGAGTTGATATATGTTACGAGTAAAGTTAAAGCAAATTCTTGTCAGCACATTTGTAGCAAACGCTTTTAGTGTAGTAATCACAAATCACACATTTGCCTCAGGGAGCTTCATAGTATGCACAGCAATACGACATCCAAAAAAAACATTTACCAGGGGAAAAATGGAAGAAACAGAAGGAACTGCATATCCTGTCGTAAATACTTAAGGCCACAAGGTGGAGACAAACAACAAATTAACAGAAATAAGAACCACAACCCATGACTAACCCTCCTTCTATTTCACTAACAGGTTTCATCATGCCTTTATCATATAAATAGCATTCATCTTGTCACCTGGACACATACAGTAAATGTCAGTAGATTAATGCATCAGTCTTTACCAATCTGGATATGCCTACACATATCAAAAATACAAAGTGTCAGCAATAACAATTCGACCTATGAACAGCAGATTTTACACCAGCTACAATGTCTGCTGTGTTGTACAATTTCAAACTCATTTTTTGCAACAGCTGATATTGTGGCAAATGCCATTTGTTGCTGTAAAAGAAATGCCAGTATCTAGGTGTGGAGCATGGGAAATCAAACATTTGGTTGACTTCAGTGCCCCCTGTGGTGGCAAAAACATTTTAAAGCATTCTTTGCAATGTTTATATGCCCCATTTCCATTCCCATTTTTGGAGAAAACAAAAGCTGCAAAACTTTTCATAAATATTTACATTGTCCTGTGTGTCTGTGTATTTGTGCAGGTGAACAACCCAACATGACCAACACAGAAGAGATCCTGTTTTGTGCATTTCACAGCTGCTGTGTAGTAAGTGCTTTTGCAAGGATCATGGTCATAACACATTAAACGGTAAGTGGAGATACTGTAGGCTCAATTCTGTACCTTTAATTTTACTTGGAATTAATCTCCTGTCAGTTGTGGTCCTTAAAAACCTACAATGTGATCTTTATAACACTGATGCTTTATCCTAAAGTTGGATACATTTTTTATTTGTATCAGTTAAATTAATGCAGACATAAATGTCACAAATATAACGCCAATGTGTAGAATAACTGCCATACAAAGAGTACCTGCACACTAAATCAAAGTTCCCTTTAACTGACCAACTACAGGTCTTCTTCAGGCAATAGATTCGAATTTTGTATGCAGCGCTTATCCCACTGAGGTTTTGTGGATTTGCACATGACCACTGATTTATTTCAGTGTATAGATAAATCATGCATTGCTCAAAGATTTGGTTTGGTCCAGCTGTGTGCTGTAAGACTCCAGTGTTGTAGGGCAGAGCCTGGAGCACATTGTGCTGCTGGATTGTAGTTTTAACAGCTGATTCGATCACCCTGTGCTGGGAGCCCGACGCTTCCTGGCTATTTATGGCAGATGCCCCTCTATCGAGGCCGCTCTCTTCAGCCCATACATGGTTGCTGTTGGATAAGGTTACCATGCCGATTTTGGCCCACACTCCCCAAACCCTTTGGAAGCAGTGTTGGGTCGCCTTTTACCATCAGTCTAAACTAACACACCAGAGTCCCAAACCTGATTTACAAGAATGGACATTTTAAGAAACACAGGCTTGACTTTCGGAATAGTTTGAAGAACCACTTAGGACTAGTCTGTTCGAGCACCCCTGTTGTGTATTTTTCTCAGCTATTCTTCACCCTTCCTCTCACCTCAGCCGCTGTCTCTCTCCCTCTCTCCTTTACCCCTCTCCTGCTTACCCCACTCCCTCTCATTCCCTCTCCCTCTCCCTTCGTCTCTTTCTTCTTTGCTCTGCTGTTCCTGGACTTATTTATTTGGCCGGGTGCAGCAGAGCAAGTGGGAAAGCACCACGCTATATTTGTCGGCTGCTGAGGTTGGACCTGCTTCATGGTGGATGACTTTGGATCCTCTGTTGTTTGTGGTTTACCTCCTCACACACCTGCACTTCCTGCCTCCTCAACATCTGTTCTGCTCTGAATAAGGAACTAGTGAGACCCTTTATTTGGTGGTCTCATAGCCCTGAACTTTACCATCAGGATAAATGGACTTCACCAATTTGTGTGTCAAATTGAAGCTTAAGCATTGTAAGTATTGCTTCCTATGTCTTGGTTTTATCAATTGCATGCAATGATATATATATATATATATATTAGATCAAGCAAACAGTTATTTTATTATGAATCTGAAAAACAATCATTTGTGACATTGATGAGTTGCAAATCATATATTGTCAGGTATAAAACAGATTGTTTCACCATTGCGCTATTTACAGTAATTCACTTCCATCCTACATTACCTCCCCCGTGTCTTAAATATAAAAATATCTCAAATAACTTATCTGTCTTCAGTTTGAACAATGAAATCATCCCTAACTGTCAAGTCAAGTCAAGTCAAGTCAGTTTTATTTATATAGCGCCAAATCACAACAGATGTTATCTCAGGGCGCTTTTCATATATAGCAGGTCTAGACCATACTCTTTAATTTGCAGAGACCCGACATTCCCCCATGAGCAGCACTTGGTGACAGCGGCAAGGAAACACTCCCCTTTAACAGGAAGAAACCTCGAGCAGAACTGGGCTCTAGGTGGGTGGCCAATTGCCTTGGCCGGTTGGGTTGCGACTGAAAAATAAAAAGATTGCCTCTGACTTGGCATTATGTGCTGTCAATTAAAAATTTGGTCATGGCTGGTAAATTAGCTTGATGTCAGTTTGGTTGTTTGTTTGTTTTTTTAAATCACCTTGGTTCACAATCAGAGACAAAATTTTATATCATGCCCACAAGAATTTGATTTAATCATGTTGCTGCAAAAACCTGGATAAATAGTCAAAGCAGAATAACACAGGATAGCAGCACAGTAGTATTTTCCACTACATCAGTCAGAATACCAAGTGGATTTAAAAGTTTGGCAGCCACTATTATACCTAAAATCTCGTTAGGATTGTGAAAGTCATTCAATGTCACTCATTATCAACTACCCAGAAAAGGGAAACTTTGGTGCCAAAACCAAAACTCAGCAGTGCAGTGCTTGATTAGTGTCTGGCTTTAATTTTCTCCCTTGGAGGACTGAATGTAGTTTCTCCACCAAGCCTCCCTCTTGTGCTTTGCACTGTCTCAAGTAACCACATGGGTATTAGCATTCCAAGCTCCAGATTATGGCTGTATGGCGGTATGTGTGTGCAGCTGATCTATCAGCTATGTGTTGGGCCGGTGTGTTGTTCCAGCACTGGCCTGGCGTCATTTCTTCACAGTTTTGTTTTTATAGTGTGTGTGAGTGTGCGTGACTCCGTATGGCAGTTGCTTAGTACCCTGCACCTGCTGCACCCGTCAAAATGAACCGACAGGTTTACTGGCCAGCCCCATGTTTCACCCTCTGCCACTGAACTCTACTTGTCTTGCACAGACTTGCACAGACCTGCGACTGTTGTAGGCATATGTGTATATTGTCACCAAGCTGTGATATAAGCGTTCATTTGATGAAAGTTAATTCTGTATATGAACAAATACATATATGTTGCATCCTGTTGGCATCTTCACTTGCCAGTGATTGGACTGGACAGCAGAACAAAAAGCTTTTATATAGAGATCTTTCAGGCATGAAACTAGTTCATATTCTTACAAACTGGATGTTTTTCAGTGTTGACATATGGCTTATCTTTTTTTGGTGTTTGTAGTGTGAGAGTACTAGCAATGTTGGAGATTGTAGCAGGAAGTTGTGGTAGTTGTAAGAATATCTTTCTTGTGACTAATAGGGCAAAGATTTAGTCCTCAGAACAGCAAAGTGTCCTGTTGATAGTTAGTAAGACTTTAAACCTCTATCATTACCTGCTCCATCATTGTAAATGACATTGGTTAAGACCAACCTAACCTATTGTTGGTTAAGTGTAATATCAAATATAACAGCCAACTCATCCGCATCTTCTCTTCCATCATTCTCCTCGTTAAAAGATAAACCCTCAGAATGTCGTACATACTCTCATGCACCAATCATCCCTGGAGCTTGTATTCAGCACCATCTCTAACTGTCCCCACTGTCTACTGTTACCATCAAAGAGCTGTCCACAGCCTCCTGCTGGCCTGCTAACACGCTGGCCTCTTTCTGAATGTATGACTGCTGTTTGGGTCACATGTACAGTAACATGGAACATGGATTATGGCCTTTACATAAAGTACATGTCCCAAATAGGTCCTGTATTCTAAGTTGTTCATAGTTACTTAGATATTATGTTATTTCCATGCATAAGGAATAATATTTCTATTCTATTCCTGATATGTTTTGCATCAAACTATGTGTATTTTTAGTTAAGTATATTACTATTATTAAACTTGTAAATCTAACAAACTTATTTCCCCATTTGGAAAAAAGGCTGCAGAATTCAGCCGAGAAAAGATAATGTAAATCTAAATGTAAATATAATCATACCAATAGAATTTAACAATAAATATTACCAATAACCGATTATAAACAATCATTCAAAAATTACTTCATAAGGTGCAGTATGTCCACATTTAGGTCCTTAATGCACAAATGTAATTTTATACATGTTGGAAAGACAATATTTGAGCAAAATATGGGTAAAAGGATTATTAATGTGATTAATTGATTAAATGTGCTGCATTTATATAAAGTTGTTATGCACAGATATAACTTGTCACAAAGTTTATTTAAATGTGGGTAATGGAATTAGACATAGGTGACATAATTAGGAATATAACTACATGTACAGTGTAGATATACCAGCATAACAGTAAATGTGCTTTAGGTAAACTGATTTTTGTATTGTAAACCTTGTGATGTGGAGTATTTGATGGTCTACTCGATGGTTACCAAAAAGAAACAAGGATGATGTCACAGTTTCATATTGTAACACTAATTCTGACTTATTGATTTGTGACTCGATTTGTCTTTGCAAGTTCGCCATATTCCTATTAATGGTTGTACATCTGGATGTCTGAAGGGGTTACAGTACATACTGTTACATGGGTTATAATCAGAGCAGTGACTTATGTTACATATCATCTATTCTCTCCCATCCTTATTTTCTGTGAACCATCTATCCAAACTTAGCAGCACAAATAACATTCTGTCCCAATGACTAACAACATGAACATGAACAACATGAAAAATTATGTGGCAGATTGGCTCATGAGTTACTTTAAGTTACCTTATCATGTTACATAATGTGAAGATGTTCTTGGATGATGTACCTTTAAGGAAAGACAGCCAAATCCTCAAGTAACAATTTCTGGCATGAAATCCTCCTCTTTCTCCTTCCTCACTCTCTCTCTCTCTCACTCTGTCTCTGTCTCTTTTCCTCCCTCTTTCTTGCTCCGCTTAAGAGTTGCAGAACTTCTTAAGTGTCTCTCCGCAGGACTGGGCTCTGTGCTCATCGATATCCATATAAGAGCAGAGCAGGCAGATTTGTGTGCCGAGTGTCATGCAGAGTTGATGCAAGGCAGCAGAGAGGAACGCAGATCTGGATCTAAACAGGGAATGCCAGAGTAAATGTTTAAGGAAGGAAGCGGAGTGAAGGTTCTAGCTCTGTTGCCTTGGGCTCTCACTTGACCTGTGAGGGAGAGTTTTGATTGTACTTGTGCATGTGTCTGCACATTAGTGCATACATGCCTGTTTCTCAGTGACGATTCGTGCATTTAGCAGCTAGTTAACCTAAACAGAGAGAGTTTCTCCTAATAAAGGCAGGTCAGCATGGAGCACAGTGTCTGCTGCTGCTGCTTAAAGTGTAAAGAAGCCTCTTAAGCAGTATTTAATATTTTCCTAGAATAATAATAACCACCTTGCTATTCTGAGCACCAGGTATCTGGTGCTCAAACAGTTGCCAGGGAAACACATACAACATGAGTTACTGGTGAAAAACTCCTTAATCCAACTAACAGTAACTGGAGAATTTCTCGCCAAATGATTTTCCCCAAATCAAAGTGACCATGATTATTTTTCTCTTGACAAATTTCTTCTTAAAGTAGCTGGTAAAATATCTGTAAGTACGATAAGTTTTGCAAGTGCTTTGCCGTACCAAGGACGGTCACTGCCAGGGAGTTGATCACTTATTTTGTGTTTTGAAACCAGGGCTTTAGCTTAGGAGTCTAAAGCAGAAGTCTGGGCTCAACTCCAGCCAGTCATAATGTACATTATATAAAGTCTGAAGCTCAGTAAAGCTCAGGCTGTATAAAGATTGGAACAAAGGATCATATGGTATTGGTTTCTATAGGAAAAACTCCATCCTTAGCCTAAACCCTTTATGCACCAGTGTGCTGCTGAGCTTCACAGCTTAGAGTCTGATTAGCTGAGAGATGCTTTGATGTTGAGTCACACAGGGACTTGTTGAGATACTTTGCCTCGTGGTGTTTACATGGTGTTCTGGGTGCTCAGTTCTATGGAAGTGTTTGACTGGTTTGTACATCCTGTGTTGCATGATGAAATTGTTGAACTGAGTTTCACCCAAGAGATTAAACCCCAGATGTCTCAAATCTTAGATTCGTAATATTCATGAGAGTCAAGCAATAATAATAACCTTTTTAACCATTTTGTAGCTGTAATCTGGCCATGTGTTTAGGTTAGAAAATTATCGGACCCTCCCCCGTATTCAAATAATAGTGTATAGTCATAGATGTTCTGAACAAATTCAAATATCTACTGTTTGTTTCTATAAAAACAACAACAACAAAAACAGCAGAGAAAGTTGCAGATGGTGTGAGATACAATAAGGTTTTTAAGAACATCTCACCTGCAAAATGAGAGAGCCAATTTGTCAACAAATTGCTGTTAAGTTAAATAATAAAGGAGGTGTGCAAAGCCAGATCTCGCTTCTTTGTACTTGTCATGATGTGTGACACAAGGTCCCATGTTGTCATCATCTCTCCCTCTCTTAGCCCACCTCAAAATATATTTTGTGTTACTTAAGTGTGGTTCATTTCTAGGAAAAAGTGACGTGTGGTCTGTTTTTAAATTGTGCATTTGTATGCAACCGGTGAGACACAGTGCCGGAAGATGTATCATGTTTGTTTCTCTGGGCACTGGCGTGGCAGTTGGCACTGGTAGGAGGGATAAACAGAGAAATAAAAAGTGAAACGGGAGAGGTGAAGAGGCAAATAGAGAAGAAATTGGACAAAAGAAAACATAAAGAATGCAAGAAAGTGATAAAGGGGATAAAGGGAGTTGATAGGAATGAGGAGGAGGGGTCAGAGGGAAGACTGAGATTGATGGCAAGCATTACAAATCTGGGGAATGAAAAGGAGAAGGAGTGAGAAAGAAAACAAGGCAGAGCAGCGAGCAGGCGTGGAGATGGTCCCCTGGTAAACACGGCCGGCTGGCTGACAGGGTGACCTCTCCCCGAGGCAGCCACTCACAACACATGTTGCCTTATTAGGGGCGTCTACAGGGAGCTGAGGCAGACTGGAAGATGGGGGGTGGGGGTGGGGGGGAGGATGGGGGTGTGAACATGGTGAGAAAAAGCATCAGACAGAGGAGGCGAGTGAGTGTGCAAGTGAGTAAGACCGAGAGAGAGAGTGGTCCAGAAGAGTCCAGAAGTGTGTGACAAGAGTAAAAGAGCTGGGTGTTTATTTTCCAGTCAGTAACAGTGCAGATAGTTTTTATTTGAGGACTTAAGTTCTATCGCCTGTTCAGTGTGACATAGATCTTACATTATTAATACATTAATACACATCATATTAAAGGCGCAGCGTGTAGGATTTAGTGGCATCTAGCGGTGAGGTTGCAAATTGCAACAAACTGAAAACCCCTCCCCCGTCTCCTGCTCACGTTTCCAACCACAAGTCGGGACATTTAAAAAAACAAAACAAAACGTAACATCGTGGTGTTTGCTGTTGTCATGACGACGAAGGTTTGCGTAACCTTAAAGAAGTAAAAAACCATGTTTGAAGTGATCATTTTAACCCAAACCATGATCTTTCCCTAATCCTAACCAAGTAGTTTTTGTGCCTAAACCTAACAAGACCTTAAAGGTATACTACGCAAGATTTTCCTAAAAAACAATGTATAGACTCATAAAAAAATAATCCCTCTCAATCATCATTTATGACCCACTAGTGTGTGGCAGTGTATTTATTTACAAAGACTCTGCTCTCTGCATATATTTTCTTATTATTTTGCTGTGTTCGGGCCGCTTCTGGGCGTCAACCTTTGTGCAGTGGGTGTGTAGCCCCCAGCCAATAACAGCATGCAGGGTTTGAGGTCGGGACTCATAGCGTAGTGACCAGATTACATCGTTGTCTCTGTCTCTCTCCTCTGCTCCGCTCTGCTCTCTGTCTCTGTGTCATGGATGTATAAAGAGCTGCAGGTCTGTGTGTCTGTTGACCGAGGGCGGGACTGAACTACACACGCGCAGAGCAGAGAGGCCACAGCGGGCAGGATGAAGCTCTGCATTCACACAAAATCCAGCAATGTGGTACCTTCCTGCAGGCTTGTGCGGAGGTGTGCAGAGGTGTGGGCGTGTTAATTTGTGCGTTAGAACGTAACCACCATGAAACAATCAGAAAATAATGTTTTATTGTTCTTGTTCTCGCCGGCACTGCTCACTCTCTTCAACCAACGCTACTCTCTCTCTCTCGCTCTGGTCTTAGCTCGCTCTGGTGGAGCCGGGCAGGAAGGGCCGACTTCGAATGCTCTATGTACAAACACCAACTGACAAATCCTGCATAGTATACCTTCAACCATAGAGTTGTCACACAATGATTTTTTGTGATTTGTAACGGTTTTGGAGAGCAGCATATTATGGTCCTACGGGTCGATCTGCAGTGCACTATTTCTGCCGATAGATGGTGTAAACATAACTATAGGTCACTTTTTGCTGGCTTAATTTTAGTGCTATACTGTTGTTTAATTATGAAGATGTGTGTGTGTTTTTTGTGAGACCCAAGACCCTCCTTTAGCTTTTGTTCAGAGTTGAGTACATGTATGTATATCTTCAGATTTTTTCTTTTTGCTTTAACTTTTTTATTCAGGTTGTGTAAATAACGGTAAGCTAAGCTACTTTATATTGTCTTTGTGATTCAAGCACTATCTTTCATTTTTGGCAGCTGGAGATGGAGTTGGCAGCCTCTTTTATGCTAACTTTTGTAAACTGTTAAAAAGTTCAACATACAAAAGATAAAACCTTTAGAGTTTAAAAATTTAGTTCATCAAATATCTAAAATACTAACAATAAATGTCAAGAAGTGTTTTGTCTATTCCTTCCCCTAGCAGGTATTTACGTATTTATTTTTTCACCAGAAGGGTCAGTCCTGCTCTCCCTGAGGTGATTATTGAGACAAGCGGGTTTTTTCATTTCTTAAATGGACCCACTCTATCTGATTATGTATGTGCCTCTGAGATTGTTTTCATCTGTGGTACATAGAGCTCATGTTTACATTAAATTCTTGAGTGTTTGTTACAAAGTGTGAAAGGGTGAGACAGTAAATACGAGGTGCAAAATGAGAAATAAATAAATTACAACCCAATTAATTAGTCATTTTTATAAGAAAGTCTCAGTATCACTTTCAACATTGTCAGAAATGCTTGGTAATGGTGTTCTGCTTATAGAGTAAAGATTAAAGTATGACAGGAAATCATGGATACTACTCTATTGCACTGAATGTGTCAGCTTAATAAAGCCTCTCTTACTGGCTGAACTGGCATTACTGGCTGAACTGGCATTAAGACAAGGCTGTCAGCTGTACAACTGTAATCGAGCTATCATAATCTCAGTGACACAGTGAATTTTATGCTCTAGTGGACTCCAGCTGCATTTAAAAAAAAAGAAAAAGGAATATTTCACAGCCAAACTTTCTGACAACATGATAATAATAATTAATACTAATGCGATTTCTGGCTTCAGTTTTAGGAAATTTGATGGCGGTGGGCCATCTCTACTCATGCGTGGCTAATGTGTGTTAAAGCCAGGATACCATCTGACTTTGAGTAGCCCTGGACCCCATACCACCCCCTGCAGCCCTGCTGGCACCCTCCTCCAATCCTGTTCCAGAGTTTTTATCATCAAGGCTAATTTCTGCCTGTAATCTGATTAGGGCTCTGAGCTGCTTTAGCACCCTGCTGTGTTGTCTCTCTCTCTTTCTCTCAGCTCCCTTGCACACACACACACACACACACACTGATTTGCACACACATATACACACACACACACACATAATGTATGACAGCCAGTCTGTGTATGCTGAAGCTTGCTGTGTAGCCGGGGAAATCGCTCTGCTGTGGCTGTGTGTGCTTGTCGTCCGTGTGTTTGTGTGTGTGTGTGTGTGTGTGTGTGTGTGTGTGTGTGTGTTTGGTCGTGTCACCAACTCCATCCCTGCCTGTCTGCTTGCTGGTAGCAGCCTTCGCTTCCACCGCTGCTTCTCCTGCTGTCCACCACCGCTGTGACCGGAGGGGAGTCTAGCAGTGGGGCATCCTTCTATTCTCTTCCCTAAACATGTTTCGAAACCCATGGATCTCTAGTTACCATGTGAACCATGTGGAGCACTGTGGCCAAGGTAAGGCCTGTAGAAGGGGGAAGGTTGGGTCTAGGATGGCTTCCCTAACCCGCCTGATTACCCTTAACTCCATAGACTGGGGAATTGGCTAATACAATTTAGCTCGTTACTGAGCTAAATGACAGATTTTGCTAGTGATACAGTTGACGGGGGTTTGTTGACACCAGACGTGTGTAGAAACATCAGAGTTTCCTGCTTGTTTCCTTATTTTACCTCTGTTTTCTTTGTTGGACCAGTTAAAACATGGATACATGGATACAGTTAATGATATCATGGCTATTATGAGAAGGTATAGAGGGTTTCTATTGGTACAGACATGAATGTTAGCATACAGCCTGTTTCAAATGAATGGAGTGTGTGGTTTAGGAGTGACAGAGCAGTTTTAGTACACACATTTGGTGATGCATATTCAACAGGTGTGTGCTGCTGTGTGGTATCTTTTACAAATTTTCCTGCGTCTTACTCTCTGATGTTCTACGTTGTCAATACACTGTATATGAAATGCCCTTTACAAATATCACAAGGTGTATCATTGCCTGCTGAGATGGAGGAGGGCTGTTCATGTTCCACCAGCAACCTTTCCACACAGATTGTGAGCAATTGAGGACCCGGTTCAGTCAGAGAGTCTATTTTGCACCTCTGAATATTTATAGAAAATCCTTCTCCTCACCATGCTCACTTTGGGATCGTCAGCAGCCTAAGCTCCTCTCTGGCACTGCCAGCCTTGAGCTCTGCGCCGCTTGTTTTGTTGACAACCTGCAGACGTTTCCAAGGAAAGCTTCTGTGTGAGGGGTTTTCCAAACAGATAAACAGACAAATGGATGAACACATACCCTCACAAGGTTCCTACAGGCTTTGAAAAAGACAGATTTTGAGAAGGATAACGGAGCGCCAAAGTTGTCCTGTCCACCTCTTCATAGGATCAATGCTTTACATCCATAGAAAAATGAGATGGAGAATTGCATTCATACACCAGTAGTTATAAAATGAAAACCTCCAACCCAGATTTCTGACTTGATTTGGGTCATAACATGTCACTTTTGAGCCCTTGAATTACCTCAAGTCTCTTCAGAAGACACTGAGAAACCTTTGAAGTGTGTGTTAGGACTCCACCACCACCACACTTTTCCCTCACCCGTACTTTGCTGTCCTGCCAAAAGTTCCCCGTCCCCTCTGTATTGCCACACAGTCTTCGGTGGCCAAAATAAGCTGGAGGTGTTCTGGAGGCATCTGGAGCAGTAACACGATCTGTCTCCTATACTGGGATACAACTTTACAACAGGCTGCTGTTGCTGTGACATGAGAGCAAGAGGGTCAGCTACGAACTGGGAACTGGATGTGAACTTTCTAAGTAACCTTTTTTGACAAGTGACTCATTGAAATTTACTGTCGGGACCAAATTGCACATTGCTGTTTACTCTGAGAGAGTAAAAGAAACTTTTCCCATAAACAGTTTTTGTTTCTTTTATTTGTGATTTTATTTCAAAATATTATAAAAATGAATTTACTAGAGAAGTGGTAAAAATTGGTAGTCTGAAAGGTAATCTATCATTTAATTGATTCTATTACTGTACATATACCAGCCTAATGCTATAATTGTGTTGCCTTAATGAGAGTAGATGTGTGTTGCTTTAATAAATGTGGTTTTCTAGGGACTATACTTTTCTAAGATTTCATAAAGGACGTGTTATCATTGAAGAGAGGGTTATGAATGAATGGGTCAAACTCCTCCTGTTTTCAGGACACATCAAAGGACCATGCAGTATCAAAAGAATATGTATTTTTTATATTGCTGGCCTGAGTGGGAATATCAGGCAATCAGACTGACAAAAGATCTAAAATCGTTCTAATCGTTAAAAAGTGCCAACGTCTGAGGTACCAATGAGACTATTAAATACAATCCAGGAAGTCCAGTTTGAGTTATCGTCCATGATTTTAAAGGCTCTTCAGATGCTAAAACAACAGTTTATAATACTATTAAACAGGGTTTTACAACTCTGGAAAGACAACAATCTTATCTTCCATCTTGACAGTTTGCAAGTTTAATAATAGAATTACGCAGCTCACGTAACAAAGTAGTATACTGGAAACGTGTGCCATGGATGGCGTCATGTTGTGTTGCTGCAAAAAACATCTACAGAAGCTTAAGATTAATGCCAATGGTTTTATTGTGTATTTTATGTTGTTAAACTGGAAATTGAAATTCTGCCTTAACAGCTTTATTAATATAAATTAATATATTGTTAATATAGTTACTCCAGAAATGTACATTTGATTTTTACTCTTAATATCAGCGCAGAGATACTGAATATTGAATTAAAAGTTAGTGTTGATTTCTTTGCTATTCGAGTTTTTGACGAAGTCTCGTTTTGTTTTTTTTCTCAGGATTTGGATCTAACGCTCCCTCCAAACTTTGTAGCTCAGTCTCGTTGCCAACTGACGCCTTAAGGTGAGGAAGGAAAAGTCTCTTTTTGTTTGCAATCACCACACATATAGACACGGGTCAAACGGTCTTCATGTTTTTCAGCAGATGGATGGATTTTTTTTCTCCTTAACTCAAAGCAGAGTTTGTGTTATTGTGTTTATATTCTTCTCATTTTGCTTTGTCATCAAGATGGGGATATGTAAGGATATAGATTTACTAAAGTGCATTAGCTTATCATGCATAGTAAGCATTAAAAGCTGGAGATGCCTGGCACAGCTTATCCTAAGACACTTTTTGTTCACATAGCATTAGAGCCGTAATACCTCCTCTAGGAACACTTTGCACCCAGTCCCCTTTTGCATTATTTTACAGTATTTCCTCTGGTTGTTTAGCATTCAAGCTCTGGCATAAGAAGTAAAATAACCATCACGTCTAGAGTAAATGTGAGATATAATATATTAATGTAACTAAGCTACAGTTTAAAATAACAGATATCCAGTGCTAAAAATAAAGGACACAATATTGACATCAGGTTTTAAACATACAATTTGCTGCATAATGAGCAGTACTTGTATTTAATCCCTATTTTCTTCTTCTGTCTGAGTGAAAAGAAGTTAAAACTGGCCTGTTCCTTAAAAAATCAGGTGTTTATCCCACAAATTCAGTCTAGTATATTAACATTGGGATTCACTCATACTAAATGTTAAAGATGAATGCACATAATTAATTAAGTTCTATTTAAACAATAAATGAAATAGTTTGTGACGCTTTTAGAAAAATAAAACAGGTGAGTTAAGGTCTCTGTGCTTATGTGACCTGTGGATTCTGCCAGGTAAAGACATTAAGAGAACAGCTTGATTGTGTGTTTCCCCTTTAAGGAGAGTCAAGACTTGATGACCTAGTTCTTAATCTGGATCCTGATGGAAGTCACACCAGCTGAGTTTTACCTTTACCTGCCGTCACCTCTTTAAGTCATTTAAGGCAGAGGTGTGCTGAAGGCTCACATAAGGATCCAGACAAGATTCATTTGTAATTTGAATTTTTTTTTGCCAAATAATAACAAGTCTTGCCATGAGCTTTTGAGCTTTTGTTCTTTTACTGTCACCAATTTGTGTCTCTTATAATTTATCAAATTAAATAAAAGCCCCTTCTGATCAATCATCATTGGCTTTATATTTGCTGTTTAGAGATGAAAAGGAGGCAGTTCTAATGCACAATTTCCTAACCCTCAAAGTGTAATATTTCATCTTGAGAGCAGGTTTGTGACTTCGCCTTCTCATTTAGTTTTCAGAGTGACTTCTCCTTGGGCAACAAGACCACCTTGGTCAAGAGTGTTTCGGATACAGATGCCAAACTTCTGGCCGCCCTTCCCAAGGGTGTGTATTGGTTCTAAGCACTTTACAATAACTCAGAATAAAATTAATACATAAGTTAATTGTTTCTATCACACTACATTTTAAACTTCTGTTCAAACTTTCAGTTTCAGAGTTGAAGAAATACTTTGAGGGAGCTGTTCCAAAAGATTTAGGAATGAACAGGTAATTGTATTTTAATTTAGTCACTTCTCAATATTTTTTTACAAACATTTGTGAATCTTACCAGCTGCTAACCTTTACCCTCTTCCTTGTCTCTAATAGGAAAGAGAGGATAGCCAGGCGCCTGGAGGGGATTGAAAGTGATGCTCCACCTGCCCTGGTGCCCGGTGGTTTGGTAGCCAACAGGATGCTGGAGGAGGATCCACCACGGTACACCCGTGCCTCAGACCCCTGTGAGCCTTGTGTGATGGGTAAGCATGGCACGCTGCACAGTGGGACAGTTTGATGCTGCCTTTAGTAGACGCCTTTAGGATAAACGCTCCTGAAATGTGTCTTGTATTTGAAAAAGAACCATTAACTCGCGTTTGTCATTAGATATTTCTAAACCATATGTTTTACTACATAAAAATGTTGTCAGCCTATTTACATTCACTATTACCTCAACGTGCTTTCGAGTTCTTGAGCGCCCCTGGCGAGCTGTGAAACTGCTCAGTGGCACTGTCGATATGACTGACTCTCACTGTCATACTGTTGCTATGCTGTCTGTGGCTGTAACTGTCATCAAAGATTTGTTGCATGATGACTGAGTTCCTGATTAAAGAGGATTGATATGAATAGCCTATAATGTGTTTTGCTAAAGTACATTAGAATAATGTCACATTTGCGTCATGTGGGATGAAAGGTAACGAGTGGAAAAGTATCCATAATTTTAACTTGTGAGCACTTGTCATCTGATATCTCAAGATGGTTGTGTGAATGCAGAATTGATCACATGAGTCTTAAAAATTACAGTGCATGGTCAATATAGCACTGTATCCATTAAATTAGCTTTTAATTACATTCAACAAAGCAGATATATCTGAGTTTTCAGTAAACTTCAAGTTTCCTTGTCATTATAATGACATGAATGTTGTAGTGAAAAGTAAATGGAAGTTAAAAAAAGGTAATTACAGCAACTCCCACATGACATGAATGCAGCTTAATTCATGGTTGTCGAGGAATGTTGGTAATAAGTAATAGATCATAGTGTTTTCACCATTTACCACAGTGAGGCGCTACAGTCGAGAGGAGTTGGAGGCACCCCTGAAGCAGGTGTCGTCCCCGGACAGATCTGCACAGGTTAAAGGAGGTGTTGGCAGCGGCCGTCAAGAGCCAAAGTTGGTGTACGTTGACCCAGTATCGTTATCCACCTCCTCTACACCCACATCTGGCGCTACAGACACCACCAGCCTCACTTCCAAGGCTGAACGCATCGCCCGCTACAAGGCCGAGCGTCGCCGCCAGCTGTCAGAGCGGTACGGCATCCTCTTGGACCAGGAAGCAGACATGGATTACACACCACGCTACCGTTCCCGCCGTGACCATGACGCCTCTGACCGACAAACTACTACCAGGCGAGACAGGCAGGAAGCAGAGGAGCCAGGACAGGAGTCCAGGGTGCCATACCGCTCTGGAGTGGGCAGGGTTTACATGAGAACTCACCCGGATCCTACACCTGTTAACACATCAAGCCCCGCCCACACAAACCAAGCCCCTCCCCCCACACAAGAGAGATCGAGCAGATTCTCGGAGAGGGAAAGAGCGATGAACATGGAGAACTACCGACGCGGCGGGGCTCAAGAGCACCAAGTCACTTCTCGAACCAGAACCCATGAGCAGCATCCGCCCGAGCCTCAGCAGCAACAATACCCCCACCACCACCAAGACGCCGCCCACCAGGAGCCAAGCCCCGCCTCCACTAGGGACTATAGCATTGCGGCCGTGCCCAGCTCTCCTCGCACCGGCCGCCGGGCCTCCCTGCCCTCCACGCGCTACGGCATCTCACCTGGGGATTTATTCATAGAGCAGCAGGCCCAGAGCATCCTTAACAGGCAGGGGTAAGTTTACAAAGAACGAGTTATAACATTCATGAAACACATAGTCAGGTCATAAAGTCATCACAATCTTTTTTACGTAATAGAGAGCAAGTGTACGACAAAGTGCCCTAAGGACATGAGTCTGAATACTAAGGTTGTCTTATTAGATGAGTGCTTATGATGCAGGCGATAATGCTTTTTTTAGGCACCGTTTTACAGCTAAAATAATACAAAAACAACTTCCCCTCATGATTTGGAGTCTGGTAATGTCTGACATGACAGCAGAATCAAGAATAGACATACTCTGCTTGTATCTTGGTTCTTGTAGTTTGTTTTGGGACTTTTAATCGTCCACACACTGCAACACAGCCCCATAAATGTGGTCTGTGAAAGGTCTGTCCGGTCATGTCTGTCTTGCCACATTATTAATGTTTCTTTATTCCTATTTTGACTCTAGTTTTACTGTGTGCACCTGCAGATATAGTTCTTTAGTAATTTGAGAATAATAGTAGCTCTTTTTGAATTCCAAAATAGATTAGATCATTATAACAGGTCATTAAGTTTCTCTCTGGGCACTGTACATGAAGAGTCTGATGTTGTGTCTACTATGTATTTTCAGACTACATTTAGTCTAATACAACCCTGATTTCCTGCTGATTTTCACACAAATCCACTGGCTGCTTGTAACTTCCTGTAAGAATGTGCTACACAGATCCTTTTTTTATTGGCAAACTTTGATTATTACAAAATTTCTTAACTATACTTGCATGATGTAGAAAATCCAACCACATTGCAGAAATCTGAATAGCAAAAAGTAATGGATGAGCACATTGCAATCAAGATATTTCAGCATTAAAATATGCAGTGCAGTTTGGGGTTGTCCACTGGCTGCTCAGTTAGCTAACCTGCTGCTTCTTCCACTATGGTAGTCTCTGGATCTTTCTAGACTGGGGGTCCATCTCTGTCACACTTGCCCTGCTCCAGTTTCACATAGAAAGGTGCTCTGGGGAGCTCATCAGGGAAAGGTTGTAGGGCAAGAGAGGAGATTGCAGGGGTTGGTTTTTGGAGGGGATATGATTTCCCTGCTCGCCCTGAGAGGTAACCCTGATTTAACTTCAGCTTGGTTCATTAGCTTAGTCATTTTCTATTATAAACTTGAATATGCTACCAGAAAAGGAATGAGAATTGTAACACTTGTTAAGTAAATTAAGAAGAATGTGACTTGATGACACTGGAGCTGAGACAAGTTTTAAGACACGCTGTAATGACGCCTATAATAGTACTCTCCATATTTATGAAGTGACATCAGTAAAGAACTGAAAATGTTACCCATGACAAACTTCATCAACATGTTCAATGTGTACAACAGCCAATTTTAAACTGATCCTTTAAATGATAATCAGATTGTTAAACTTCTGCAAACACCTGAAAGTTGTTGTAATTGTGGTGGATCAGTGCCCGTCTACTTTACACTGATCATTGAACGAATGATAAGAAGTTTGCCTCAGGGTTTGACACTGTCAACACGTCATTCTGTAGCCTTGCCGCCCTGTCACAGAGCGAGTGGTCTCTCAACACAGACTCAGAGAGTGACGCTCAGACAGTCTCCAGCTTGCCTTCAAGGTACTGTCAACTCGAGATGCCATCAGAAGACCTTACAAAGCCATGTAGTCCACCGCGGACCTGTGTTTTTAGCTGGTAATTACTAAAAAACCAGGCTGAAAAATTTATTTTTTCTTGCACTCATATCTTTTTCAGAGGGTCCCTTATAAACAATGACAGGAGTTAGAAATATCTTAATGTTATAGGTCTTAAAAATTCGTAAATATTCTAAAACTGGCAGACACCATGTAGAAATACGTCTGGGAACCTCTTACAAAGGGATGTAATAAGATAATAAGCCAGCACTTAAAAAACACATCCGTGGTGGACATGCAGCTAACTCATTCCAGTAGATATATATTATAACTGTCCAATAATACATTTCATTCAGTAATACTTCCCTGATTAACTGATGTCATAGTATCCCGTTTAACAAGTGTTTAATGGACCTCAGTGGATTTTGATTTTGCAACTGACAAACTTTCATTCCTAACTTATATCTCAACATTTATTCATCAAAATATTTGCTGAATATATATCTGTAGCTCACTTTACTTTTTGTGTCAACGTGATCGTTATTTGTGCTATAATCTCAGAAAACTGCCTTGATTAAGAGCATTTAGTAATGATGGTAGAATCGTGACTTCATCCCCCGTACATCCCACATGGCAATCAAACAATAAATTTTCTTGTTTAATTCTTTTTTATTTTTGTATCTGGTCTTAGCCACCGATTGTCATTTTTGATCTCTTAAAGCATAGTATCATCTATATTTTATTGAGCCAAAATCTATCTGCAAATTAAACACCTTGTCCCTAAAAGACCTTCCCTTAAAATCACATAGCACAGTTCCAGGAAGCAGAGGCAGTTGGCACACTTAATGTTACAACTCTTCTGTGAAACAAGTTGTATAATGTTCTATAAACATACCTTATACTCTGTAAAATGACCATTTTTTCATCGGTACAATACCATCCACTGAACCTTCATTCTTCTTACATCAGTGTGTTTGTGTGTGGCCTGTGTTTCATGAGAGGTTGAGTGGTGCTGTTAGTGAACCAGAGTTGATGGAGTGACAACATTAGTCAGCTCCAGGCCCTGACCCAGTCGGTCAAAGACCCACTGACTCAGCACTTGTCAACTGAGACTGCACTCACACACCCCCCCCCCACCCCCCCCTCCACCCCCCCTTGATTCTGACCTGTTAACCCTTATGAAATTACATCTGACTCTTGTACCATCTCAGTGATGTTGACAATGAATTTGGATGTATGTTTTTAATCACCTGGTTTGGTTTTTTTTGCTAAAAGGATTCTAGAGAAACACATTAAAGTTTTAGGTCATTGAGTATACATGACCCCGATATGTGACATTGCTGGCTTACTGATAGCCTGTGAATGGCTGAATGTCCATTGCCAGACTTTTTTTTTTGCACATCTAATGTGTCTCAACAGAGGATATTCTGGACACTTTTAGCTAGTATGTATGTTCAATGTATGCCACTGGCACTAACTGCCCATGTGGCCTTATCAGCTGCTTATGCTAGCTGGTATTAGTGTGTACTCATGTAGCACGAGCACTGTTTAAGTCCTTCATGCCATGTCAGATAAGGCAGAGGCCCATCAATTATGTCTGGCTTAGTGGTCTACAATGAGATTAGTGCAACCTTTGGCTACCAGTGGTCAGAAGGTTACAGATGAAAATAGTTTGGCTTACTTTTTTGGCACGGAGACATCAGAGAGAGAGAGAGTTGTTTGAACTAAGACTCAAATTTAAACCTGGGGCATGCTGCTGCTTGACCTTGTTGCCATTCTAGTGCAGGATTTCGGAACTCATGTTGGTCCCATGATAGTCCCATGAAATAAACAACTCTCTGTTTCACAATATGTGCTCGGGGCACACTTAATCGATATTGGAATCAAATATTAGTGAGAATTCAATTATGTTTGTGCCAAATTAAAACCAATCAAATACTAAAGTAGCTGACTATTATTCAGATACACCACTCTACTTGAGCTATTATATTGGATAGTTAATTTGTGACTGGTGTATTTCATTATTTACCAGTCTCTGTGTCTTTGTGTGGAGGCTGTCATAGGTCTATTATGGAACTGGAATCTCAGTGTCCCTTATCCATTCCTTTCCCCCAAGAATTCGAGTAAGGGAACGATTGTCCAGGGACGAAACTGTCCAGAGGCCCCTTGAGTGGAGTCCAGACAACCGCCAGGGTAGTAGACATCGTGCTCGGAGGAACACAACACAGTTCTCGCCACAGCGCTCAGAATCCACCCAGCAAAGAACTGTTCCCCAGTCTCAGCACAGTGCAGACCACCAACCGGTCCATGGCCAAACAGCCTACCCTCCCTCTGCTCATGAGTACCAACACTCTGGCCCTGCTGTGGCCCACGAGCCCTATTTGGCCATGCCTGCCCCAGTGGCCACTGCCAAACTACCTGGACCACCTGAAGTACCACCACGAAGGAGAGTGAGTGCCGACCAAATCTTTGCCGCCCACAAGGAGGCAAGGTTGGAGGCCAGACAAGCCCTGAAAGAAGAAGCCCATACGGAGGGCCTGCTGAAGAGCAGGAAAGCTGTGTTGCCCTCAGAGATCCGTCGAAGAGAAAGGAGTGTGGATGATATTCATAGGGGCCACCATGAAGACATGGATTGGCAGAACTACAGCCCACAACGGAGGAGGAGGAGTCGAGGTGAAGAAGACTGGGACAGGGAGAGACCGAGAGAGAGAGGAAGGGAGAGAAATATCGACAGGGTTAGAGAAAGGGGGAGAGAGCATCTCTCTGGCCATGACAGCCAAGAGGAGAGAGTATTTAGATCTGTACAGCCTTCTCATTCGTCTGTACGCCAGCAGCTTAGGCAGCAGCAAACTTCAGAGCCTGTGTACCATCAAGAGCCTCAAATGCAGCTGCAAGAACCAGAAAACAGAAATAGACAACATCAAATTCAACAGCAAGATCCTCAAAGGCAGCATCAATTTGATCACTTTAGACAACCCCAAGAGCCACATAGACAGCTGCAGTCTCAAAGACAGCAAGAGAATGAACTCCAAAGACAAGAACCTCACAGTCAGTTGCAAGACTCCAGGAGAAGACAAGAGCCCCAACAAAATGAAGAATTTGAGCCTCAGAGGCGGCAGCAGCAGGATCCATCAGGGCAGCAGAGGTTTGACTCAGCCATCTACCTCCAGAAAGGCTCCTCTTTGCCTCAGGCCAAGCATAGAAGCATGGAGATGAGCGGAGGGCCCAAACCCAAGACACGAACCCGCTCCATGTCAGATATAGGTATAAGCCAGCATTCTGCCATGTATCGTCTGGAGAGGGCAGCTGCCAACAGAGAGTCTTCCAGGATCGCCCCTCCATCAGGGATGGCTAACGGTGACATGGGCACGCTGGACACCAGGGTGTCAGTAGCACAGCTGCGACACTCGTATCTGGAGAATGCCAACCGGAAGCCTGAGTTGTAGGTCCACTGGCATGGGCTCTGTGTGGCATTGCTAATTACTATCTAACTTTACATTAGTATGCTGTTGCAAATAAGTAATAATAAAATCAATGGGAAGAAATTGCTGATAGAATATCTTCCTGTGGCATGAATGGTGTCCAAGTGTATTGCTATCATATGAAGTTAAGTTTTGACAATTTGATGCTGCATGTTAAGATTGGCTAATGGCTCCTCACAGTTGGGTTGCTATGCAGTTAGGTTGTGCTCAGCGTGTGTGGCAAAATCAATGTGTGAGTAGTGTTTTTCTAACTTTAGTGCAGTTTACAGTAAATTATTACTAAAAACTACGTCAAAACCAATCATCGTTAATAGTTCTCTCACTTGTATTCTCCCTTATTGTTGTCTTCGTCAATCTTTCCAATTTGGCTCCAAAAGCGAGACTACTAAAGTAGAACTGTCAGCAATGGAGGTAGATCCGGCTAGTCCAGCTGATCGGGACAGGGGTGCTCGGAGGCCACGACGCTACATCACACCAGGAGAGAGTCGCATGTCGGAGAGGTTTAGGACGCAGCCCATCACCTCTGCAGAGCGTTTGGAGTCTGATAGGTACAGGAAGGGCTTTCTGTAGAAGTCTGGAGGAGCGCTTCAGAGTCATTTTATTGACAAAGAACAATATACTGCATTGGATGGCAGAGCATGATGGATACAACATTTAGCATTCAGATCATGAGAGTATCCTGTAGTTCCTCAAATAAAAAACGTAGTCTAAATGCTGATGTTTGATGTATATTTATGTTTTCTTCAGATCCCGTCTAAGTCCATCACAGCTACAGGACGCTGAAGGTAAGCACATAATTTCCACTGCTAAAAAGTTGTATATTAGTATTATTTATTATATTGTTTTTGTTTTTATGCTATGAGAGAATAAAAAAAACAAATGACTCACACTAAAAATGTATTGCTTCTTATCATTTAAGGCACATTAGTGCCATTTTTTCAGAATTTTACATACAGTTGACGTTATATAACACAACTTTTCTTACTTATTTCTCACCAGACGAAGAAAAACTGGATGAGAGAGCCAAGATGAGTGTGGCTGCCAAGAGGTCTCTCTTCAGGGTACACTTCCTATTTTATGGACATTTCAATAATAAAAACAGATAACTGATATATTTTATGATGACTAATGTTTTAAATTTCATAATCAGAAAACCAAAAGATTGAGTTGTGTATAGCTTCACAACAGACGCTGGTTGATGTGTAATAATATTTTGTACCAGCAAGTTAACTGTCTATTCACAAATGCTCAAATGGATATTTTTGTGTTTCTTAACATTTACATATTGAATGATATTCCTGATGTTTCCTGACATATTGTTCCAGGAGCTGGAGAGGACATCAGAGGGAGGTGTTCCCAAACCACGCTCTCGAAACGCTGCTGTAGAGAGACGTCTGAGACGAGTTCAGGACCGGTCACACACACAACCCGTCACCAACAGGGAGGTGGTCAATGCTTCAAGGTAGGTCTTAGATATAGCTTGTGTCACTTTATTTTGCATCATATAATTTGTATCTCTTTTCTTTATTTTGGTCTTTTTCTGTTCTTCTGTCCCTCTCTTTTTCTTTCCTTTTTCCGCTTTTACCCCATCTTCAGACCTCTGTCAAAGTCTTTCAAGTCCTTGTTTACTTCTTCTCTCCTCTCTGGCAGTGTCTTGTTTTTTCCTCTGCCTTGCATCAGCTGTATTTCATATATATGTGTCTTTTTTTCCATCTGTACCTAATTTTCCTCACTTACAAGTGACCCCGCAACATCATCACAGCCTGTGGGAATCCACACTCATGTCCCCAGCCCCACTGTAGTCAGCACCAATGTGACTAGCATCAGGTACAGCTGGACCGACGTCTGGGTGCTTACTTGTTGTGTGTTTGCATCTGTATGTGGTGTTATATTTTGACATCTAGAATGTCATATGTATATATAGTATTGAATCCACTTAAAGAATCAGAATCCTCTTGATGTTTATTAAATTGCTCTATGCAAATAAAAAAGTTATAAAAAGACTTTTTGAAATAGAGCAGGGTATTTTACCACCTGGAACCAGATTAAAAATCAAACTGCTATTAGAACCCAATCATAGAGGTGAAATTGCAATTATGCTAAAAACAAACTTAACCTATGAAAATGTACACCATCGACATTTTACTCTCCATCTCCCTCTCCTGGTTGCAGTGGCAATCTGTCTAACCAGCTCATCTTACCTTGTTATTTCTGCCCCCTCATGTGCTGCTTCGTTGCTGTGCGCACCATATAGGGAAAGGAAGCCGCTGTTTACACAATAACTCATTAAGTGCTTTCCATGCCCAGTTCGCAAGCATTCTTTCTTGCAGTGTCTCCCACATTCACATCATGAAAATCTGTGAGGAAATAGGTTACATATCTTATGGAAAGGTCAGAGGTTGAACCAGTTAAAGCCCTCTGCATGTCAGGGCTCACGTGTCCTGCAGTTTGTTTACCAACTCTGGTTTAACTTAGTACACTGCTGGGAGATTGCAAACCCCTGCAAACATCTGAGTGCATTATATTATTATCTTGCAAATATTCGCTCATCTACTTTAGTCTCTGTTTCTGCGCCTGTAAACTTGCACAGTTATCACAGTTATTTACCTGGCTGGTATTTGCATGCATGTTCAGTTCATTGATATTTAGGGGGGGAATACTTTGGCTTTAGCCACCTTAAAGCTGGAGTGTGGGACTTGTGTCTCCCCCTTCTGGCAGTGAGAGTAATTACAAAAACACTGTTGACATGTGCTTACGTCATAGGCTCCACAGTAGCCTACTCCTGTAAAACGGTGGATTGCTTTGAGCATCACAGAACCCCCACGAACGACGAAGAATTTGACCTATTCAGTCCGATAACATTTGGAAAGTCTAGAGAGTTGCATGATTAAATTATTTTATCCCCATTCAAGTTAGCAGAGGGCTAATCGGATGTCAGCCGACACGGCTGGTGGAAGCCTCTGATGCACATGCTCTGCCTATAGAGCATGCTCAGTATGCATTCATCCCGCCGGCACAGGAATGTCAAACTCGACACCAGAATTAAAAACTCTGTATACAGTGAAATACAGAGAGATTTATCTAGTGATGATAGGCTTAATCAGCATTGTGTGAACTCATTTGGCAAGGGCTTAAATGTAAGAGATGTTCATTTATATGTAAAAGTTCTGCACTGCAGGTTTAAACTAATAAACTTAATCATACTTAATATAATGGCTCAGGACTTTTGTTTGAATAGACAGGTTACAACTATCTCATCTAAAACTGAGATTTAACAGGTTTTTGATAAAACTCTTTTTTTTCAGTCTCGAAGATTGTCATTCATCCAGATCATATCAAAAAGTCTGAAATCAAAGACAACAGGATTTGGTATTTTATATAAAGACACCTGTATTTAATTTTAGATAAGTATCTAAATTTTAGATATGTCACATTTTAGATGTATGCCTTCAGGATGAAGGGATGGTGATGATGATGCAAATTTTGAATCAGTTGGACAAAAATTTTATTACTAGTAAAAATTATATTTTCACTCGCCATGTTTTTTTGCCTTTAAGATGTAACCACTTAGTCGAGCTTTCATTTTAATCTCGTTGTTATTAGAAGACTGAGGCCCATCACTCACCCACTGACTGCCCTCCTATCCCTCCCTCAGCATCCAGGCCTCCTCCCAGCCAGGCCAGGAGCAGGAGATTCACAACTTCCAGGAGCACCAAAAACCAGGTCCTAGTGCTGGGATGGAGGGAGACGAGCTTGTCTCGGAAGAGCCTGACTTGTCCACCCTCACTTTGGCTGAGAAGATGGCCCTCTTCAACCGCCTCGCCCATACTGCCGGCAAGACTGCTGAGGGTACCCGAGGGGACACCCGCCAGCGCAGGGCCAACACCCGTTTTCAGACTCAGCCCATCACCCAGGGAGAGGTGGAGAAGGTACAGATGTTTTAATTCATGTGATGTTTTTGGAAAAAAAACTGTGGCACTCTAAAATCAGTTGCACTGTCATAAATAAAAACGTGAACTATAAATGTGAAAGAAATTGAGAAAAAGTTCAAGATCAATTACAGTATTAACTTTTATTCTACCATAATCATAATAAATATATAATATATATAATATTTCTGAGCAAATAAAGTAAAAAGTAAAAAGTTCTATAAAATAGAAGAAACAAAAACAATAGTCTGTCTCTGAAGAAAGAAGAATGTTTACAATGTTTACAATAGATTAACTTATTTCCTGTTTCCTTACTCTAAAATCGCTCACCATCTTTGGTGGTATCCATCTTAACAGCCCCAACAAAATAATGAAGATGAAGAGATGAGAAAATAATGAGCAGGCCAAATGTTAGGGAGGTAGACGCTATTTTGAAATGTTTGCAATATGATTAAGATTGCATACCAACAGTAATCATAAATTTGTGACATCCTTCAGTTACAGTAGCACAGATGTGTGGAAAACATTGTAAATTGACATTATTGCATCTAAGCTTTACTTGGATCTTCTCAAACAGGCCTGCAGCTACAGACGATTTACTTCCAGGTCACTTACGTTCAGTGCAGTGAGTGTTTTGCAGCACACCAATTTCTTTTTGTGCTTTGTGGATTCTGTGCAGCTGAATGAATCTTAGACAGCACAGAATACAGAGGTCACAGAGTTTATGCTTTATAACACAGTGGCCTCTAGATGTCACAAATCACCAACAATTCACATACAGTAAGGGATGTCAGAAATACTATATATATATATATATATATATATATATATATATATATATATATATATATATATGTATTTTGGGCAGCTGATATGCAACTGTCCACCATAGTGATGCATCAATCATGCAGGAACAGTTTGATTCAAGGAATATATATTTTTTTACCTTGGATCTTATTTTTGACACATTGATTGGATGGTTTCCCATCTACATTTCCAAAACATCCCCTGATGCATCACCACCTTATACAGATATATTGTCCTACGAGCAGAAATTGCGTTTTCAAAGCAGATCTGTCGAAAACAAGAAAGTCAGTGTCAGATGCTACGTAATATGTTGACTTCACCTCCACCATGTTCTCAGCAGTGAGTCATAGTATCACTGGTGTCCACACAGGAAGCTGAGCCACCGGTAACTTCTGCAGTGTGTAACAACGACTTAGAGGCCATTCAGGAGGAACATGTAAGATCCTGTTGCCTGTACGGAGCTTCTGATTGGTTGCATTGATTGATCCCGCCATTAATTGATCTCATTTGTCTCTATAGTGACCCGTGTTGTCTTGGTATGGCAGTTGCTACTTATGGTAGCTGAGCCTAATAATTAGCTTAATAATGGCCATAAATGCAAACTAGTGTGTATTTTTAAACATTAACTTGCATAAGTAGGGCATTGCCTTAAAGGACGGGTTCACAATTTTTCAAGCCTGTTTTAAAACAACAGTTAGGTGCCAAAATGCACATTAAAGTAGTTTTTTCTTGTCATAATCATTCCTCCTGTTCATACTGACCATAAGATGATCCCTTCATAATGTTCTTACAATGTAAGTGATGGGAGACAAAATCCACAGTCCTCCATCTGTGCAAAAAGATTATCTGAAGCTAATATGAAGCTTTAGCCATCCAAATGATGTAGATATCTTTCAACGTTACAGTCTTTTTAGTGTCAAATTCCCTCTTTTTGTTACTATACTACCACAGCTCAACAGGGAAACACTGTCAGAGGAAACACAAAGAGGGAATTTGATGCTAAAAAGACTATAAATGTGGCAGATATCCACTTGATTTGACTAACTCAGACTGCTGAAGCCTCATATAAGCTTCAGATGAACTTGTAAATGCATTTTTGAACAAAATGAGTGAGTGGACACACTGTGGATTTTGGCCTCTATCACTTACATTGAAAGTACATTTGAAGGGGATCCTTTAATAGCCAGTATGAACAGGAATAATGATTACAGCGAGGAAAACCTCTTTCAATGTTCATATGGACACCTGACTGATGTTTTAAGACAGACTTGAAAAAAATGTGAACCTATCCTTTAAAGTTTAGGGTGCCTTGTTTGTTTTCAGTGGCTCCCCTTTTATTGGATTTCAGCTGCTTCTGCTACATGCTTGTTCGCTGCATAACAAGCATGGGATATCTGAGCGCAAATGGTGCATGCTAGTTCATTAAGGCCTCCTCCTAGCTTATCTGGGGAATAAAGTATGTGGGTGAGTCTGGCCGTAATATTGACATTGTACAGAGGGTGCGTGAGGGTCAATACAAGACCTTGAATTACAACTAAAATCAATTCACAGCAGTCTGGTGTGGAGTTTATGCATCTTAAAGATGGCTGTGTATTGCAATCCCTTTGGTTGTTGCATCAAAATTAGAAAAAAAACTACCACAGTTTGCCATGATGCAGTTTTACTGGAGATGTTGCTGGAAGAACTGAATGGCAATGCTTTATACATATACATACATTATACATATACTGTATTTTGGTGTTTTGTGAACGACAGTTATAAAGCTGCAACTTGAAGAATAAACCTGAACAACTCTTTTTTTTTGTAATTTGCCTCAGTTGCTGTTTTCCTAGCCCTCATCCATCCATCTTTGCCCTATTTTGCATCAACATAATTAAACATAATTTAAACATAATTTATCATCACCCCACCTTATTCTATCATCCATCGATCTGTTCATCATCACATACCCCCTGTACCATCATTTACCGACATTTATCTTTTCATCCATCCTTCCTCCATATCAATCCCTTCATCTCTCCTGTTGTATTTCTATCCTTTCTGACTTTCTGACATGATGCTTGCTGTCTCTGCAGCTGAAAAATGGAGGAGAGATCAAACTGGAGCCCCTCTCAGCCTCCTTGGTCCGTTCTGTGGCAGCCGTCACCTCCGAAGCCTCCGTCACCTCAGTAACCATGACGCCGGTCAGCAGTGGCATCAGAGATGATGGCGGTCTCCATCCAGGGAAATCCACCGCCATCCCCTACATCCCTGCCCAACAACAGGCTTCCAGCAACACAACCAGCCACCAGGAGAGGGCGCTGAGGTATTTCTCCATGACCCAGAGTGGGGACCCAGGCCACCCTGAGTCTGAGCTCAACTCCTCCCCTCTCCTCCCTGAGAGCCGAGAGAGAGTGGGGGCTCCCACCTCCTCCACTAGTCACAGGCGGCAGGGGGAGGCAGAGGAGGAGGGCTGGAGAGACCGGCAAGAGGAGGAGGTTAGGGGGAGACAGCAGGGAGGAGCCAAAGAAGAGAACCAAGACAGCAGCATTAAGGGAAAGCCACACTCCCCGGACAGGGACCGGGAAGAAGGGCAGCTGCAGCAGCATCCCCAGCTTCAGCACTCTGCCAAGCCCTCTTTGTGGAGGGGCGAGACAGAGCCTGTGCCCAGCTGGAGAGCCGCAGACGGAGACTCCCAGGAGAGTAAGGAGAGAGCCGAGGGAGGAGGAAGAGGAAGAGGAGGCTACCTGAGAGAGGCTGCAGTAGCTCACAGCTCCTCCACACAGGAGCTGCACCTCACTGAGAGGAGCAGTGGCCGGAGTCAAGCGGGCATCTCAGGTAGGAGGCTTGTCTGATGACCTAAACAGAAAGGAGATGGAGAAGGGTGGGGAAAGGAGTAATAGAGAGATGTGAATAGCTGCGCCTAGAAGGAGGGATGGAGGAAGAGAAATGAAAATAGAGTGGACAAAAAGAAAAAAAAGAGAATGGGGGCGACAAAAAGAGAGAGGAAGCAATGTATAGGGAAGGGGCTGTTCTCATTATCCTCATTGTCTGATGCAGCATGCTCCCACGCATGATTGCTTTCTGCCGGCTACACACACACACTTGTCCCAGCTGGGGGTATTTGATTTGGCTGATAGAGAGAGAAAGAGAGAGAGAGAGAGTGTGTGTGTCAAGGAGAGAGAGAGAGAGAGAGACGTCTGAGGAGGCATCTAATTAGCATATTTTTCCATGCATTTGCCTCGTGGCTCTCTTTGTCTACAAAGAGGAAGCCCTTCCCTGACATGTTGTTTGTCAGCTAATAGACACCCAATATTTTTTATACTGAACTGTCTGTGTTCACTGTCATGGCCTATAAAGGGGCTGTGGTCCCCTTGCACCATATTACGCCTGTGGGTTAGCAGTGCACATACAACAGTATAATGGGCCTGACCTGTTTCTATGTGCCAATGCCGAATGTGTTCAGGGGTGGTCTTTTCCCATGCATGCACACAAACAGTACACGGAAAGATGAAAGCACTCAGTGAGAGTGTGCAGAACAATTGGCCTGCACTTACATGAAGCAGGTAGAGGACAGGAAGGACACAATGGAAGCCTTGTCTGCAGGCTGTAATCTTATTTAGTTCTGCATGGGTAGATCTTCACTAAAGTATGTCTATTATACTAAAACATGATGAAGCTACATGCCTAACACCAACACCTTACCCTACTTTAACGAAAGACAAGTCCTAAGACTAAGATGTAGTGGTTTTTCTTGTGGGGACTCGATTTTTGTCATCAAATGGGAGGCGAGTTCCCAAAATGTGACTCTGTGAACAGTTTTTCGTCCTCACAATGTGCACACACCTTATGCAGCACACACAGCAGGCTTTGTATTATACTAATTAGATTTCTTCCCTATAAAGCCAGCTGCATATGTGCATGTTCAAGGATGATTATGTTAATCTAATATCGGTCTATGTAGATGTTTATGTCTCCAAAACATTCATGCTATACAATAATGGACATGATAGTCTGCCACTTACAGCACATTAGTATTTACAAAATCCAAAATGACCATACTATTGCTTTTTCATGTTGTAGTGCATTATCTACAAAGTATTGTTTCAAAACTCCTGTTGGTGCATTCAAAGACGCCACAATGCTGGAAAATGAGTGATCTTTCCTAACATGCAACTGATGAGCTATGAATGTAATTCAGAAGACAAACAATGAGTGAAAATTATGCAATGGAAAGAAGAATTTGGTCATTTCTTCTGCATCAAACTCTCAAATCTCAAATTTTGGAGCCTCCCTGAATGCAATAATGACTACTGTAACTAAAGATGCCTAATTGTTTTCTCGAGTGTGTTTCAAACATCTGCAGTGTTTCAAAGTATCTTTAATCTAAAAATTAAAGATACTAATGATTTTTTTCATGTCTCTGATAATATATAAATCCTTTTATCCAATTAAAGTTTATTTCAGACATTGTAACTACATGATTGTTTATCCTTTTCTTTTAGACTTGCAAGATCAATCTACATCACTGAGGCCTCTTATAGCTAAAGTATCATCCAGGACCGTATCTCACGTGTCAAGCAGCCAACAACAGCCGCAACACGTCGTCCAACCACCTCAAACTCTTCCTAAACCCTTCACACAGCAGCCCCCTCCAACCCAACCAAAATCCCAGTCATACATCCAGCCTTCCCAGCCCCCACCAACATATCCCAAAACTTTCACCCAGTCCCCACAAACTCAGCCAAAACCTCAGGGATTCCTCCAGTCTCTCCCTAAGCCTTACCCACAGACACCCCCCCAGCCTCAGCCCAAATCTCAGGTGCCTCCACAGACACCACCAAAACCCCAGTCCTTCCCCCAGGCACTGGTCAAGTCCCAGTCCCTGCCTCTGGACCACAGCGAGGACTTCAGCAGGCACAGTATCCATTCTGGAGATCTACTGTCCCCCACAGAGTCTGGGGACCAACTGTCTGACGGCATGTCCTCCAAACAGATGTCCATCAAGGAGAGGTGAGTGATGGCTGAAAGGTTTTATTTTTAATATGTATTTAAAGGGTGACAGTAAGGCAGATGAGGGTGAGGGGACTACAACAAAGTTTGTTATTTTAAGGTGTGATGTTGAAAACACATTACAAGTAAAGTAAAATTATGATTACATACTATTATGGTTGTGTGGCCAACACTGGCTGCGTTACAGTGGTCCAGCTCCCCAAAACACTGATTTCAACACTGAAATCAGTTGCAAAAGTTACAAAAGTCCAAACAATAGCATTTTCTGACATTCAAACAGCTTCTCACAGTGTGCCTTGCAATTCAGAGCCCACTTTGACAAGTGTTTTCTTACCTAACTGGAAAATTTAGACCGTGTAGTGCTGCTCTGCAGTATGATAGCTTCTTTTTTTCACTAGCTAAAACAAAGACTCCAAACCCCTGGTCTGTGGACTAGTGCTGGGCTTTGTACTGTTTTATCAGCTTTTTTGCTACTGCTTCAAAAACGCCAGTAATAGTTATAATTAGTAATTATTATATAACTGCATAGGCTAGTAAAGCTATTTTTACAATAATTACTCTAAATGTGGAACAATTTGTTTGTGCTGCATTTTCCCTAATTAATCCTTATAATGCCCCCCACAACAGCATACTGGTTTTCAACTACAGTAGGTCAGCTGTATGCAAAGTAACCAGTACATGAAATTTGTGTGACACTACCTGAGTGTTACTGTCTGTTTTTTTATTATTAAGTTAGTAATCACAAAGAAATACAGATCACACAAAGAAAAGTTTTAGTGTCTGTCTGCAACTATTTTGGTAGTTACCCCCAGCCTCAGTCAGTCTGCAACCACATTGTCAATATAAAATTTAATTACAAAAAAGGTTAAAAACCCTTAAATTGAAAAATCTGTGGTAACTGGCCAGAAATCTAAGAGCAAATATATGTATGAGCGATATGAGTATCACTTCACAGATGTTAAACTCAATAGTCCAGAATGCATTGTGGTCAGAAGATGTGATTAGTGGTAAGGGGGTCAACTCTTGCTTTGTCATGACTCAATAAACACATCACTTTCCTATCACTATCACAATGACTTTCAGTATCAATATCAACTGTCAGTGTCGATGAATTTCAGTCTGCTGTTAATTGTTGGATACCAACTGGATCTCCGATAGCAGCATGTTAAAAATAATAGCCCTTCTGAAATAAAGGCTGGGGAAAAGGGTGTTCCTTTAAAGCAAAGCTGCAGGCACTATTCAACCTTGAGTCCATTCACAAATCCAGTCAGAGCTCAACTCTTTACAAGATGAAACCTGAGATGTCAGCAAAGACGAGACATTGATAGAGATTTTCTGCTCTGCTTGTGCTTTGCATTGTTTGACAGAATCAGGCAGAGGTCACTGTCTGCCCTTCCTTGCAGTATATAGGTTTGTTCCACCCTTTTTTTTTTTTTACATTTTTGGAGGTGAGAGAGATTCATTTTTAGCAACATTGTGTTTCTCCTGCCAGCCAGCAGAGAGCTGTGTGGACTGAAGAAATCCTCTGAGACTTAGCAGATTCCTCCTAATGCCCTCATTTCTGCCCTGTCCACGCAAGCAGCGGATATGATGACATACTTTCTTTTACCCCTCAGCCATCCGTTATCAGCGCTCCTCATACAGTCTTTGGAGACCTTTTTTCAACAGTCACGTTTACTGGCAGTAGAGCAGAAGTCTGTGACCTGGTTTTTCAGCCTTGAAGGATTTTTTTTTTTCTTATAACCTTGATGAAAATAATGAAAATGGTGTGCTACAAAAGCAATTTCAATATTAAGCACAGTTTTTGTCCCCTTTAATTTGATTAACGTTTAATAACAGATAACAACAACTGTCACTGAGCCTAAAATAAACGGCCATGTTAATGATGAAGCATATTTTGCCAGAGCAATTCAAGAGGTCTCAATCCATCATACCAAAATACTGTTTTAAGCTAGTTTGACACAGAGTTATGAAGTCAACATCCAGTCACTTTTACAGTACTTTTCTATTATGACTGTCCATTCTTTTTGTATTTTATGGCTTCAGAAAATTATTAGCTTTTTAACATCTGAAAATATTACTGAACCCAGCACGACTGGAGTCATTTTCAGTACATGAATTAGCTTCGAATAAAGAACATTTTCTCCTCCACTTATTGTGGAAAATATTAATAGTTTAGATTTAATTTAGACGTACGTGGACAAAATACGTTTGGCTAATCTAATAACTCTATGATACAGCACTTTTCAGAATATTATCAGAGTTAAGGAGTGGAATACATTTTCATCTGGAATGAAAAACATTATGGTGATAAACTGTAATCAAGAATAGGATGTATAGAACAGCAGTGGTAATAGGACTGTAGTCATCTTACTTGCCTCTTGCCTATTGTTTCTATTAAAAATGGGTTTTTTTTGTTTTATTTCAGAGTGGCACTGCTGAAGAAGAGTGGTGAGGAGGACTGGAGGAACAGGATCAACAAGAAACAGGAAGTAGTTAAGGTGGCGTCCAGCGAGCAGCAGGCTCAGCTATGGGAGACAGAGCAGACCTACCAGAAGAAGGTTAGTCTCTACACACTGCAGTGTTAACAATACATGATTCATATCACATTCTCATTCACAATAACCAGACAGTCATAGTGCCATGTAGATGGTTGGGAAACATTAACAACATTTTGTCACATTATTGTGGTTATCTTCAAAGGTTTATAAAACAGAGACAGAATGCTTTCAACACAGGAAATTTTATCTTTATTATCAATATAATCTGTGACCTTTATATCAGCAAAGCTGGTCTGCATCTCAATTCAGAGTTTTGCAGCGTAAGTTAAAGGAAAATCCATTTCTTTCTTTCTTTCTGGATTACTTCATTCACAACGTCCATTATAGCAAACATCACAAACGGCAAAAGATATCCGTGCTAGCTCCAAATTGTGCCCCTGATGTTATTTTTGTTTTTGCATTCGAGACATTTGCATCAGTGATTAGATACCAGTCAAACCCACAAACTTGGCTAACTACAGTATGTGCATGACTTTACATTCTGTAAGACTCCTGAGTTGCACCGGCTGGGTTGTTGTCCCAGTCTTTGCAGGACAGATGTGCACAGTGAAGAGACTCTGCAGTACCACCTGTCTCCCCAAGTACAGCATCATACAGAAATATCTACATGTTGCCAGTATTATTCTCCCCCTTGTTCTTTATTTACCTTCTGTCAATACATCTCTTTATTGCTGTGAACAAACTTAGGTGAATATAATTTGTAGGTCATTATTCAAGTTAAACTACAAGTCGTACATGGCACTCATTGATTTCCAATTTTGAACATTAACTAATTTACTAGCTACGTATCTCTTAAATCTCTGCAGTGCTGCTGGTGAGTCACATATCACCATAATCAATATAAATGAGGGCCAAAATAATGAAAATATAACCCAAGTTACAGAAAAAAAATGAAATTTTCCTTATACTGACTTGGGGCTCATGTTATAATATTTATATATCCCTGAATTTAAAAATTAATTAATTAATAAATAGATTTGCATTCCTGAGAAACACTTCTTGGTAATATCATTGAATAGAGTAAACACTGGTGCCACATTTTATTCCCCATGCTTTAGGGTTACTATTGCCAGCTCCAGTCCCCGCTCTTTTCGCTAAGTGCTCCTTTCATTACCCCCTTTAGTCCATCTGTTCTTTGAGCCCAGTGGTCCAGATCTGTGCAGCATCCATCCCCCATTGGCTGTAAACTAGAAAGCATATGGGACAGTCTGATTGTAGAATTAGCAGTCTGGGGTATTTGGGGAGAATTTCTTTTCTGCAAGATCCACTTTTCACTTAAGTCTCAAGAGATAATGCCATGGAAAGCTTATTTGACAGAAGGGAAATGTTTCAAGAATGTATTCTTTTATGTATTTTTATCCATCTCTATGGGTTTAAACAGCAGCTAGAATTTAATTTATAAGCTCAAAGAACCTCTAATGTCAGCATTTAGGGCTCAGACACTTTAAAAGACTACTTTTTTCTGGGCTCATCTACTTTACATTAGTATTCTGGGGGGCGAAACTGCCTGCTTAAACCCTGGATGGTAATCCTCCAGGCAGTCTCACCCTTAAACCCAGGGCAACAATGAGTGCCCCCCTCCCCACTCCCTCTGACCAAGTACTTCCCCTGTGTTTAACCCTTCAGGAGGAAGGGGTGGTCGTTCAGGAATACTCTGCTGTGTCTGTGTCTGAACAGCTGTGGGTAAGATCCTTTGACAGCCACACACCAACCCCAAGCCAATCAGCTTCATGCGGGACATGCGTTGTCCAATCACAGCTTTGTGTGCACTTTGTGTGAGGCTGAATGCATCTCCTGAATCTTTCAGTCTTAAACGCTACTCTCTGAAGCGGTGGGATGATAGTTGGAAAGCGGCCGACGCTGGAACTTTCCTAAGCTTTTCTGTGCTTTTGCTGATTGTGTCTTAAAGCGATGTTAAGTAATCGATTCACTTCAAAGTAAACTTTTCTTGGGAAAGTTGAATCCAAATCAGTTTTGTTTTTGTGTTTCGAACAAACTTCAGTGTTCAATTAAAACTCTAGTCCACTGATGGATTCTACCATCTTCAGACATTGCACCACCTGGATGACTGAGATGAATGTTGACACTCAAAATAGACTTTTAACACCTTTTATTACGGACCAATGAAGTCAGTAGAGTCTGGGGAAAAATCCATTGTCTTCTAATGGATGGACATTTTTACAGTTTCAGGAAAAGTTACAGAAAAATGTTGTTTCATAAAAACAAGTACATAAGAATAATATTTTCAAACACATTCATACTGCTTTTTCATTTACCTTTTTTGCTTGAGAACCAAATGTCTTCAAGTAAAAAAAAATAGCAAGTTCCAAAACTAAGAATACAGTCTAGAAACTACATACAGATCAGTGGTTCCTAAACTGGAGGTTGGGACGTCTCATAGTTAAATCTGAGGGGTCGTGAGATGATTAACAAGTTAGGAAAGAAGATTAAAAACATTAATCGGCTTCGTAATATTACCTTTATTTTTTAGGACATTTATTGTAGCTTTTTTCTTGTAAAATATATTGTCGTTTTACCTCTTCAAGTCTCAAATATATTGAAAATCAATAATCTGAGAAGTAAAAAAACAGTCACTCTTTCCTTGTTTCTACAGCTTGTAGAAATAAATGACCTTTGATGAGGGGCTGTGAGTTGACTTTTTATTGTTTAAAAAGGTCACAAGCCAAAATGTTTGGGAACCACTGATATACAGTAGATTATATGCAGATCTTATATAGAAGTATTACATTACATCATTTCAGCAGCATGTTCTGCGTTTGCACTGTGCTGGTAATGTAATATGTGACAAGCAGTAGCAGAGAGAAAAAGGCTTTTGCAGCTTGCTGCTTTGTTACTAACAGTAAACATGTACATCTTATTCAGTGGCCATTAATGATTTTAGGAGCCTTTTTATTTCGGATTTGGGGATTTGGGGCTTTTTATTAATGAGCAGGGAATTTTACTTTTTAAAGCTTAATAACTAGTTAACAATATAATATGTGTTTTGTGGGTGGCTCAGTGGTTAGCACTGTTTCCTCACAGTAAGAAGGTCCTGGGTTCAAACCCCAGCTGTCCCAGGTCCTTTCTTTGTGGAGTTTGCATGTTCTCTCTGTGTTTGAATGGGTTTCCGCCGGGTGCTCCGGTTTCCTCCCACTAACAAAAACCATCACCATCAATCCACCATCCAACCACCATCAAAAGGCATGTTTGTTAGGGTTTAATAGTCCCGTGGGTGCCCCTGACCAAGGCACTGGCAAAAAGAACTAGAGTTGGTCCCCAGACGCTGCACTGTAGCTGCCCTTAGAGTGTGTAGGATGGGTCAAACAAACAGGACAAATCTTAATCTTCTTAATCCAAGAAAGACAAATTGATATTTATATCATCTATGTACTGTATGCCCCAAAAACTTATTGGATTTATAGTTAAATTGTATCTGTTTAGCACACAGATTATTGGTGTTTACAGAGCTTTTGGATTAATTCTGACATTATAGGATAGCGAATGGATTTAAAAACGTACATGTTGCATTCCTTGTTTCTAGCTTTGCACTGCCTATCTTTGCATCCTTCCCTCATCTCACCTGTGCATGCTCATCAGTTTTCTGCCCATTTCCTCCTTCCTTTTTCTTCCACTTATACATCCACCTCTACATCCTCAGGAACCTGTCTTCTCTTCCACTTTTTCTCCTCCTATCTCCCTTGGCCAAAAGTGTCAGTATATTGACCATCACAGCCAGGTAAGGACATGCACCTGGAACGCTCGAATGGGCTGCATGTACTAGAGTTTTATCTTTCTCGCTTGGTTTGCAGCTACTCGTGTGAAGGGCGGTTCGGGTGGTGTTGAGTTGTATTTGGTTATGACAGCGTGAGTACAATTCAGTGTACAGCCATGACTCTTACTGTGAAATCATGTCAGTTACGTAGTCTAGAAAGGACATGCACTTAGCATGCCCCAATGCATCAAATCTTTTTATATCTGCTTGGTTTGATACTGTTACTACATGAATAATTGCTCCAGAGGGAAGCGAGGAGTCACATGAAGTTATAGCGAAGCTGAAGGAGAGGTGATGTAGTTCTCTTAATGTTGGTTAGTAGAGCTTATACAATAGAGTCTGTGAGAATTTGAACATTATGACAGCTTTTTGGTTCAGCTCCAAGATCTCTTTTAGGTTTTGATGTTAATCTATTAAAGAAATAACTCCAACATGATTGAAAACACCCTGAAATTAAAGCCGACAGTTGGGCTCCATCTTGCGTAGATGATTGTTTTGCATGCAAGACTTGGCAACTTGACAAACTTGATAATCATTCATAATTTGATAATTTGCTGATGTCTATGCAGAAGAGTGGAGAGGAGATTGACGCCCAGATGACAATTGAGGAAAGGAAACAGATGATTTCAACTCGTGAGGATGCCTGGAAGACAAAGGGCAAAGGAGCAGCCAATGACTCCACCCAGTACACTGTGGCTGCCCGTATGGTTAAGAAAGGTCAGTGCACAAATCTAACATGCCATTCGCTCTTCTCTCATGTATAGCTCTGTTTGCCTGTATTACATTTTGAAACCAGTTATAGTCATGTGGAACATTTTCTCTGCGCACAGAAGCTGCAAAATCAAAATTTAAGAGTAAAATACAGAAGCTGCTCTTCCCAGAGAAAGCTGGATGTGCAAACAGAAGTCTTTTCCACCTCTATCAGCCACATAGAAACAAGGGGCGGAGGTCTGAGGGAGACAGAGTGTGCTGATTATGTCACTTCCCATGGTTTTCAGGGTATTTAAAAATCCAAACAATTACTTCACACTGCCATTTGGGGCTGCTAGAGTGTGAAGTTGTAGAGCCCAGCATCAAAAATGACACCTAATCTGACAGCTCAACATGAGCACAGCATTTAAATGCTTTGTTTTTGTTCGCAGTTTTATAAAATAATTATACACTTTTGTGTAATATTCTTTCTGAAAATAGTTAGTAGTGAACTCTGAATATATTCTTTCCACATTGGCTGATATTTTGTCTTATCTCGTGTGAATGTCTGTCTGTCTGTGCACAGGTCTGGCAGCCTCTTCCTCAGTTATCAGTCCCATCCTGTCACCGGTCTCCACCAAACTCAAGAGCAGCATGCCTGCTGTCAACAAACCACAAGAGGGTGAGACAGATTTGCAAATCCTGTGTCATCACTGCCACGTCAGCTGGATAAATCCCAGTCGGAGAAGATTTTATTAACCAGTGTAATTCGATGTAACCTGAATTGATATAAGAGGCTTTTTTCATTTGCTGTTCATTCATATAAATTGACCTTCAGATTGAGCCAGAGGTGAACATTATTTTTACTTTAACGCTTGTAACTCACACACTATACTTCAATTTTTTTTGAAAATCAGCAAATTATTAAATGTGTATTCTAAAATGACTTATCATAAGGAGACAAATGAGTTTAAAAGAGATTTTAATTGTTGGTAAAAAATTTAATTATTTCATTTTTAGAAATTGAGGCCAGACCAGAAATGGAATCAGATAAGAAATTAGACAAGTTGGAGAGCTTCTTGGGACGTCTGAATAGCAAAGGTAAGTACTTCCATTCTTACTTTAAGGTCAGCTTAGCAATATTTTTGACAGTAACGTAGTGACTGTGAGAATGTTGCTGGCACTGCTGGTCCTTTGCTGCATTTAGTTAATTTTTCCTTTTTAGACTGCAAATCGTACACAGTATGCTGTATAACAACATGACCTATTCACCTGTATTAAATCACTAAAATATAACTTATTCATCCAATGAGGAGTTTGCAGAGCCTGCAGTGACTCTTTTTCAGATCTAATTTAGACATTTACATTTGTCTTTGATTTTAAAAAGGTTTAAATTTTTAGTTTAGTTTAGAAGTTTTAGTCATATGCCTTTTTTCTAGTTTTAGGGCAAGTGTTGTGCTTTTTGTGTATTTTGTGCCTAATCTTTTCTCTCTTGTGTTTTTCTGTTTTGATCAGTGGCAGGTCTGCAGGAGACCACTCTGACAGTGACGGAGAAGGCGGTGAAGGAAGTGATGAAGCTGGACGACGAGATCTTCTCCAAATTCTACAGACGCGTTGCTGAATTCCCACGCATGCCTACCAGGATCGAGATCAATGAGGACTTTGATGCCATATTCGGTTCTCAGGGCCCCAAGTGAGAAAATAATACAACTTTTAATGATGACTGTAGTGGCGGACTGCATATAAAACAACTTGACTCTGCATTTTATGAATGTGAGGCAGGAAAACTGTACTGCTAGTTTGCTTAGTTTTACTTAAATATGTAATGGCTTTTACATGTTTAAGTGAACAACTTAAAGAACTTAAAGAGCAGCCTATTTGCAAGTTATTTAGATCTTTAGTTATGAAATAACCTGCCATAAAAAATCTCTTCATTCTCATAAACCCTGTTTTTTTCCTCTACCAGGCTGACTTCAGCCATGGTGCAGCACAAGCGGTCGGTGCGTCCGTCCAGGAACGTCCAGTCGTCCAGAAACCCTCTAAAGATGCTGGCAGCCAGGGAGGACATCAGACACGAGTACACCGAGCAGAGACTGAACGTGGCACAGCTAGAGAGCAAGAGGATAAAGACTGAGAAGAGTGAGTGGTTGGATGACAGTGTGTGTTTTTGGGAAGGTGACAAATCAGCATCTGTGCCTTGTGCTTTGTGGTGAAAAATCTCAGCTGAAAATTGGAAACTATAAAATATAGAGTGTTTGTCTTGTTTTTCTTTTTCTCCTTCTTTGTCTTCTTTTAATTTATCCTCTTCTTCCTCCTCTTCTTCTTTTTTTCCCACCAATACCAGAAAATGTGCTTCACGCACTACAAAAATACATTCATTTTCACCTCTTTGATGATCGTATAAACAGCACCAACTGGCATGCAGCCTCATATGACCCACTTTTGCAGCAGAGTTTACAACCGAAATTTAGTCACATTAAAGTTTAATGAAGCATTTATGTGTTTTTCTACCCCCTGTGGAGCTGCGTTTTGTTTTTTTTTTTTAATAAATTGTGAACTCTTTACTTTCCAGTAAATAAAACCTCAGAGTACTCTGAAGCTGCTCTGGCGGGTCTGGCCAGTAAAGAAAACTTCAGCAATGTGAATCTGCGCAGCGTCAACATCTCCGAGCAGATGTCCAACAACAGCGCCGTGCCGTACAAGAACCTCATGCTGATGCACATCAAAGGTAAAAACTTATTTTTGACTCAGTGAGCTATATTGTGTGCCCTGTATTAGCCCTCCATGCTAATATTTCACTCAGCTACCTTTTAATTTTTTACTGTTAGATAGTGCAAAGTTTTTGTCAGACAAGACTGATTTGCCTGATATGCAGATGAATAAATTTGACATCATTCTGTGCAGGTCGTCGTCACGTTCAGACCAGATTAGTAGAGCCGAGAGCGTCATCGCTTAACAGTGGAGACTGTTTCCTGCTGGTCACTCCAGAGCACTGCTTCGTCTGGATAGGAGAGTTCTCAAATGTCATTGAGAGAGCTAAGGTGAGTATTTTACCTTCATTATAACAGACTGTACCAGATATATAGAGCTTTGTTTAAGGCATCCAGCATCAAGGCTGTTGCCATAATATTGGCATTTGCTGATTGTGCCTCTCATTTTTTCCCCTCACACACAGACTTTCTCTCTCATACACTCACAAACACACTCTGACACATATCTCCATCTGTGCTCCTCATCAAACACATGCTTTCAGGCTATTCTAGAGCTCTTCTATTTCCCCAAAGGAGGTCTGTCTAGACACTTTCTAATAAACATTTGTTTCTCTACTCTCGCCTCCTCGCTCAGCGCTGTTTACTTATTTTATTATGATTTTATGCACAAAAAACCCAACATGATTCATCAAATCTTATTTTGTCTTCAGTACATGACAGAGTTGTTTAGCTGCACTGGGTTCTCAGAATTTGTGTATAAATGTGAAGATCTCAGTTCATCAAGTCAAATTTCCCTTTTGTTTTTACATCAAAGTCACCCAGACATCATCCCTGTAACTCGCTGAAAAACAGTTCCTTGTTTCTTGCCTTTAGGCGAGAGATTTGGCCACATTCATCCAAACGAAGAAGGACATGGGCTGCAGGGCGAACCAGGTGCAGACCATCGAGGAAGGGGTCAACCCACAGGGTCCAGATACCCAGCAGTTTTGGACAATTTTAAGAGGACAGGCCTCCTACCAATGTAAGAAATTAGCTCTTAAAAATTAGCAGTTGAAGCCATCGCTCCGCATTTAAATTGTCTTACAGTGAATGTACAGACATCTATTAACATTTGTTGTTTTTTCTGGATGTTTTGGTTGTTCTTAGGCATTTATATTGATATATGGCTAATTGTATGTCTGTGTAATTGTGTGATAGCGGTGGGTCCACCAGAGGAGGATGAGCAGTTTGAGAATGCCATCGTGGAAACCAACTGTATCTTCCGTCTGCTGGATGACAAACTGGTCCCCGATGATGACGAGTGGGGGAAGGTCCCTCGCAGCTCTCTGCTAACGTCCAAAGAGGTCAGTACAACTTCCTGTCTGTGCACAAAAACCTTTTTATGTCCTTTGCTTTCTGGTGGTAAATATGTCCTGTCAGTCTTTTTAAAGTGACAGATTAAATTAATATTCATACTGTGAGCCATAGCGATGCTTTTCACTGGCTGTGGCTTTTGTTTTTGGTTGCACCTTGACTCACTCTGATCAGAGAAGAACCTGTTTTTCTGATCCAGTAGCCTCATTAGATCAAGACATGAGCTTTATCCCAGTGTGTAGCTCATTATTAATTTAAAATTAACGTGTAAGAGTATCTGATGGTGAGCTTTTTCTTTACAGCACAGGTTGCTCTAAATATTAAAAATATTTTATACACCTTTTTCAGAGGAGCTCTGTGCTTCAAACTGGTTTTAATTTGTTGCCTAGCAACAACAGGTGCCATGGCGAGCACCATCTACATCCATCAGTGCACTGCTGCTGGTGAAAAATGAAACAGGCTCAGGACACTGGAGCTAAGACAGCAGTTACGTTATGTAATTTGCATATAGATTACGAAGCATCAAATGCTCTTATTTGTTACTCTGTTACTGTTACTTGTTACTGGATTTACTGGGTTACTGGATTCTGCATGTTGTGATTTGTGCTGATTGTTTTTGTAGTATACTTTCAATGCTTGTTTGTCCTGTAAACCCTTCTTTCAAAAGCTAAATCATTTACATTTTGAATTTAAAAACGTAAAACTAAAAATGACCTGAATATTAATTAGTATAAAATAAGAAGTTAAATTGTTTTTGTTGCTGTGCTGTGTATGCTGCAGGTGTTGGTGTTTGACTTCGGCAGTGAGGTGTACGTGTGGCACGGCAAAGAGGTGACTCTGGCCCAGAGGAAGGTGGCCTTCCAGCTCGCCAAACACCTCTGGAACGGGACGTTTGACTACACCTGCTGTGACATCAACCCGCTGGACCCCGGAGGTTGCAACACACTCATACCCAGGTGGGGACACACACGCTTGTTTTTATCACTTGTGAGGACATTGTTTTGAATTACGTTCAGTCCCTTGAGGCTTTCCCTAACAGTAAGTATAGATACAGCCCTTACCCCAACCTCAGATTCACCATAACCTTAACTATAAAACCAAATCTTAACCCTAAAACAAATAATTTATCTTGAAAGCCTTTTGTCATCAAATGGGAGGTGATGTGACCTGATAAATGGCCCCACAAGCTGACCCTGATTAACATAACGCTTTCTCTAGCCCCTAACCTTAACCATCACATCTACATGTCTAACCCTAACTCTTACCCTAACCTTAACTTAAAACTAACATTAATCTTTAAACCAATATAACCCTTATCACACAGACGCACAGTTTAAAGATGTTTACTTTCGTCTATAGTTTGTGTAGGATTACAGTATTGTCACCATCTGCATCTTTATATTTTAGCTACAGTTATATACTGTATCTAAAAAACAATAGCTGACATAAAAAGCACATGTATATGAATTTGCACACACACACAAACACACAAATTTAATAAGCGTGGTCTTACTTTTTTAAAGCTTTTTGATTTAGCATAGCGAAGAATGGAATAAAGTTAAATTTTTGACATGTTTATCTCCTTTTCCGTGTGTGTGTGGGTTCATCTCATCACAGGAAGGGCCAGGGCCGTCCTGACTGGGCGATATTCGGCAGACTGACGGAGCACAACGAGACCATCTTGTTCAAGGAGAAGTTTATGGACTGGACTGAAGCAAAGTCGCCATTACCAAAGGAAGAATGCGAGCTCGTACCTGAGCAGAAGGTGCACATCAGACAGGCAGAAAAAGTGGAATATATATATTTATTAATTACACAGGTCACTCACTTTATGTTTTTTCTTTCCCAGGAGGCTCCGGGGCGAGACTGCCGGCCTTATGATGCCACTCTGATGCTGCCTGTCCTCCAATCATCCGTTTCCACCATCTTGGATGGTGTAAATGTCGGCCGCGGTCATGGTCCTGTGGAGACCGAGGACCATATGAGGACTCAGGAGATCAGCACAGTCTCAGTGGACGTCTGGCACATCCTGGAGTTCGACTACAGCCGCCTCCCACGCCAGAGCATCGGCCAGTTCCACGAAGGAGACGCATACGTGGTCAAGTGGAAGTACACGGTCACCACCTCAGGTTAGTCACCGTGGACTCACCTTCTTCTATGGTGAAGTGAGTTGTCGATGTGGGCACTATTTTTAAAAGCCTCAAAATGAAGTTTTAAGAGTTTGTACAAGGAGACTCTGCTGCAATAATAACATTATTAATTTAACAATATTGACAATTCAGAGTATTTTTCAAATTCTTTGTTGTGTATTTATGTTTTTGTCCCAGTTGGTCGTAGGCAGAACCCAGAGGCGAGGAGTAGTGGGCCGGGGAAAGAGAAATGCTGCTATTTCTTCTGGCAGGGCCGATACTCCACCGTCAGCGAGAAAGGAACGTCAGCGCTGATGACGGTGGAGCTGGACGAGGAGAGAGGAGCACAGGTAGAGGAGACAAGGCCTCACACTGCAGAGATAATCAGTCACACAAACAAAACACAAACTAATGTAACGATTAATTCGTTTGTGGTGTTAAAATCAGTTGATAATACTAATAAGCAAGCATTCATATCAGTATTATTTACTATAATGTGCTCAAAGAAATGTTTTTACAAATTATCTTTAGTGATTCTTTCAATTTGTTCAACCAGTTTAAGGACTTTGCATCATTATACAAATAAGAACTGAATGAGATCCTACTCTGCTACTCTACCAGTATACTGCTGTATATACTGTATACTGTTTACATTAGCAGCATCCTGTACTGTGTTCCCTTGTTTATCAGGTCCAGGTGCAGCAGGGGAGGGAGCCTCCATGTTTCTTGCAGTGCTTTAACGGAGGGATGATCGTCCACGCTGGCAAGAGGGAGGAGGAGGAGGAGAACACCCAGAGTAAATATTTTTGACATTTCCATTTTTTTTCTCAGGTTATAGATCTACTGTGACTTCTGATTTCCAGGCAGTGATACTGGCATGTTTGGGCTGAACTCACTTACCAAAGCCTGAATCTGTCTTCTTTATTTTTCCTTTCTAAATTTTAGGCTGCAGTAAAAAGCTAAAAGTCATTTCAAAGTAGTTATGATGAGCTGCCCCCGCTTTTTTTTCTTTTTTAACAAAAGATTTGAAGAGTGGTAGTTTATGAAACAAAGCAATACATATATATGGCAAAAATTATACTCCAAATTTCATGTGTATAATTTTTAATTCAGTGCTTATTTTGCATTATCTTAATAGTTGTATATTAAAATATATAATGAATAACATTTAAAATGAAGTCATCATTATCAGAATAAGAATTTGCTGATTCTTGCGCAGGTTTTACTGGAATGAAAGTAAACAACATAGTGGGTGTAGATCAGTTTTATTGACAATTATTTTGTTTTTATTGACACACAAATATATGTCATTTGTCGTAATTTACTTACAAAACAGTTGGATTTTTGTTGTGTCATAAAAAGGAAGCTCTTTCTTTCAACTTCCTCTCCACTGATCGTGTTCACCTGCCCGTCTGTTCAGGTGAGTGGCGTCTGTACTGCGTGCGGGGCGAGGTGCCGGTAGAGGGACACCTGCTGGAGGTGGCGTGTCACTGCAGCAGCCTGCGCTCCAGAGCCTCCATGATCCTGCTCAACATCAACAAGGCCATCATCTACCTGTGGCACGGCTGCAAGACGCAGCTACACACTCGCGGTGTGGGAAACACAGCGGCGCTCAAGATCAAAGAACAGTGAGTTCAATCTTTTTTGCTTTAGGATGAATTTAAAGATGTTATTTAATACATCAATACAGATTAAAATATACCATCAAACATAAAACATCACATATTCTTACACATGTAATGAATTCTGTCTGCCTCCTGCTTGTGTCAGGTGTCCTCTGGAAGCAGGTCTCCACAGCAGCAGCAAGGTGACCATCCATGAATGTGATGAGGGAGTGGAGCCTCCGGGCTTCTGGGAGGCTCTGGGAAGAAAAGACAGGAAGGCCTATGACTGCATGCTGCAAGGTACAAGAACCATCACTCAATTTTAACCTCTTTCGGTTGAAAAGTGATATTATGTTATATGATTTTCTACCAGTATATACTTGTATTATTACCTCACTTGCTGATACAAACCTAAAGTCCTCTACATTTAGGTATTTTCTGTCATGCGCAAGGGTACCTTTAATGTTCTCATAAATATTGTACACAGGACAAGATGGTTGCCAAAAGTAAATACAGCACAAAATTAACAATAATGATTTAAATCAGACTCTATGCGATCAGCAAATGAGCAAACTAGACTAAGAACTTGACCAGTAAGTGTTTGGTTTTAAGTTTCTTCACTCAAAATTTGAGATGCTATACCGATCTCTAAGTTTGAGTGCTACAGTCGTCACTTGAGGGATGATGTATCTTGTTACATGTTGGTTTCTGATTTTCTTTTTTCAGATCCGGGTAAATTCAACTTCACCCCGCGGCTCTTCCAGCTGAGCAGCACATCTGGAGAGTTTGTGGCGTCTGAGTCCTTCCACCCGTCCAGAGCCCCAGACCTGGTCAGCTCACTGCCCTTCCTCCAGGAAGACCTGTATAACGCACCACAACCTGGTGAGACCTGAACACACGCACACACACACACACAGCATGTTAGGGGTTTTTATTTTATCCTTTGTAGATCATTTGGGGAGATTCATTACTTAATATGTAGCATTAGATTAAAGACAAAATGTAATGATGCTCTTGCAGAAATTTATGTACAGAACAGAACTTACATCTTTAAAAATTCTCTTTACTGTACATTATATGCTGTAGATTTGTAATTTAATTAGATGCACAACCGGCTGTATGCAGAGTGAAACTTAGACTGAAAGAGTGAGACATCTTTCATCATCTCCTCCGCAGCGTTGTTCCTGGTGGATAACTTCCACGAGGTTTACCTGTGGCAGGGGTGGTGGCCTCAGGAAAGCGAGTGCACCGGCTCGGCTCGTATCCGCTGGGATGCAGACAGGAAGTGTGCGATGGAGACTGTGCTGCAGTACTGCAAAGGTAAGTGAATGACAGGTGGGAATGTATATACTGTATATGCAAAACATTTTATGAATTATCTGGATAAATATGAAGAATTAGTCCCTCAATGTATTTTTTTTCCCCTTAAAATGACATATTTCTGCTAAATTTCCAGCAACTGGGATCACTGGTGTCAGGGAAATTTGGTTACCAGATACCAGTTTCTACTCACACACTGCCAACTATTCATTTTTATATGAATGAATTAAGAATTTATGGATTTACTGTTGAATTACAAGAGTAATTGTAACCGTGAATAAAATGAATGAATGAATGAATCCGCTGACATTATATGACAGTATTTAGATGACATATTTCAGTTCATTTCAATATCCAAGTAATTTCTGACTTCCTCTTCCAGAGAAGAACGATAAGAAGTCTCAGAAGTCCTATCTGATCCACGCTGGTCTGGAGCCACTCACCTTCACCAACATGTTTCCCAGCTGGGAGCACAGAGAGGACGTGGCTGAGATCACGGAGAGGGTCAGCAACATACACACACACATACACACACATTTTTATTTGCTTACATTCATATCTTGTTTACCCTAACATTAAGCTACATGCCCTATTGTCTCTAAAGTTTGATATATAAAGTACTCACTCAAAAAACATTCAAAAACATGAGTGGAATAAAAAAAGCAATCAAAATATCCCCTCATATCACCCTCTACTGGGCTCATTTGATACTGAGTATTTACTGATACTGAGCCCCTGTCTGATATTTACTGTTTACTGAATATCGTACTGTACATACAGAGAAAAACTGAAAAATGACATTGTCAGTATACAGTATATAAACACAAGCCGTCTGTGTTGCCTCTTCATACTCTCACACATTCATAAACTAGTTGTCTAAATACCGGCCCTTGTTAGGAAGGACTTGACGCTGTGTGCTGTGTTGTGGCTGCAGGAGGCAGAGGTGTGTAACCAGATCATCCTGGTGGAGGACGTGTTGGCTCGGCTCTGTCAGAACACCTTCCCTCTGGCTCAGCTGCAGGCCCGGCCGCTCCCAGAGGGAGTCGATCCGCTCCGCCTGGAGATCTACCTGTCTGACCAGGATTTTGAGGTCAGTAAAGTTTTTTTTGTTTGTTTTTTTTCTTTTTTTTGTTTGCAATGTTGGAGGCAGAGTTAAAAATAGTGCGTTTCCCTCTTTTGATCAGACTTTTAGGGCATTTTTGTCTTTTCAAGAAGCATTTTTTAATTAAATTATGAAGTGATACGTTTCCATATTGGCAAGTAAATCATAAAACAACAAATGCTTCTTTCTCACTTTCTGGAACTTGGCAGCCATAAATTATAAGTTCTTCATCACAGCAGAAGTACTGCTTTTTGTTTTTATTTTTGTTCTGTGAGAGATTTTTGTGATTCAAGGACAACAGATTTTTTTTTTCAGTTATTTCTCATCATTGTCTTTAAAATGAAGAATCTACTCTCTGACATTTTAACATCTGTTAGTCAGGCTTTGTGCATTTCTGTTCTGTTTTTCACTGATGGATTACATATATAATCGACCAAAAACAGGCAAGAAACCTTGATGTTGTCTTTGACTCAGAACTAAACTTTGGGGTTCATGTGTCACATGTTACCAGTTCTGCTTTTTATCATCTCAAAAACACAGAGAGACTAATGCGTCTTTTAATTAGTTAGTACAGGAAAAAAACTTGTAAGTTTTTATGCTCAGAGCCGTTGGTGCCTGATCTGAGAGCAGACATTAATTATTTTATTTTATTTTTATTTAATTTTTATTAATGTTTTAAATATTTTATTCCCTCCTATCTATTTCATTTATCTTTTATCTATTTTACTTTTTCAAATCCATTTTATTGTTTTTTCTTTTAAATAACATTTTCATCATTTTTATTTCCGCTGCTCATTAGTCTCAAATTGTTTTCCTGTTTACATTTTTACTGTCTTATTATCAGCTTGTCCGTCATCTGTAAAACACTTTGAATTACACTAACCTGCATGAAAAGTGGACATCTAAATGTTTCTAGAAACAGCTTCAGTAATTTGTGATTCTGTAGGAGCCGTTTTATGCTAACATTCAACAGTCACACTGTAAGAAATCCCTCGTATACGAGGCGAAGACTGATGCAGCCTGATGTAAAGCCAGTACATTACATCTCTAAATGTCCTGCAGTGTGCTGAGACTGAGCACCTCATTCATATCATCCATCCTAACTCCATCTAACTCTCACTTTGCAGACCAAGTTGTAGGTGGATTCAGGTAAGAAGAACCACTCGTGTGATTCATCAGCACTTTGGCGACCTACCTGTCCTTCTCTCGAGCACGTCAGCTTGTGTTTCCTTTTTTTTTTTTTTTAACGTGGATTGAACTCTGACTCACTCCTGTTTCACTCCTGTCTCTTAAGTGTGGTGCCGGTTGAGGAGGAGGAAAGTTTTGCGCACGGCTGCACGATTACGTCTGAAAAGATCATCCTGATGACTCGGTTAGACGTTACGGTCGAGTCCTTTTAAATCAGCTGCAGTCACAAAGGACTCCCACATCTTCACCGAGCAGATAAATATAAAATGACACACAACCCAAACATGAAGCTCATTCCTGCCAAGAAAATACATAGATGAAAAGTTACAAATGATAAAGTAGAAGCTCTCATAGGAAGTCAACATTATTACTATTAAAATATTTGAAAAAAAGTCAAAATTGTAATATTTAATCAAAAGTACAGATATATATATATATGTAGAATGTCATACTGATAACTCAGCTAATATCTTCTCAATCAACAATCAACATTTTTTACTTAGTATCTCAGTATGTATTATTTCACCATTTTTACCTAGTAAGTCCCAATTTTTGTCTTGACATTTCATACATTTGACCTACTGAGAAAAACATACTCTTAATTTATCATCTGTTTCTTTTTAGCAGGAATGGGCTTCAATACAAGCTCCAGTGATAACGAGGACAACTTGTAAAAACCTAACTGGGTAGAAAAATATTAAAATAACTCACGCTCCAACAGCTTCTAACACACCTCCCTCCTGTATATGAACAGCTGAAGTTGTAAATTAGACGTTTAAACACTTTTTTTGCTAAATTAATACTGTTGTTGATTGTGGTCATTAACACGTTTAATTGTGCAGCCCGTTGTATCTCCCTGCTCAACACCTTCGACTACACCACACTCTGCTGCTGCTACTCTTCTCTTCACACTCACCTTCCACCTGAGACTTTCTCTTCTCTCAGTTCAAATAAATGCACTTATGATTCACCGACAAACCACACTGCAGTCTGACTCACCGTCTGTCTGTGGAGCACAAAATAGAGGCATGAAAACAAACCACAACTAAACTGTCCTTGTGTGATAGAGCAGGAATACCCACAGAGCAGTAGATGTGTTGCCAGCTTTACGTCATATAGTGTTAAAACAATCAGCTTATGATATAAACAGTCGATTCACAGATGTACAAATGTCAAAACGTACAAAGCTGCAGATAAAAGATGAAGTCGAGAAAGAGAAGAAAGGCATCAAACCAGCATTAAAAACCATCTGAATCCTGAATCCAAAGAATATAATCTTTGGATTATATTATTTACTTTATTCTACATTTTATTATATTTTTTTGTATATTTTTTATTGTACTTATTCAGACTCCTGCACTGAATTTTCCCTACAAGGATCAATAAAATGTTATCTTATCTTGGAACGCAGCAATATGGGTTAAGAGTCATATTTGTATACATATGTAGAATATATTGCTTTATTAACATGTAATTTAATATGTATACATCTACTCTAGAAGTATTAAATGGCATAAAATTCCTCACGAGCAATAAATATGATGTACTGTAATTCGACTGTAATTCAGGTATTTAATAGTTTAGGAACAACACTATTACAGATCACAAAATAGCATTTCTTGTGTCATTTTGGTCCTGTTCTTTAGTAACTACAGTGGCCAGTATCAGTGACAGAAAACACACCGATACTTCCCTTTGAAACATCATTTGAAACGCAACAAACACAGTGTTGAAGTCTCTGTGTCGTCTTCTTAACCGATTCATAAACTGCATGTGTGTCTTTGTCATTACAGAAAGCATTAGAGATGAAGAAAGAGGAATACGAACGTCTGCCAGGGTGGAAGCAAGTGAACTTAAAGAAGGCCAAAGGACTGTTTTGAGGAAGTTTTTGATGGACGACGGCACGTGAAGAGGACAAAGAGTGGACTGAGATGGAGATAAAGGAAATGTCCTGTAAACCTGATTTTGGTGGTAACGTCTGAAGACGTTGACACAGAAACCGAATCTGAGAAAAAAAGCTACATGAAGGTTGAGACTCGAGATGCACTCGCCTCACTTATAGTCATGTTCCACCTTTCATCTTTGTCATTACATAACAAAAATTAAATTCAAGTGGTTTAATGGAGGGTAAATACCACCATGCTTTGGTTCATACATGGTGTATGTGTGTATTTGGAGTCTCCTCCGAGCACTACAGTCACCGCTCACGCCATGGACTTGTGAAAGAAAATGTGCACACTAGGACGCTTGGTGTCAGAGTGCCATGCTACGGTTGTGTATGTATGTGCGTGCGACTGTATATAACGTTTGTGTATGTACGTAATGTTTGTGTAAATGTGTGTGTAGGTGCGTTTGTGACTTTGTATTTATGTAAAAACAAACCCGTAGGAGCAGGATGAGGTCGGCTCATTCAGCTGTCACGTCAGACGTTGTGAGTGTCGTTTTTTTTTTTCTTCTTGTCTACAGTGTCTGGATGCTGTCAGGCCAAGTAGGTGGTAGCTCATGTTGCTCGAATGTGTTAAACTGCCGAAGTGACTCTTGACTTTACTGAGCACCTGAGAGCAGAGCTAAGAGTTGTAATTTAAAGGTTTGATTTTAATGAGGAAGAGAAACAGCAGCTTGATGAATCTGAATGTATAGTGCCTTGCTTTTTGTGTACAGTTTATATACAGAAATTCTAGTCTGCATTTTTAAAGACTTTCTTTGTGATATAAGACATAGTGAATTAAATCACAATTATGCCCAACTAAAAGTATGAGTCAGTCTGTGTCTCCTGCTTCGTATATTAAAGCACTAACATTTTTCTGGATCATTTTCTCAATTAATTGATTGATCATTTGGTCTCTTAAATGTCAGAAAATTGTGAAAAATGTCTATCAAAAATTTCCAAGAATCCAGAGTGATGTGTTCAGATTGCTTGTTTTGACCAAAATAAAGTCAAAAATTCAAAGATGTTCAGATTACTGCCATAAAAGACAAAGAAAAGCAGCGGATCATCACATCTGAAGAGGTGGAATGTGTGGGTTTTGCACTAATTTTTGTGGAAAAATTACTTGAAATGAATAATCGATCATAAAATTGTTGCTGATTATTGACAAATGACTAATTATTTCAGCTGTGTAAAATAAAATATATAAAACAACAAAAAGCTAATAGTTCATAAAAGGTCTGAAGTCTTATTGCATGAGGAGTGCACAGTTTAGACTATCACAGGTCTGACACACAGACAAGCACAAGCATTTACATTCAATCAAAACTGTGACCATTTTACAGTCACCAATATATAGAATATACATATACTATATATATATGTATCTAGAGACTGTGTATGGCTGCTATTACATCATCATTTGGGACAAGGCTTTAGTTCCACTTGAAGGAACAACATATAGAGATATTTGAGGCAGTTTGTGTTCATCCCTTTCTTGTTTCAACATGACAATGTGTCTGTACACAAAGCCAGCTCCAAAATAAAGAAAAGGTTTTCCCAGTTTGGTTTCCCCAGCCCTGAGCTTAAATCTTTAGGACAAACTGGAACTCCGACTGAGACTCAGACCTTGCTAATGCTCCTCTGCTTGAATGGGAGGAAATCCCTGCAGCCAGGATCCAACAAGTCTTGCCAGAAGAGTATTTTGGAATGACATGCCCACATACTTTTAGCCAGTGTAGTATGCAGTATGTCCCTGAGGAGCCTGTTGTTATTTATGGTGGCCACTAGGTGGAGATGTAAGCCACTCCTGGTAAGTATCACTGGTCCTGAGAGGAGAGCTGACAAAAAATAACAATCTACCATTTAAAAACCGACACATCTCTTTAGATCTTCCATGTGCCTTTTCATAATGTGTTTTTTTTTTTAAATGGGAGATTTTACACTCATGATGAGTCTAGTTTCAGGTCAGAGTTGGGACTCTTCTCTCTGTTCAGATGGTGACTGTTGCTGAGTGGGAAACATAAAGGAAGGAAGGTACTTTATTGTCCACAATATGGAAAATTATCTTTGGTGTCAGCATGCTGCACCAAAAGAAAAAAAAACAAAAACAAAACAGGACAGTTGACAACATAGGGACACCAGATCAACAAAGCACATCATTTAAAATACAAAAATACAGTAGAGAAAAAAAGGTAAATAAGATTTTAAAAAACAAGCAAATATATAAATAATAAATTACATAAAGAGAAGGAAGTCAGTCGTTAATAGCACCAAGGCTTTTGCAGTACTGTTTAGAGTTCCTAGCCTAGAGTATGGAGCTAGAATCTAGGGTACGCACATCTGGGAACACGCACATAACCCCCATACCTATGCACATATATCTCCTTAAAGGGTGGCACCAATCACACATCGAAGACAAGCCCAAAGCATGCCTCTATTGTGAAATTTCACTGGCAGGCAGCTGATCAAAACAGCTGATTAATGGTTGCCAATACAAATAGAATCTATCAATGGAAACTCTTATGGAAAATTTGATTTATTTTTTTTTTCATTTTTAAGAAGGATATGACATGACATATCCAGGATTTAGATGACGGGGGTAAGGAGGATTTCCACAACAGAATTCTTCTGCATACATTTACATTTCTTTGAATATTTGTTGTGATGTTATCTTCAGTTGATCTACGATCTAAGATGGCCATGTGGGGAGACAGTTTGCGTAATGAATGACTCCCAAAACCTAAATCATTTGGGTCACAACCAGAACATAAGAGTTGGATCACATGGAGAAAGTGAGCATCTATTGCATTTATCCTCTAATGTATCTGGGTAGATTTTGGAGAACCTAGCTTTACTATATCGAGCTCTGTGAAGCACTTTAAACTGGATGAGGCTAAGCCGAGCATGAGAGGAGGAGTTAACAGCTTCCAAAACTTTGTCCCAGAATTGATCACAAGCAGGTTGTTCTAATTTTCTCCATAATTGATTCATTTGTCTGCAATAAAAGGTCATAGAGGTAAGAGACATGACCCTTAGTTAAAGTATCAACCATGAGTATCAACCGGTGGCAGGTGGGGTTTGAGGGAATACAGAAGAGTGGGTCCTTGCAGAGTCGCATAGTTGGAAGTATCTTAAAAAGTCTGAATTGTTTAGTTTGAAAGTGGTGCGCATTTGGTAGAAACTAGCAAATGATCCATCTACATACAAGTCCTCCAAGCAATGCAGACCTTTTCTTGCCAAGGACATAAACCTTGGATCCATTCTAGCTGCTAAGAAAAGATGGTCATTGCAAATAGTAGTTGAACGAGGAAGGCTGGACCACTTAAGGTTTTGTCTTATTTGTGCCTATATCTTCAGGGTGGCAATAACGATGGGGTTAGTTGTATATTGTGAGGGAGAGAGGGGCAAGGTACCACATACCAGAGCCTGGGGTGAAGAGAAGATACATGAACTCAAGTTGGCACCAGCTGTGAACCGGGACCGGGACGTGAACCAAAGGAGGAGGTTGAGCATGTTTGCAGCCCAATAGTAGCACAGGAAGTTTGGTAAGCCAAGTCCGTCTGTTGATCTACTCCATTGCAGAGAAACTTCACCAATTCTCGGGTTCTTACCAGCCCATACAAATGAGGAGATGATAGAATTAATAGATTTGAAGAAGGATCTGGGTAAGAAGATGGGGATACATTGAAAAATGTATAAATACCTGGGTAGTATATTCGGTTTAACAGTTTGCACTCTCCCCTCCAAAGAAAGAGGCAAGTGGCTCCACCTTTGCAACTTAGATTTAATTTTTGTTGTTAGGGCCATGAAATCTTGTTCATGTAATGAATGAATGGATCGTGTGATGATGATGCCCAAGTATTTGAATCCTGATTTGGAGAGCTAAAATAGAATTGATGACGACAATATTTCTAAGGCTGGTTGGTTGATAGGGAAACATTTACTTTTTTGAATATTCAATTTATTTATTTTCAACTTTGACCATGTTTAACATAGATATCCTACATTATAACAGTAAATGAATAACAGAAAATCACAAAATGTGTGATATGTCCCCTTTAAGATATGTAAAACAATACTTTGGGATAATAATTTGTGTCTGATAGGGTTTTCCCACCAAAAAAAGTTCAATTACCTTGTTAAAATCCTTAAAATTACATCTACACCCTCTCCCTCATTGACTCTATGAATATGCAAACATACAAGTATCTATTAAAAGTTTCACTGTTATTCTGTTATGAAAGTATCACAATACTCTACACATACTGTAGTACTTGAGTCAATGTTTTTTCCTCCTCTAATTTTTTATAAACTTGTTCTCAGCAGTGCTAAAAACCCTGAAATATTTTAAACAAACATAGATTGGTGTCAAGTTGCACAAAGCTTATGATTAACCTAGTTATTGCTGTTATGAACAACTTGTTCTTATCAGCTATGCCTCAGGTAGACTCTGTCTGTGTCAATATGTGTCTCCCTCCCCTCTTCTTGCCTCATCCTCTCTCCCTTCCTCCCCTTACCTTACCTGCCCCCAACCAGTTATTCCTGCCACTCCAGACCCCAAATGACACAACGAAGAACCTCATTTTAACAGAAGACCAAAGTCATTCAAAGGAGACACAAACTTTGAAATAAGACCTCCTCCGGCAGCTTTAAAACTGGATCTGACACACACCGGTAAGTTTATATCAGATATTAAGTTTTAAAGACAACTGCTTGTCTTAAAAAAACTCCAGCTGAAAGAGTTCTTTAAACTTTAAATTGATGAGTGAGTTACAAGGGGGTGTTGGTGCACTCTAACAACAATGTCTTGAGATAACCCTGAGAAGTTCTGCTCCTTTCAAAACTCTGTTTAAGTAATTTGTGTTTTTTCTTCTGGGAGAAGTGAACATACTATACCGTAAGATAAACAGAGATGACCAATCTTAACTCCCAGTCTTCAGTTTGGCTCATAGTAAACTAACCAAAAAGTGATAAATAGAGCTGCAAAGATTAATTGATTAATATGTTAGTCAATCGATAGAAAATTAATTAGCAACTATTTTGATAATGGATTCATCATTTTGAGTCATTTTTTAAGACAAAATAATAAAATTCTCTTTCTCCTATTTCTAAAATATGAATATTTTCTGGTTTCTTTAGTCTTCTATGACAGTAAACTGAATATCTTGTGTTGTGGACTATTGGTGGGGACAAAATAAGACATTTGAGGTCTCATCTCAGGAACAGTGATCAACATTTTCCATCATTTCTGACAATTTATAGACAGCTCCCAATTTCTATGCCAAATGTATATCCTTCCTATCTCCTGCCCCATACTGATTTCTCCTTGATTGATCCTGTCTGTATGTAAATGTCCTTCTCTTCCTGCTCTGCTGGTCCTATGCAGACAATGCTTGGTCCTCTTTGATCCTGCCCAAATGTAAATGCCCCCCGCTGCTTTCCTGGTCTCCCTGAATGGTGAACCCCCTTCTCCCTGAGTGCATCACTGTCTTCTTTGTTTCCCCCCATTTGCCCTTTGTTTTCTGATCATTGATGATCAGACAGTTAGTAACACGTCCTAGGTGCCATTTTCTGTTGTTGTCTGTCTGGTTCCGGCGTTGTTGATTCAATGCTTTCCATTGTGTCAACTCTTCACACCGTAAGTTAATGCTTATGACCTGCATACCTCCACGTGACATACAACTCCATGATATTGGCACATCAGCATAATGTGTAACCCTCCTTGATGATTAACTACAAAGGTAGAAGATAGAAAAACAAGGTAATTATAAAAGTATCAAAATGTAATATAAATCATCTAATTGTAAAATTTATCATAAAAATATCAATATAAAACATCCAATTTCAAAACCTAACATTTCATCCTGATATTACCAGCAGTTGAATTTCTGTTTTCTCTCCAAGCAATGGAGACAATACTACAAATACTGATAGATTGATAGACATTGATAGATTTTGCGTCTGCTGTGGGACATTTTCCAAAAATTGTGACCTTCTTTACTCTGTTACAGTCAAAGGAAGAAAGGTTTGTAGTTTGAGAAGAAATAATAACTCATCTTAATACCAAGCAGCCACAACCTTGGCTTGAAATTGAAGCCAATGCGGAGGTCCCTTGAAGTGCAATACCACTGACGGTCACCAGATGCTGGCTCCAAAAAGTCCCTGGCTCCAATAGACTCCCATTCAAAAAACTTCTCTCTAGAAACACTAGGGCAATAGATTTTTTTCAGCGAGTCATTATGGTCTCTATGCTGGTGGTCAATTTGGAAATTATTACTCCGTTAATAAGGTTTGAAGACTTATAGTAGCTTTGACGTTGACAAACTTGCCCCAGGTGCACGCATGCTGCTCATGAGCCAAATCATTCACAATAAGTTTATATTTCACATGCACACACACATTCCTTGGAGGAACACACAGTACGTTCTAAAATAAAACTTTGAACTGGGTTGTGCACCATCAGGAGACCGTGATGAACATAAGGGACTTTTAACCCACATGACGGTCATTTTCACTCTAGATGGACACTTGCTTTAACCGCAGGTAGGTCACATTTCTACTTTTCTGACTCTTCTTTCCCTCTGCAGTCCCTGAAAGGAAATTAAAAGATGCACATGAACATGGTACACTGTTAAAAAATTATCTCTTCTTAAGAAAAACTTGACAGTTCATGATGACATTACATTGTAAAAAAATGAGTCTCCTCTGTGACAAACTGCTTTCTTTACTAAACATTTGTTCAAGTCAATCATTTTGATGACTCACTTATGTATTTACACCTTATGTATTAATTTGCACTGGACTTTTTCCAAGTGTCCTTCACAGTCACCCCTTGTCTTGTCAGCTTCCATAAGGGAATACATGCACAAGTCTTTATGTGAGGCAGGGAGAAACAGAGAAGAGAGAGCTTTGTTTTTTCATTTTGTGTCTGAGTCGACTGACACCGAAGACTGGTTGGTTTTTGACAAGCTGAGGTCTTCTGTTGTTGTCTTGTTTTAGTCAGTGCTCCATCATCTGTGAACAGGACACAGATATATGTGTGTATGTGCATGATTACCTTATACATTATATTACATTCACAGCACAAAGACTAACCTTGTGAAGAAAACAGCAGTAGTTTCAGAAGAGATGACCTCCCAAATCAGACTGAGGCTGCTGCCGAGCGCCAAATGCTTGTTCGATGAGCCCGTTCAGGTGAAGGTGGCTGGGCTGAGGTCGAGGCAGGTGGTCACCATGAGGGCTAGATCGACCGATGAGAAGGGAGTGGCGTTCAGCTCCTCGGCCACCTACAAGGCTAATGGGAACGGGGAGGTCGATCTGGAGAGAGACCCCTCATTCAGCGGGAGTTACATTGGGGTTGAACCCATGGGTCTGCTGTGGTCGATGAGGGCGGACACCTTGCACAAATTGTTTCAAAAAAACAGATCACTAAACCCTCATGTGGTGAAGTTTTCTGTGCATGAGTTGGAGGGGGAGGGCAGGATGCTAGCAGAGGCGACTAATGAGAGGTTTCTAATTGGAGACGGGGTCAGCCGGGTCCCCGTCAAAGAGGGGAGCTTTCATGGAGTCCTGTTTACTCCTCCAGGTTAGTGGCTCACTACTTTCTGTCTTCATCATTGTCTAATTACAGCCTAATACTGTGTTTTGTCCTGCAATGTCTAATGAATGTGCAACAACGTTATTGACTTTCTTAGTTTCTGGGTTGGTCATCACAACATCAAAATATAAGAATAAAGATGTCATATTTTCTATGATCTATTGATATTATTGTGTGTGTTTCTGTCCAGGTGAAGGTCCGTTCCCCGCTGTGTTGGATCTGTGCACCTTCATGTCTGAGAAGAGAGCCTGTCTGTTGGCCAACAAAGGGTTTGTGGTTCTGGTTGTGTCGGTGTACAATGACAAGCCCAACAACGTCAAAGAGTTGCATCTGGACTATTTTAAAGAAGCAGTTGATTTCTTACAACAACAACCTAAGGTGAGCTGTATGAGTAATTGTTGCTTTTAAACACAGCAGCATAAAGTTACAAGCTTTTGATTTTGATGACACATTAGGTGGTCAGCAACTATTACTTTAGGATTTTAACTTTAGGATTTTAACTAAGTTAAGCAACAGTTAATTTGTTAGTGTTACAGATATCATCCGGCAGCACCAATGTAACAGCGAAAAACCAGAAATTCAGGAAAGAACAAATGAGGCTGGGAGATGTGGCCTATGGTATAATGAGAGGAAAACAGAGCTCACAGACATACAGCCACAGTCTCTGGTTAAACCATTGTCTCATGCTGCCTCTTACTGTTAGGAAGTACACATAGCAAGTTTAAGTCTTTGTCAAAACTGCAGATTCATGAGAGGCCAGATACTGAATACTACTACTGCATGTGTGATCACACTGTTAGTGGCATATGGAGCCATGACTAGTTGTGATGTCACAAATCCTGTTCATAAGTACACGCCTTAAACTCAGATTTAAGGTGAGCACAGATAAACTTTTCATTTTCAGCAGATGAATGTGAAAACAAACTCTGCACATCATTCTGCACAGTCAAGCTCAAACATCCAACTGAAGTAACAATAAGCAAAACACATTTTTTTAGTGGAGGGGGACTTTAATTTCTGCTTTCTGTTATTTCAGAAATGTGGTATTACACAGTTTTTTAAAAAACAATTTTGTCTAGTCAAATTGAGTGAACAGCTCAACATGTTGGCAAGTAAGGTAATGTTCTAGTAGTTAATATGATAAACATAAAAGTTAGCTTTTGTTTTTTCACAGGTGGGAAATAAAGGAGTTGGTATATTATCAAGATCAAAGGCTGGAGACATTGCACTTTCACTTGCTGCTTTTGTGCCAGGTGTTGAGGCAGTGGTGTGGATAAACGGCTGCAGTGCAAATGTGGCTATTCCTCTCTACTATAAGAAGAGCAAAATCCTCTCACCGCTGCTGATTGACCTCAGCAAGGCGATTCCCACTGAGTCAGGGGCCATCATAGGCAAGTATTGTACTAACAATCCTCTGGCAGAGGAGAACCAGGCCACCTTGGTCCCCATCGAAAAAGCCAAGGGACATTTTCTCTTTGTGGCTTCAGAGGACGACCTTAACTGGGACAGCAAGGCTTTCATGGACCAAATGGTGGAGAGACTGAAACGTCATGGGAAGGAGAACTTTGAAAGTGTGTGTTACCCTGGAGCGGGACATTACTTAGAGCCACCTTATGGACCCTACTGCCGCTCCAGCATCCATTACATCGCAGGCACAACAGTCATGTGGGGCGGTGAGCCCAGGTCCCACGCAGCAGCTGAAGTCCACATGTGGAAGAAGATCCAGGAGTTCCTCAGATCGCACCTGAGCTGTGAAGCTACGAAGACTAAAGCTAAGTTATAGATGCAAAAACCATGATAGGAAAGATTGAGCAACACAAAACAATCATGACATGATGACTGCCAATTAACTGCTGTATCATGAATAAAGATTGAATGTTTTTGATTATTAAAATGTAAAAACAAAATAGAAAATAGGAATTTGAGATTGAAATGACAAATTGATATCATGAAATGGCAGTTTGAGCATGGAAAGTGAAATCAAAAAGCCTGAAATGGCTACAAAAAAACCCTAATTGAAAAAAAGACAAAAGAAAAACAACTACACTGAAACAGCTTTAATTAAAAATTAATTTAAAAAATCATTAACACTGGACATGGGAAAGACAGCATAATGTGAGACGTTTTCAAAAGTTGGCGACACCTTCAAAATTTTTAAGTAGCCTTTCACCAAGTTAGTAGGAATTTGTCCGCTCTGACTGAAAATAGTCTTTTTGTAGACGTGGAAGTGTGGCTTGAAGCTGTGGAGGCACAGAAGCAAATAGCCAATCATTGTTGGTAAAACCCAGAGTAACACTACTTTAAAATAGGAATTACACACATTAATCCTGTTCAGTGCCATGCAGGGCTGGAGCCATTCCTAGAATTCAAAAGAAGAGTATCCACTCTTTTTTTTTTTTTTTTTTAAGTCATTTTCTTATATTTAAAATATAAATAGGTGGACTGTTATTTTTAAATTCTTTCTGTCTGTCAAATATCAATAAATTTGAAATTTTTGTAACATCATGTCTATAATCTTGCCTGAATTGGGACATCATATAGTACATGCCATTGTATGCCTGTTAGCTCTTACTGTATTCATGCATAAATATATCTTATTAATACTAATTTCCCTCTCACTGCTAGTGTTATTATTCCCTCAGGTTGTCTCACATAAAAAACTAAGACTACCTGAACAGTTGATTTTATTATCTTATTATTGTCAGACCTGTGACGTTACTCAGACGAAAGCCAAGTGATAGATTCAGTTAGGATGACAGGAAAGATTAGGAACACGTTACAAAATCACGATGTCATGGCTGCCAGTTAACCTAAGATAATTACACACGTTGAATGTTTTGTGATGAATTAATCTATTTAATGTTTGATTGACGACAGAAACATATTGAAAGGTTATGACTTGCTTATCACAACCTGGTTAAGGCTTTCTACATGTAAAAGTGAAAATAGAAAGATCATTTTAGTGCTTTAATAGAGTGTTTGGCATCTGTGGTGCCTGCTCAGTGTACAGTACGGTCATTGATTACCAACCAGTGCGTGCCATGAAAAAAATTAGAATTAAAGTCAAAACTTTATGAAAAAAGGGCAACTTTTCCCTCACTGGACACAAACAGCTTTAAAAGATAAACCAGATGTTCTAACTGTCAACTAATCCAACAAAAAGACCAAAACTGTCTTAATACTCTCTGACGTCCAATCCCAACCCCATCTGTCTAAAAACACTACACTTATGGAGTGTATTCTCCGTATTGCTGCAGCCAAATTCTGAACAGCTCAGCCTTCTTCCAGGAGTCTGTCAGTAGTCACTGTAGCCACAAGATGGAGATGTAAGCCTCTCCACTTCAGCATCCTCTCAGCACAGAGCAGACGCTGCCAGTGTTGCAAGAACAGGCTGCAAGTTTTTGGGAGACCACATAACTGTCCACATGTGATGGGAGCATTGTCCTCATACATACTAGTTACCCTGTTAAAAATGTAATATGTAATGTAACTAATTTAAATTCTTCATCAAAGTAATGTAACTTATTACATTTGATTACTTTTCTAACAGATATTTTAAACTGTGGCAATTAACTTACCTGTAGATGTTTCCTCAGCTTTGACATTGAGCATTTCGATGTTGACAGCATTTTCACCGCTGGTAAACAAGCTTTACACTGAACAGTAATGTTAGAGCCCTTTTCTGATTTCAGAAGAAAAAACACTGTTGAATTTCCAGTACTGAAAGGCGTTCTTGTCCGACGACACGGCCACCCGCCTCGACGTGGTTGGCTGGTCGCAGGCATGGTAGACTCAGGTTACTTGGTGCAATGAGCATTGATTTGATTGGCAGACGAGAGGTGGTGCAAATTCAAATGAGAGAATCAATCAAAAACAACGCTCAAAATTTGAGCACACACTGCCAAATGAACGGAGCCTGACTAGAAGTAGAGACAGCTCCTTGTAAGCCATCCTAACCTTGATGGTGTTGCAGTCAAACTTGTCCCAATGGCTTTGCTGACCTGTTTTGTTCAGAAATAGAAAGAAGGCATTCCTGCAACAGAATTAATGTTACATTCTACATATAAGCTATTTTTTAACAAAAAGAATATATTTGGATGTAACCCCTTTGTAATCACCAACACTTTGATTAGCAACTATAATTTAATGACATATTTTTTCTCAATAACTGTAATTGTAACAGATTACAATTACATTTATTTTGTAATTTAATTTTGTAATGGCGTTAAATGTGACTAATTACTCTGCGGATAAGTGAAGAGGGCTTTCATGACTGGAAGTAACCTCTTGCTGTCTTCTCATGCAAACACAAATCTCATCTGGAACACAGTTTTGATGTTTTTTTGTTTCTTTTTTATATATATACAGATACCATGCACCATCTTATGGTAAATATGTAAATATTTACTCCCATAGTCATTGATTTATTTTAATTTATCATTATCACTGTGTTCTGTGTAAATATCATTTTTGAAAAGTAACAATAGAAAAATAATTATGAAAAGTTTGTCCAAATGACTCTTTTTCAGATCATTTCCAATGTTTCAAACTCTCACATGGCAAAATCATGTTCTGCAAAATGTAGTGGACTGCTCTTGACTTGAAGAAAAGGTGATCTAACCATGAAACAGTTATAACATTTACCGTTTAAAGACATTATTATTAGGGGTCCAGGCAGCAAAACTGTGCTGGAGCCCTATAGTTTTTGTTCTCATTATTCTTTCTTTCCTCTTCTTCTTTATTTTTCTCCGCTAAAAGTGTTGGCATTCAGTCAAAATTCTTTCATCATTTTACCTCTCAAGTCGTCTGCATCTGGTCTTCTGCTCTAAAAATGTCAAATTTTGCGATTTTTTGCAATCTGCTTGGACCCTGGTTATTGCTTGCAGCTATATTTCTTTCTTTCTTCTTCTTATTTTTCTCCAAACGTCACCTAAATTGGCAGGTGGGTTGCAAATTCCACCCACTACTCAGGCACATAAAATGATACTCATTGACCTCAAAGTGGCGCTGAAACAATCAAGAAATGGTTTAGTCTGTAGTAAAAATTCTTTCATCATTTTAATCTCTCACTTCATCTGCATCTTTGCTGCAGTGGTCTCCTGCTCTTAAATTTTGTGTCTTTAATTTCAATTTTACATGAATGCTCATAAATCACAATTTGCTTAAGCTATTGTAACCTAACAAACCAAATGGATGCTTAGTCCAAGCTTTGCTACACAGTCCTGGGATATTCTGTCACTAGGGGGCGCAACACATGTGAAAGGTTTATATCTTGTAATTGGCTGCATGGATTTGTATGAAATTTGGTTTGCACGATCTAGCGTATTGACTCAGTCAATGCATAAAATTTGGTAATTATTGATTAAAGTGGGCATGGCTTATTACAAAAAAAATCTAGATTTCTGGACATTTCACATTCCAATCTTTAAAAAATCTAAATACAACTCCCTTCAGTGTCCTACAGAGCAGATTTTTTTTAGCACATCCACTGAATTGCGACAGAAGTTTGCCTCAGTGCCATGTATGGTCAATTCAGAAGTCCGTCACTCTATATTTTTCAAAATATGCAAAATCAATTAACATCTATATCTCCACAAGGCTTCATTCATATGTTACCAAAATTACCTTAGACATTCTTTGGATACCAGATATTACATGTTTCAAATGATGTTCAGATCGTTCAAATGATGAGTCTGCAGTGATATAAATTATCTTACTGTAATTTGTACTGTATGCACAACATTTTCTATTTCATCTCATTTTTCAACATATTTCACCAAAATATTTGACAATACACCTGAGAAACCCAGGTTGATGTGTGATTTTTTTCAGAGTTGTATCCCCAACAGGTAAATTGTCATGAATTTTTTAAAGTTTTATGACATCCCTCTAACTTCTGCTTGTGAGGTTGGTTTCAGGTTCAGATTCAAAGTCAGACAACTTTATTTATCCCATTTGGTTTCCTTTCTCAAGAGCTGCTGAGACAGCTGTGCTCTCCTGATGGTCTAGTAGTCTAAACACAAGCCTTATAACTGTAAGGTCACTGGTCTGCATCTAGACCGGCACCAAGCAAACTTCATGAAAATATCAGGAAACATTTCTCTGTTGATATCATGTGATTAGTCTTTCAAGTATGTATCTATAAATCTGTAATTTTGGTGAATATTTGAACTTCAGCTGCATTAAGACCCACAGACTTCCGTTGTATTCAACTTTGAGGTCGTGAAAACAAAAGACAGCCTGTTCACCAGCAGAGCCGATAATCCAGGGATTAAACTGTTGACTATGATACAGGGTTCAAATTCCTGGGTGGACAGGTCCTACTTGACAACAGTGTAGTAAGTCATGCATGTGATATGTTTTCAAGTGCTAATTGAGGTCACATTAAGTTGAAAATTGCCTACTGTGGCCTTGTGAAAATTTCTTTTTTTTTATTATTTTTCTCCACTAAAAGTGTTTGTGCAGAAAAAAACATAAGACCAAAAGTCACCCTAATAGGCAGGTGGGTTGCAAATTCCACCCACTACTCAAGCACATATAATGACATTCATTGACCTCACGGTGGCGCTGAAACAAACAAGTTTATGTTTTCACAATTATCTCGAAGATGGCTTGGCTTGTAGTCAAAGTTCTTTCATCATTTTAATCTCTCAAGTCGTTTGCGTCTTGTTTTCTGCTCTAAAAATGTCAGATTTTGTGATTTTTTTGCAATCTGCTTGGACCCCAGTTATTGCCACTTGTGACTATATTTATTATTGTTTTTATAAATTAATTTCTTACTTAACCTGGAAAGCCTCATTGAGATGACACTGACAATCTTTTTCAGTCGTGTCCTTGCCCAGAGTGGCGATGATCATTACTATTAACTAATGATCATTATTAACTATTATTAGGTTCTTTTCTTTTCATACGCACATTTTCTTAACTTTGTCATTTTTAATAAATATTATATAGTCTGTGTAAAGATCACTAAATGTTATTCACACAACTAATCAAGGAAGGGAATAGATAGATTGAAGACATTTATTGGGTTTATAATTCAATACATTTGATCCAATCATACATAACACAGCCAATATGACTTATACACATGTTGATGATGTTGATAGACAGAAGTTATAGCATTAAAAGTTTCATTCCTCACCATGTTGACCTTATGTACTGAAGGACTGAAGATGAGACCAGTTCAAGGAAACACAGGAGCGTTTACCAGGCTAAATAAAAACACAATCAAGCAAAATAAACATTACTTCACTAAAAACAACATACACAAAATAACACTGCACTATGAAATAAACACAAGTGCATATTTACTTGAAAAGCAGCATCAGGTCTACGCCCCCTTATTGGATATCAGTTATTGATTAATACACATGTGTGCAAACACACACTCCATCAGAAGTTTCTACAGCTGTTAAAGCCGACTGACAGCTGATCCAGATGTGATCAGCTGTCTCCGTCATCAGAAACGGACATCGCTTCACATGACGAGAGGAGAAGACGTCTCGTTTCCGCCTTTGGGACAATGGGTACACCCTTTGGATGGACGCATTGAACTTGACTTTGAATCGCTTCTTCTGCAGTCTTCACTTCCCGCAGAGTCAACGAGCGGAAACACAGACAGCGCCATTCTGCCATTGCAACCCACACTGTCGTCGGAGGGGGGATTACACCCGAGGGTTTAACGGGAGGCCTACGTTGTGCCAATGAACTTTCTAGTCTACAGGGAACAGTCGGACCCTCTGACCTCAGACCATATCAGGGGGTGGGGTGAAAACACCAGTTCCTGCATGTCAATAGTGTGTTTCGGCTGTGGCCGTTTACCGGAAAGTTGAGCCAGACTCAAGTTTTGGAGAAACACAATCAACGTCATCGCGGCTGAAGGCTGCGGTGGCCAATCACAGTTCCGAGAAACCTCATTTTTAACTGGAGAAAACAAGTCAAAGGAGAAACAAACCGCTGGACACTTTGAACTAGATTTGACACACCGGTGAGTTTATATTATATACTAATGTTTATGACAGATTCTTGTCTTAAAGCAACTCCAGGTGAAAGAGTTCTCAACTTTAAATCGATGAGTTAGATAAAAGTGGGGTTGATGAACTCAAACAATTTCTTAAAATAACCCCAATATCAAAGATATTGATAGATTGATAGACATTGATCGATTTTGTGTCTGTTATGGTGTATTTTCCAAAAAAAACGGGCCTTTATGGTTTACTTTGTCGCAGTCAAAGGAAGAAAGTTTCAGAAGAGATGACCTCCCAAATCAGACTGTTATTGCCTGTGGAATTTGATCTATGCATGACCTGGAGTTATATAAATGTGGTATGTCAGGCACCACCTGTGCACACATACATGAAATGTAGTCAAAAGCCAATTTTTTTGCTACATTTCAACGTACAAAAAGTCCAAATGGTTGCCAATTAAAAGAAACAAATTAGTGATACATTGGAAAACATTTCTCCCATCCAAACTTTGTTAATAAAACAGGGCTGATGGTAAACCCACTTCTATTTTCTCAGTAGTTCTTGGCAGCTCCGCTCAAAACTGCAGTTCTCTTTCACTGCTTCATAATTAAAGGATCACTTCACAATTTTTCGAGTCTGTCTAAATCAACAGGTGTCCATATGAACACTGAAAGAAGTTGTTCTGTAATTCACTGTAATCACTCATGTTCATACTGGCTATGCAACGATTGGTCAGTTAATCAACCATTAAATTCATTGGCAACTATTTGGGTAGTCAAAATTATCATTTTGAGTCAGAAAAAAATTCCAAATTGATTCCAGCTTCTTAAATGTGAATATTTTCTGGTTTCTTTAGGCCTCTATGACAGTAAGCAGCATATCTTTGTGGGTTGTTGACAAAACAAGACATTTGAGGATGTCATATTGGGCTTTGGGAAACATTTTTCACCTTTTTCTGACATTTTCTGGACCAAACTACTAATCGATTAATCAGGAAAATAATCGATAGATTAATCGATAATGTAAATAATCCATAGTTGCAGCCCTACTTCAAACGTGCTTTCAATGTAGCCTAAGTGATGGAGGCTAAAATCCACAGTGTGTCCACAGTCATTTTGTGCAAAAACGCATTTAAAAGTTGATCTGAAGCTTATATGAGGCTTCAGTAGTCTGAGTTAGTCATATCAAGTGGCTATCTGCCACATTTACAGTCTTTTTAGCATCAAATTTCCTCTTTGTGTTGATCTGCAGTTGAAGCACAGTAACAAAAAGAGGGACTTTGACACTTTGGACGACTGAAGCTTCATATTAGACTCAGATAAACTTTTAAATACATTTTTGCACAGACGGACTGTGGATTTTGTACATTGTAAGTGCATTATGAAGATCTTCTAATGGTCTGTATGAACAGGAGGAATGATTATGGGAAGAAAACCATGTGTCAGTGTTCATTTGGGCACCTGACAGTTGTTTTAAGACATACTATAAATAAATGTGAACTCGTCCTTCATGGGTTAATGATTGAAATGTCGTTCCAGATAAGAGCATTTTATGAATCAATAAGGGAAACTGCAGTGCTACAGCAGCAACCATTATATGGACATAACTGGTAGTTACGGGAGAAAAAAAAAGTGACGAGATTTACTGAACTAACAATTTGGACCATGCTCAGCTCTAAATATTTACAAGGACAATGTCTGGCTTTAATTTGTACCTGGTTAGTGCAAGTCTTGTTTATGTTTAATTATCTTTGTTCAGCTTTGTTGTCCTTGTGTATCTTCCTGCAGATTGTTGTGTGTAAGTACATTGAGAGCTACTAGAAACTGGAGACAAATTCTTTGTATGTGTCAACATACTTGGCCAATGAAGTTGATATGAGCCTTAAACTGTCCCTGTATGAACGTTGTTGCTAACAGTAGTTGGTGTTTGTGAATGAAACTCTGTGCAACTCAACACTTTTGCCAGCAGAGGGCACTCACCGGTCTTTAATTGTTTAAAATGTTTCAGTGTCTTTTTAAACTGCTGAGATCAAATTAAAAACATCAGAGGTGGAAAGTAATCGTACATTTACTTAAGTACAGCAGTTAAGTGCAGTTGAGGTACTTGTATTAGAGTATTTTTTATTATATGCGTCTTTATATTTTTAAAATTTCACTACTTTTCTTTGACAGCAACTGTTGCTTTCCAGATTAAGCTTTCACATACAAATTATAGGATCATCTTAAAAAATATGATGTATTACAGTATATAAAGTAGTTACATGTAGATGAATCAATGAAAATGATCCAATAATATCATGTACAGTGTATTATGATAATGTAATACTCTGCAAGGAGCCATGCTGCCATGAGTACTTTCACTTTTGATACTTTGTGTATATTTTGCTGCTAATACCTCTGTGGTTTTAAAATTTGAGTGCATGTTGATTGGTTGTTGGTGCATATATTGCTGTAAACCACTTATGTGTAAGTATCTCCTCCCTGTAAAAAAAAAAAAAAAAAAAAGTCTGTCTGAACAGACAGAGAAAAGAGTCCCAGCTAAAATCACAGTAATGTAATAATAATAATAAGACGAATATGTATTAAGATCTTTGCAGATGTGTTGGTTTTTTTAAGTGATAGTTTGGTGTTTTTTTAGTAAACGGTCAAAATTTAAGTGTAAGGTGAGTATTCTGGCATTTGCACCTGACGTGGTATTCATTGGCCTTGGATGACAGTTGTAATTAATTATATTAACCCACATACTACAATGTGTAAATACTGAATTCTAATAAAAGTCCTGCTTTTAAAATTCTACGCAAGTAAAAATGGAAGTATAACGTAGCTGTAATTGGAAATGTTCAAGTGAAGTAAAAATATCTCATTTAAATAGTACCTGAGTAAATGTTTATACTTACACTTTACACTTGAGCTGAACTTATACTTTCCGCGTCCACGAGGGTCCACTATGGTCTGCGTGGCCATCAGAGGGTGTAGACTCTGTGCAGACAGCCGCAAACCTGCAATTTGTTGTGTCCGCATGGTCACAAGATGTCTTCCTGTAGACGGCGATCTATTACACATGTGTGGAACGATCCCAGAAGGTAGTATAAACAGAACAACTACCCATCTGTGGTGTCCGCAGCTGTCCTTGTAGGCGTCCGCTTGGGAGTATAAATAAAGCTTTAGGGCGCTCAGAATGGGTTCTTATCACAGTTTCTGTTGTCGATTGTAGGGGTGTTTGTTTTGTTTTCCTGTTGAACATTGTCCTCATATGAGTCACTGAGAGAACTTTGGAGCCACAATCAAACCACCACCCACTCGTGATATGCAGGAGTTAAAACAAACGAACCCTCTGCACTGAAGCTAGTTGGCGGACTTCTATTCACACAACACGCTATTCATGTATTTAATGAACCAGACTCAAAATGAACCACATAGGTCAAGTATGCTGACACAGCCAAGGAATTTACAAGAACTTTACAGGGGATGAAATGAACATTTTCTGTTTAGGTTTTTTTATCAGACAGATGAGGAATGTGATTATGCCAATTTTTTGTCGAATTTCCCACAGAGCAAAGGCGAAACTTGTAGGATCTTTAGTTTCAGAAGAGATGGCTTCCCAAGTCAGACTGACGCTGCTGCCGAGTGCCAGATGTTTGTTCGATGAGCCCGTTCAGGTGAAGGTGGCCGGGCTGAGGTCGAGGCAGGTGGTCACCATGAAGGCCAGAGCAACTGACGAGAAGGGAGTGGAGTTCAGCTCCTCGGCCACCTACAGGGCTGATGGGAGCGGGGAGGTCGATCTGGAGAGAGACCCCTCACTCAGTGGGAGTTACGTTGGGGTTGAACCCATGGGTCTGCTGTGGTCGATGAGGGCAGACACCTTGCATAAAAGGTTTCAAAAAAACAGGTCACTAAACCCTCATGTGGTGAAGTTCTCTGTTCATGAGGTAGAGGGGGAGGGCAGCGTGCTGGCAGAGGCGACCAATGAGAGGCTTTTAATTGGAGACGGCGTCACCCGGCTTCCTATTAAAGAGGGGAATATCCGTGGAGTCCTGTTTACTCCTCCAGGTTGGTTTATTCCTCTGTTGTGTTCTGAATGGTTTAATTATTAATTTAAAGCAAAATGCTGAAATTATTTTAACTTTATTTTTATAAATAAATCCCAAGGAGAGGCCAAAGTCAACACTCAGTCTATCCTACTAATAACGCGTCTTAATACCAAGCAGCCACAACCTTGGCTTGAAATTGAAGCCAATGTGGAGGTCCCTTGAAGTGCAATACCACTGACGGTCGCCAGACAGACAGTTTCAAAAAAACTTCTCTCTAGAAATACTAGGGCAATTTGGAAATTATTGCTCCGTTAATAAGATTTGAAGACTTATATTAGCTTTGACGTCTGCCGTGTGGGCATTGATTGGCAGCTGTGATTGCCAGTTGGCTCACCTGCTGCTCTCCCCGGCTTCGGGACTCACACTGAGTCGGACTATTGTCACAATATTTCGATAAGTTTAATGTTACTTGATAATGATATCTATTCTGTTAGTAAGCTAGTGTTAGCTTCATTCCAAGGTGGCATGAAAGGCAACACCCTGCACTCCTTATTTGGAAGGTTCTGGCTCCAAATAGAAAAGATGACCAGAAGCTGCAACTTTGGGCTTTATACATTGTTCATTGCAAGTCTTTATGAAATCCTGCTGCTTCTCTTCCTCTGGTAAGAAAACATAGACCCTACAGATGCATGCTAGTCTGGTACCTGCCTATCTACCTCTATAACCTGAGGTGCCCATAATAGTACCCAGTAATTAAAGTAAACAAATAACTAATAAGAGAGAATACTATTGAATTCTAGTCCAAATAAATTGAGAGCAACCAAGCACTCCAAACAAATACTAATAAATATTATTAATAAAACAACAAACAAACTAATAAATAACCTCATACACTTCGCATTCTCAGAATCATGGAACATATTTTACTCTGTTTTGCTGGATTCACATGTTGAAATAAATAAATTGGTTGTGTTCAACTCTTAATATCCAAATCCAAATTCATGGACCTTTTATCTATTTTATGCTGTTTTTGGATGATAATGGAGTGTTAAACTATGTTTATCAGGCAGCAAATCATTGTCTGTCACTTTGGCAAAATGAAACATTTTGTAACTTAACTAACTTTTACTTTAGTTACCTTTAATTTCTGTACTTTGTTTTTATGAATATTACAATAATTTTGTGTTCCGTGTATCTTCTGGTTCAGGAGAAGGTCCGTTCCCTGCTGTTTTGGATCTGTACACTTTTGGGGGAGGTTTGTCAGAGAAAAGAGCCGCTCTGCTGGCCAGTAGAGGATTTGTGGTTCTGACTGTAGCGCTCTACGGCCATGATGACATGGCAAAGAACATCAAGGAGGTCCATCTGGACTATTTTGAAGAGGCCATACAACTTTTAAGAAAACAAGATAAGGTGAGTTGTTTGAAGTAATTGCTATGTATTGTAGTAATTAATCTAAAAAGCTTGATTTTCTGGGGACACAGATGGTAGTTTGTTACTGAGGTGAGCCAATGTCCAAACATATTTAAATTGTTCACAGCAGCTTTCATTTTGTTGCTTTTAATTTGTCTGTTTTCCCACAGGTGGCCAATAAAGGAATTGGAGTAACATCACTTTCAAAAAGTGGAGATCTTGCACTTTCAGTGGCCTCTTACCTGCCAGGTGTTGATGCCACAGTGTGGATCAACGGCTGCAATGCCAACACAGTTTTACCACTTTACTATAAGAAACGCCAGATCCACCCTGCTTTAATGTTTGACCTCAGCAAGGTTATTCCCACTGAGTCAGGGGCCATCATAATCAAGTATTGTAATAACAATGCTCTGGTGGAGGAGAACCAGGCCACCCTGATCCCCATTGATAAGGCCAAGGGACATCTTCTCTTTGTGGCTTCAGAGGACGACCTCAACTGGGACAGCAAGGCTTTCATGGACCAGATGGTGGAGAGACTGAAGCGTCATGGGAAGGAGAACTTTGAAAGTGTGTGTTACCGTGGAGCAGGACATTACTTAGAGCCACCTTATGGACCCTACTGCCGCTCCAGCTTCCATGGTGTCGTAGGCAAGCCAGTCATGTGGGGCGGTGAGCCCAGGTCCCACGCAGTAGCTGAAGTCCACATGTGGAAGAAGATCCAGGAGTTCCTCAGATCTCACCTGAGCTGTGAAGCTTCACGGCCTACAGCCAAGTTATAGATGCATATAGGAGGATAAGAAAGACAAGGCAAAAGATCAGTCATGATATCTTAGCTGCTAATTACATGTGTATCATTACATATGAATGTTTTGTGACGAGGTGAACGATTTAATATTTGATGTCTAAATATTTCTTTATCGAAAGATTATGATTATAAACTAATGCAGGAGAGAATATGCCAAGATATTTTTAGTGAACTAATAGAGATTATCAGCCTATAATATAAATGTTGGAGAATATAAAGTAAAGACAAGTACAGGGTAATACTGTACTTTTTACTACATTTATTTCACAGATATGGTTACTTTTTAGATCTTGACATTTAAAACAGAATGGATTTTATATATTTATATTTTATATTTGTAATTAATTTAGATCACTTTATAGAGGACTTGATTCACGCTGACATTATGATTTTTTTCTGTTCATCAGTGTCATAAAAAGCCACAATAAATCCCTTTGATTTGATGTTATAAAACATGAAAATTTCCAAGAGGGGTGAATACTTTCTACAGGAACTGTGTATCTTTATGTATATATGTAACTGAGTGGGGACATTTTGCATAATAAGCACTTGTACTTTTGATACTTTTAAATTTTGTAAAACCTGACCCCTAGGTTGGGAACCACTGGACTAAACTAGCTAACTGTAAATAAAGTAGTTGAAACTAGCTCCACCTCCAGCAGCTACAACAGTAACATGCTGCTCTAACACTGATGCTTCAGTATTAATAATCTAATGATGTCAGATATAATAATATATCAGTCAGAGGGACCAAACCACTACTTTACCTAACCATTACTTTTAACTAACCATTGCACAGTTATGACACTGGAAAGCGGACAGTTAAACTGGCCCCATGCAGTCTATGACTGGATTTGTCTGAAGATAGTAAAAACCCACTGAGCTGAAACAATCAATCCCTTTTGTGTCTGCTTGTCAGGTATGGGACAAACACATGCATGCTATTGTGAGAATACACCTGATGAGTACAGAGAAGAGGCAGACACACAAACATTTCATTCAGGACACAATTTCAAGATTTGAACCCTTTATTTTAGTGACATGCATATTAGTTTGGCAAGTGTGGTTGACACACTCTGTCCCTGAGCTCACAACCCCCCCGGCAGAGCCTGAGATACACAATGATGAACATTAACACATTAAAAAGAAACTTTCAACATCACAAACAACTGAATGCTAATACAGGAGGAGGCTGGTTAAATGTTAAATGCTGAATCAGGCAACTGTGTAGCAGCAAGGTCACATCACAGAGAGGACACGAGAGAGGTCAGTTGTGGACAAACTGCCGTTAGGCTCCATGTCCGCGCGTGCTGCTCATGAGCCAAATCATTCACAATAAATCAGTATTACACATGCACACACACATTCCTTGGAGGAACACACAGTACCTTCTGGACCGACAGTTAAAATAAAACTTTGAACTGGGTTGTGCACCATCAGGAGACCGTGATGAACATAAGGGACTTTTAACCCACATGACAGTCATTTTCACTCTAGATGGACACTTGCTTTAGCCACAGGTAGGTCACATTTCTACTTTTCTGACTTTTCTTTCCCTCTGCAGTCCCTGAAAGGAAATTAAAAGATGCACATGAACATGATACACTGTTAAAAAATTACTTGACAGTTCATGATGACATTACATTGTAAAAAAATGAGTCTCCTCTGTGACAAACTGCTTTCTTTACTAAACATGTGTTCAAGTCAATCATTTTGATGACTCACTTATAAAAAAGAGGATTGTAATCTTTTTTTTTTTTTTTAATTTTATATTCACAGCACAAAGACTAACCTTGTGAAGAAAACAACAGTAGTTTCAGAAGAGAGGACCTCCCAAATCAGACTGAGGCTGCTGCCGAGTGCCAGATGTTTGTTCGATGAGCCCGTTCAGGTGAAGGTGACCGGGCTGAGGTCGAGGCAGGTGGTCACCATGAAGGCCAGATCGACCGATGAGAAGGGAGTGGTGTTCAGCTCCTCGGCCACCTACAGGGCTGATGGGAGCGGGGAGGTCGATCTGGAGAGAGACCCCTCACTCAGTGGGAGTTACGTCGGGGTTGAACCAATGGGCCTGCTGTGGTCGATGAGGGCGGACACTTTGCATTTCAAAAAAACAGGTCACTAAACCCTCATGTGGTGAAGTGTGAAGTTCTCTTTTCATGAGGTAGAGGGGGAGGGCAGCGTGCTGGCAGAGGCGACCAATAAGAGGCTTTTAATTGGACACGGCGTCACCCGGCTTCCTATTAAAGAGGGGAATATCCGTGGAGTCCCGTTTACTCCTCCAGGTTGGTTTATGTCTCTGTTGTGTTCTGAATGGTTTAATTATTAATTTAAAGCAAAATGCTGAAATTATTTTATCTTTAATTTTATAAATAAATCCCAAGGAGAGGCCAAAGTCAACACTCAGTCTATCCTACTAATAACTCATCTTAATACCAAGCAGCCACAACCTTGGCTTGAAATTGAAGCCAATGCGGAGGTTCCTTGAAGTGCAATACCACTGACGGTCGCCAGATGCTGGCTCTAAAAAGTCCCTGGCTCCAAAAGACTCCCATTTCAGCGAGTCATTATGGTCTCAATCTCTAAATTCAAGTCCTCCCATAAGTATGCTGGTGGTCAATTTGGAAATTATTACTCCGGTAATAAGGTTTGAAGACTTATAGTAGCTTTGACGTTGACAAACTTGCCCCAGGTGCACGCATGCTGCTCATGAGCCAAATCATTCACAATAAGTTTATATTACACATGCACACACACATTCCTTGGAGGAACACACAGTACGTTCTAAAATAAAACTTTTAACTGGGTTGTGCACCATCAGGAGACCGTGATGAACATAAGGGACTTTTAACCCACATGACAGTCATTTTCACTCTAGATGGACACTTGCTTTAACCGCAGGTAGGTCACATTTCTACTTTTCTGACTTTTCTTTCCCTCTGCAGTCCCCGAAAGGAAATTAAAAGATGCACATGAACATGATACACTGTTAAAAAATGACCTCTTCTTAAGAAAAACTTGACAGTTCATGATGAAATTACATTGTAAAAAAACGAGTCTCCTCTGTGACAAACTGCTTTCTTTACTAAACATTTGTTCAAGTCAATCATTTTGATGACTCACTTATGTATTTACACCTCATGTATTAATTTGCACTGGACTTTTTCCAAGTGTCCTTCACAGTCACCCCTTGTCTTGTCAGCTTCCATAAGGGAATACATGCACAAGTCTTTATGTGAGGCAGGGAGAAACAGAGAAGAGAGGGCTTTGTTTTTTCATTTTGTGTCTGAGTCGACTGACACTGAAGACTGGGTGGTTTTTGATAAGCTGAGGTCTTCTATTGTTGTCTTGTTTTAGTCAGTGCTCCATCATCTGTGAACAGGACACAGATATATGTGTGTATGTGCATGATTACCTTATACATTATATTACATTCACAGCACAAAGACTAACCTTGTGAAGAAAACAGCAGTAGTTTCAGAAGAGATGACCTCCCAAATCAGACTGAGGCTGCTGCCGAGTGCCAGATGTTTGTTCGATGAGCCTGTTCAGGTGAAGGTGACCGGGCTGAGGCCGTGGCAGGTAGTCACCATAAGGGCTAGATCGACCGATGAGAAGGGAGTAGTGTTCAGCTCCTCGGCCACCTACAGGGCTGATGGGAGTGGGGAAGTCGATCTGGAGAGAGACCCCTCACTCAGCGGGAGCTACGTTGGGGTTGAACCCATGGGACTGCTGTGGTCGATGAGGGCGGACACTTTGCACAAATTGTTTTCCAAGAACAAAGTGCTAAACCCTCATGTGGTGAAGTGTGAAGTTCTCTTTTCATGAGGTAGAGGGGGAGGGCAGCGTGCTGGCAGAGGCGACCAATGAGAGGCTTTTAATTGGACACGGCGTCACCCGGCTTCCTATTAAAGAGGGGAATATCCGTGGAGTCCCGTTTACTCCTCCAGGTTAGTTTATGTCTCTGTTGTGTTCTGAATGGTTTAATTATTAATTTAAAGCAAAATGCTGAAATTATTTTATCTTTAATTTTATAAATAAATCCCAAGGAGGAGCTTTCATGGAGTCCTGTTTACTCCTCCAGGTTAGTGGCTCACTACTTTCTGTCTTCAGTATTATCTAATTACAACTTAATACTGTGTTTTTTCCTGCAATGTCTAATGAATGTGCAACGTTATTGACTTTCTTAGTTTCTGGGTTGGTCATCACAACATCAAAATATAAGAATTAAGATGTCATATTTTCTATGATCTATTGATATTATTGTGTGTGTTTCTGTCCAGGTGAAGGTCCGTTCCCCGCTGTGTTAGATATGTGCACCTTTATGTCTGAGAAGAGAGCCTGTCTGTTGGCCAACAAAGGGTTTGTGGTTCTGGCTGTGTCGGAAGAAGAAGCAGTTGATTTCTTACAACAACAACCTAAGGTGAGCTGTATGAGTAGTTATTGCTTTTAAACACAGTAGCATAAAGTTACAAGCTTTTAATTTTGATGACACATTAGGTGGTCAGCAACTATTACTTTAGGATTTTAACTTTAGGATTTTAACTAAGTTAAGCAACAGTTAATTTGTTAGTGTTACAGATATCACCCGGCAGCACCAATGTAACAGCGAATAACCTGAAATTCAGGAAAGAACAAATGAGGCAGGGAGATGTGGCCTATGGTATAATGAGAGGAAAACAGAGCTCACAGACATACAGCCACAGTCTCTGGTTAAACCACAGTCTCATGCTGCCTCTTACTGTTAGGAAGTACACATAGCAAGTTTAAGTCTTTGTCATCATTCAAAGCACTCCAGCTCCTATGATTTTTTAGCATGTCAATGAAGGTATTATTGCAGCTCTTGATCTTTGAAATCCACCATCACTGTCTTCTAATATCATCTTAACAACGTTTTGTCTAAAAGTCTGTTAAGTTGTTAACATTAAACCTGCAATGATTTTCGGCTTGTAGGACATTGTTAAAGATCCCCTCCAGACATTGTTTAAAGGGGACATAAAATGCACATTCATAGGTCTATATTTTCAATCTGGGGCTGTACTTGAATATCTTTGCAGGATTTACAGTTTAAAAAACTCTTTATTTATCTTATACTGGCCCTTTATGCAACCCCTCAGTTCAGCCTCTGTCTGAAACAGGCCCCAATTAGCGCACTGTATTCTGATTGGTTAATTTATGGAAAATGCCCCTCAGGAGAATTTGTTGACTCAACAAACCATCGGACATACAGTAGTTGTATGATTTCACTGCTTTTTCTGCTTCTCTACTCAAAATGTCAACTTCTCATATACATTCATACATTCATGTTCAAGCTGCAATCTGACAAGTTGCGGTCAGTTTGTCAGCAAGATAGAAAAATCATCACAGAGTGTTCAGAGCAGGCTGAAGAACTGCCGTTTGAGTTACAGGTAGCATTTCTGTATACATTAACCTCAAGTTTTGGAACCATGTTTAACATAGATATCTAACATCTCAACAGTAAATAAATAACAGAAAATCACAAAATGTGTGATATGTCCCCTTTTAATATATGTAAAAAAATACTCTGCTTGGTATAATAATTTGTGTCCGATAGGGTTTTCCTGCCAAAAAGTTCAATTATCTTGTTAAAATCCTTAAAATGACATCTTCACCTTCTCCTTCATTGAATCTATGAATATGCAAATATATACGTACATATTCAAAAGTTTAACTGCTGGTGAGAAGATGTCTCCTGCTTCACTCAGTGTGTGTGTGTATACTGGAGGTTTCAAGTTTCCACATCACACTTGTGTATTTGGCCGTTCACCGTTGAAAGCTGAGACAGAGACAAATTCATGTTTTTATCCAGTTTTATCAGACGATTTACTAAATATATTGGTAATGCAGTTTTTTAACTAAAAGAGCCACCTTGCCTCAAGAGACCTCTACATTTCATGCAGTTTTTATATATCATTATCCTAATTTACCCTCATCGCTCAGTTTCTAAGCTCTGTGTGTGTAAAGTTTTATTCACCTCTAATTCTTCATGTTCTTTCACAGGTGAGAAATAAAGGAGTTGGTATATTATCAATATCAAAGGCTGGAGACATTGCACTTTCACTTGCTGCTTTTGTGCCAGGTGTTGAGGCAGTGGTGTGGATAAACGGCTGCAGTGCCAATGCGATCACTCCTCTCTACTATAAGAAGAGCAAAATCCTCTCACCGCTGCTGATTGACCTCAGCAAGGCGATTCCCACTGAGTCAGGGGCCGTCATAGGCAAGTATTGTCTTAAAAATCCTCTAGCAGAGGAGAACCAGGCCACCTTGGTCCCCATCGAAAAAGCCAAGGGACATTTTCTCTTTGTGGCTTCAGAGGACGACCTCAACTGGGACAGCAAGGCTCACATGGACCAGATGGTGGAGAGACTGAAGCGTCATGGGAAGGAGAACTTTGAAAGTGTGTGTTACCCTGGAGCTGGACACTTACTGGAGCCGCCGTATGGACCCCACTGCCACTCCAGCTTCCATTTGTTCGCATGGCAGCTAGCGATGTGGGGCGGTGAGCCCAGGTCCCACGCAGCAGCTGAAGTCCACTTGTGGAAGAAGATCCAGGAGTTCTTCAGATCTCACCTGAGCTGTGAAACTTCACGGCCTACAGCCAAGTTATAGATGCAAATAGGAGGATAAGAAAGACGTGGCAACAGATCAGTCATGATATCTTGGCTGCTAATTACATGTGTATCATTACATATGAATGTTTTGTGACGAGGTGAACGATTTAATGTTTGATGTCTAAATATTTCTTTATTGAAAGATTATGATTATAAACTAATGCAGGAGAGAATATGCCAAGATATTTTTAATGAACTAATAGAGATTATCAGCCCATAATGTAAATGTTGGAGAATATAAAGTAAAGACAAGCCTTAAATATAAAAAAGGAAAAGCTCACATGTAAAAATGGCAATGAAAATACACAACAAAAACATTTGAAAATACACAAATAAAAGAGACAGCTTTAACTGACACGGGAACACAGGAGAACAAGCACAGCACTTAAAATTTTCTAGCATTTTTTGCCTCTTTATCAAAACCATCCATCAAAATGTCAGCAGCTATTGTCACATAGATAGTTTCAACATCTTGACACAATATTTTCCATAATTTCTCTCAAGTATTTCTTTGAATATAAAGGCAAAATTTATTTAATCGAGACATTATTCCATTATTTACACTTGTGTTGATTTTAGCAAAAGTATGATACAGGTTATTATTGCTTCCATATGTTAGTATGTGAATTTAATGGTACCTTTTCCTCTGTTTTGTTGTGAATATCTCAAGAATATATCAGCAGAATATCAGAAGTCTCTCTCTCAGTGTGACAGGCTACATGATTTTACACATCAAAGTTTGTTTATAGGTACTGAGGAAGATTCCTGCACATGTGAAAAAAGTTAAAGCGTTTTGTGGCTTTAGAGGGATCTTTATGAAGTTTCTCCATAGTTGGAGCTGAAGACTATGTATTAAATGTAAAATGTCATGAAATTACGTACTAAGTTAATAATAATTGCATTAGTTGGATGCTAATATTCAGTAGAAACACATCTTTGCTTACAGCATGCTAAATATCAGAAAGAGAAAGACAGACAGGGGAGTCCCACTTCCTTAGCTGGAGACGGCTTCAGATGACATAAAACAGGGTAAATCAGTCAGGAAAGTGGCCAAATCATACGGCGTTTGCCATGTGTGACCCTGTACTGAATGTTGTCCTCAAACTAATCCATTTTGATTTCATGTTTAAACCTTTTTGAGGATGTGTGTTCTATCCATTAAATAATTTTCTTGCATTATAATTTGATGGCTTCCCCTCTTTTTTGTCATGTAGTGTGAAGGTATTCATTTTTTTTTTAAAAAAAAGAAGTGAATAGTCACAATAACATGAATGTTAAATAATCTTTTTCATTCTGAGCCAGTTGTAACAGTGGAGTGACTGTATTTAAATCAACTTTGCAACCTGTACATATTTCATAAAACCACTTAAATACATTGATTCACTAGTTGACACATTGAAGTTTATAATATAGCAGATGGACAGTTCCAGTGTAAATGTTTTTTGATTTATTGGGAAAATTGCAAAACATGTTACAACTGTCCCTGGTCTCCGCTATTATTAACAGTGTAAAATGTTAATAATGAATTTTAAGTGTAAACTTTAGAGTTTAAAGTGTTACTGAATAATTTCTATATATTCATAGCTGACTTCTACATATTTGATAGTTGAGATGTTGTGTGTCATGACGTCTCCTCGAAATGATGCTGGAATGAGTGAGGATGTCTCGTTTGATGAATTAAATCCACTGTGTTTAGTTATATATCTTTAAACGTTACAATTAGGGCTGAAAATGACAACAGAAATAAACAAATTTATTGATTTCACATATCTGCGCAATTCACATCAACTGCCAGTTGTCTATGGAGGACGTGACTTGTCAGGTTGTCAGGTTGGCCGCATTCAGATTTATCTGCTGATCCTTTGGAGGAGCCCGACCGCTAGGTTGGGAACCACTGGACTAAACTAGCTAACTGTATATAAAGTAGTTGAAACTAGCTCCACCTCCAGCAGCTACAACAGTAACATCAGTCCCCTTTGTGTCTGCTTGTCAGGTGTGGGACAAACACATGTATGCTATTGTGAGAATACGCCTGATGAGTACAGAGAAGAGGCAGACACACAAACATTTAATTCAGGACACAATTTTTCAAATTCAAGATTTGAACCCTTTATTTTAGTGACATGCATTTTGGTTTGGCAGTGTGGTTGACACACACTGTCCCTGCAATCCAGTCGCCAGGAGAAAACATTGGCATTGTACATTTCTGCAAACCACAGAAACGTTGAATATAAAGGGGAGAACAGGGTAAACGGAGCCAGTAGGTAAAATGAGCCACCCCCTTTATCTAGGTAACCATAAACAAAAGTAATGATATGACCACAAATTAAGAAAGTATAGTTCACATTACTCAATCCACCTTGGACTCAAGCACATGGGGAGAGTGGTCAGCAAAACAGAGCAAAAAAAAAAAAGATTTTTCTCATGCCAAGTGGATTCATCATGTTACTAAAGTTATCAGTCTTGTATCTTAATTAAAAAAGATAGGTTTAAATCTCTCATAGGTGTTCAATTGGGTTGAGAGCTGGTGACTGTGAAGGTCATAGCATATGCTTCACATAATTTTTATACTCATCAAACCATTCAGTGACCCCTCGTGCCCTGTGAATGGGGGTATTGTCATCCTGGAAGAGACCACTCCCATCAGGATAGAGATGTTTCATCATAGGATAAAGGTGATGACTTAGAACAACTTTATATTGATTAGCAGCGACCCTTCCCTCTAAGGGGACAAGTGGACCCAAACCTTGCCAGCCAAATGCCCCCCACAGCATAACAGAGCCCCCAGACCCCCTCACTGTAGGGGTCAAGCATTCAGACCTGGACCAGTTTTTCCTTTAATTTTCTTTAAGTTAAATTCCTTGAAGTTTTTGTTTTAATTTGTCTGTTTACACAAAAGCACATTTACACACACATTCTCTCTGTAGCTAAAACACAAAGATCACAGTTTAATCTTTAATTTCCATGGGTACACAACAACCTAGGGTATATATAGTAACTATTATTTGAAACAAATACACTTTCATTTTGCAGTAAAATCATCAAATGTAAAAAGTGGCTCATGTTACCCCGTTCTCCCCTACGTTTCAACACGTGAAACACGTATCATATCAACATTTCTACAAACGTAGCATATTAACATTTCTAACCGTTGAATAATGACGTTTTATGGTGTGACAACGCTGTGGTTAAGGTCTAGTTAGGTCTAGGCACAAAGACCACTTGGTTTGGGTTAGGGGAAAGATCATTGTTTGGGTTAAAATAAAATAAATAAATAAATAAATAAAAACGGCCGATATATCACTAAAAAAGCCGGTCACTTTAGAAATGTCGAGATGATACGTATTTTGGAAATGTTGATATAAAGTTTTTGTAGAAATGTTGACATAAAACGTTTTGTTGACATTTTCATACGATACGTTTTGTAGAAATGTTGATATGCTACGTATTTCACGTGTTGAAACGTAGATATTCAACGTTTCTGTCAGTTGTGGACAAACTGCCGTTAGGCTCCAGGTGGGCGCATGCTGCTCATGAGCCAAATCATTCGCAATAAATCAATATTTCACATGCACATACACATTCCTTGGAGGAACACACAGTACGTTCTAAAATAAAACTTTTAACTGGGTTGTGCACCATCAGGAGACCGTGATGAACATAAGGGACTTTTAAGCCACATGACAGTCATTTTCATTCTAAATGGACACTTGCTTTAACCGCGGTTAGGTCACATTTCGACATTTCTAGCCTTCTGCAGTCCCTGAAAGAAAATTAAAAGAGGCACATGACCATGATACTTAGTTAAAAAATCTCTTCTTCAGAGAAACTTAACATTTCATGATGACATTACGTTGTGAGAAACGAGTCTCTTCTGTGACAAACTGCTTTCTTTACTAAACATTTGTTCAAGTCAATCATTTTGATGACTCACTTAGTATTTGGTGGACTAAAATAAAAGCCATTACAGTCACTCTCCTTCCTAATCCTTATGTATTAATTTGCACCGTCCTTCACAGTCAACCCTTGTCTTGTCAGCTTCCATAAGGGAATACATGCACAAGTCTTTATGTGAGGCAGGGAGAAACAGAGAAGAGAGAGCTTTGTTTTTTCATTTTGTGTCTGAGTCGACTGACACTGAAGACTGGGTGGTTTTTGACAAGCTGAGGTCTTCTATTGTTGTCTTGTTTTAATCAGTGCTCCATCATCTGTGAACAGGACATAGATATATGTGTGTATGTGCATGATTACCTTATCGCCTCTCTACTTTGTTTTGAAATCTACTGGCTATTGCATCATTTGTTAGCCATTTAGACAGGAGCTCTGAGTTTATAGTTTTATATTTATGTAATAAATCAGCCCTCACGCTCTGAGTCATACCTTAAATGGCAAACCATGTAAACAAGATTTTGCTATCTAGGACTTTTTGTTTCTAAGACACTCTGGTTTTTTTTCTTCTTTTAAAACACTTTTTTATCAAGTGTTCAATATGATTAACAAATTAATTTTTTTAAAAGAAATGGTACACTTCATTTTTATAAAGAGGGTTGTAATCATAATTTAAAAGAGGGAAGGAAGGAAAAAATATTTGAATGGAAAAGTGCAATTTGTTGTGCTGTATCTAGCGCAAAATACAAACCAAAGAACACAAAAAACACATAGTTACATAAATAATATGGTATATACCTTTATAGATGAACAAATCTAAAGATGCACAAATAATTAATTAGATAATTGGAAAAAAAATCAAACATTAACAGAACATAAAACCCTGAGATTCTACGCCGTCATGAAAAAAGATGGTCCTGAATCTTTGGTGTATTTTTTGGTGGAGAAAAATTAAAGACAAACAAGGTTCAACACAGACATGTATAATGTATCTGCTATGTCATTCTCCTGAAATAATGTAAGTTTCCTATTTATTTTTTTATACAATCACAGCACAAAGTCAAACCTTGTGAAGAAAAGTAGTTTCAGAAGAGATGGCCTCCCAAATCAGAGTGAAGCTGCTGCCGAGTGCCAAATGCTTGTTCGATGAGCCCGTTTAGGTGAAAGTGGCCGGGCTGAGGTCGAGGCAGGTGGTCACCATGAGGGCCAGATCGACTGACGAGAAGGGGGTGGAGTTCAGCTCCTCGGCCACCTACAGGGCTGATGGGAGCGGGGAGGTCGATCTGGAGAGAGACCCCTCGCTCAGAGGGAGCTATGTCGGGGTTGAACCCATGGATCTCCATACTTGTCCTGTTAGATCTTAGATCATTCGACACAATTGACCATCAAATCCTTTTGCAGAGACTGGAACATTTAATTGGCATTAATCAAACTGCATTAAGCTGGTTTCAGTCCTATTTATCAGACCGATTTCAGTTTGTACATGTTAATGATGAATCCTCTGTGAAGGCAAAAGTTAGACACGGAGTTCCACAAGGGTCTGTACTTGGACCGATTCTATTCACCTTGTGTATGTTTCCTTTAGGTAATATTATTGGGAAACACTCCATAAATTTTCATTGTTATGCAGATGATATCCAATTATATTTGTCAATGAAGCCTGATGAAACCAATCAATTAAACAAACTCCAAGCATGCCTTTAGGACATAAAGACCTGGATGACCTGCAATTTTCTACTACTAAACTCAGATAAAGTAAAGTAAAGATAAAGTTATTGTGCTTGGCCCTTAACACCTTAGAAACACATTATCTAATGGCATTAGAAAAAGAAATCACATTTCTCCCATTTTAGCTTTGCTACATTGGCTTCCTGTAAAATCTAGAATAGAATTTAAAATCCTTCTCCTAACTTACAAAGCCCTTAATGGTCAGGCACCATCATATCCTGAGGAGCTCATAGTACCGTATTATCCCACTAGAACACTGCGCTCCCCTAATGCAGGCTTACTGGTGGTTCCTACAGTCTTTAAAAGTAGAATGGGAGGCAGAGCCTTCAGCTATCAGGCTCCTCTCTTGTGGAACCATCTTCCAGATTCGGTCCTGGGTGCAGACACCCTCTCTATGTTTAAGATTAGGCTTAAAACTTTCCTTTTTGATAAAGTTTATAGTTAGGGCCGACCAGGCTCACCTTGGATCAGCCCTTAGTTATGCTGCTATAGGCCTAGACTCTCTCTCAACCCAACTGGTCAAAGCAGATGGCCGCCCACCAAGAGCCAGGTTCTGCTTGAGATTTCTACCTGTTAAAGGGGAGTTTTTCCTTACCGCTGTCACTAAGTGCTTGCTCATGGGGGAATTGTTGGGTCTCTGTAAATTAAAGAGTACAGTCTTGAACTGCTCTATGTGAAAAGTGCCCGGAGATGACTTTTGTTGTGATTTGGCGCTATATAAATAAAAACTGATTGATTGATTGATTGATTGATATAGGTTATGTCTTATGACACAGAATTCCATTGTTGCCCAAAACCACTTTTGAAAACATATTTTCTCTTTGTGGCTCTAGAGGATGACCTCAACTGGGACAGCAAGGCTTACATGGACCAGATGGTGGACAGACTGAAGCATCATGGGAAGGAGAACTTTGAAAGTGTGTGTTACCCTGGAGCGGGACATTACTTAGAGCCACTGTATGGACCCTACTGCCGCTCCAGCTTCCATGGTGTCGTAGTCAAGCCAGCAATGTGGGGGGCCCAGATTCCACGCAGCAGCTGAAGTCCACATGTGGAAGAAGATCCAGGAGTTCTTCAGATCTCACCTGAGCTGTGAAGCTTCACGGCCTACAGCCAAGTTATAGATGCAAACAGGAGGATAAGAAAGACGTGGCAACAGATCAGTCATGATATCTTGGCTGCTAATTACATGTGTATCATTACATATGACTGTTTTGTGACGAGGTGAACGATTTCATGTTTGATGTCTGAATATTTCTTTATTGAAAGATTATGATTATAAACTAATGCAGGAGAGAATATGCCAAGATATTTTTAGTGAACTAATAGAGATTATCAGTCCATAATATAAATGTTGGAGAATATAAAGTAAAGACAAGCCTTAAATATAAAAAAGGAAAAGCTCACATGTAAAAATGCACACAACAAAAACATTTGAAAATACACAAATAAAAGAGACAGCTTTAACTGACACGGGACACAGGAGAATAAGCACAGCACTTAAAATTTTCTAGCATTTTTTGCCTCTTTATCAAAACCATCCATCAGAACGTCAGCAGCCATTGTCACAAAGATGTTTCAACATCTTGACACAATATTTTCCATAATTTCTTTCAAGTATTTCTTCGAATATAAGGGCAAAATTTAGACTTGTGTTGATTTTAGCAAAAGTATGATATAGAAGGTGATTTAAGTCTATATTACTCACTACAAGCATCAGAATGACTCTGCAATGTAACAAAGAACATTTACTCAAGTACTGTACTTAAGTACAATTTTGAGGTACTTGTACTTTACTTATTTCCATTTTACGCTACTTTATACTTCAGGGTAATACTGTACTTTTTACTACATTTATTTCACAGATATGGTTACTTTTTAGATCTTGACATGTAAAACAGAATGGATTTTATATTTTTATATATTTATATTTTATATTTGTAATTAATTTAGATCGCTTTAAAGAGGACTTGATTCACGCTGACATTATGATTTTTTTCTGTTCATCAGTGTCATAAAAAGCCACAATAAATCCCTTTGATTTGATGTTATAAAACATATAAAACATGAAAACTTCCAAGAGGGGTGAATACTTTCTACAGGAACTGTGTATCTGTATGTATATATGTAACTGAGTAGGGACATTTTGCATAATAAGCACTTGTACTTTTGATACTTTTAAATTTTGTAAAACCTGACCCCTAGGTTGGGAACCACTGGACTAAACTAGCTAACTGTAAATAAAGTAGTTGAAACTAGCTCCACCTCCAGCAGCTACAACAGTAACATGCTGCTTACACACTGATGCTTCAGTATTAATAATCTAATGATGTCATATATAATAATATATCAGTCAGAGGGACCAAACCACCACTTTACCTAACCATTACTTTTAACTAACCATTGCACAGTTATGACACTGGAAAGCGGACAGTTAAACTGGCCCCATGCAGTCTATGACTGGATTTGTCTGAAAATAGTAAAAACCCACTGAGCTGAAACAATCAGTCCCTTTTGCGTCTGCTTGTCAGGTATGGGACAAACACATGCATGCTATTGTGAGAATACACCTGATGAGTACAGAGAAGAGGCAGACACACAAACATTTCATTCAGGACACAATTTCATGATTTGAACCCTTTATTTTAGTGACATGCATTTTAGTTTGGCAAGTGTGGTTGACACACTCTGTCCCTGAGCTCACAACCCCCCCGGCAGAGCCTGAGATACACAATGATGAACATTAACACATTAAAAAGAAACTTTCAACATCACAAACAACTGAATGCTAATACAGGAGGAGGCTGGTTAAATGTTAAATGCTGAATTAGGCAGCTGTGTAGCAGCAAGGTCACATCACAGAGAGGACACGAGAGAGGTCAGTTGTGGACAAACTGCCATTAGGCTCCAGGTCCGCGCATGCTGCTCATTGGTCAAATCATTCACAATAAATCAATATTTCACATGCACACACACATTCCTTGGAGGAACACACAGTACGTTCTGTACCGACAGTTAAAATAAAACTTTGAACTGGGTTGTGCACCATCAGGAGACTGTGATGGACATAAGGGACTTTTAACCCACATGATAGTCATTTTCATTCTAGATGGACACTTGCTTTAACCGCAGGTAGGTCACATTTCGACTTTTCTTTCCTTCTGCAGTCCCTGAAAGGAAATTAAAAGATGCAGGGAGGGCTTTGTTTTTTCATTTTGTGTCTGAGTCGACTGACACTGAAGACTGGGTGGCTTTTGACAAGCTGAGGTCTTCTGTTGTTGTCTTGTTTTAATCAGTGCTCCATCATCTGTGAACAGGACACAGATATATGTGTGTATGTGCATGATTACCTTATCATCTCTCTACTTTGATTTGAAATCTACTGGCTATTGCATCATTTGTTAACCCTTTAGACAGGTGCTCTGACTTTACAGTCTTATATGTATGTAATAAATCAGCCCTCACACTCTGAGTCATACCTTAAAATGCAAACCATGTAAATAAGACTTTGCTATCTAGACTTTTTGTTTCCAGGACACTCACTTTTCTTTTTTATTTTTAAAACACTTTTCATCAAGTGTTGATGTGATTAACGAATCAATTTTTAAAAAATAAAGTGTACACTTTATTTTTATAAACAGGATTGTAAACTTTTTTTTTTACATTCTCAGCACAAAGACTAATCTTGTGAAGAAAACAACAGTAGTTTCAAAAGAGATGACCTCCCAAATCAGACTTAGGCTGCTGCCGAGTGCCAGATGTTTGTTCGATGAGCCTGTTCAGGTGAAGGTGGCCGGGCTGAGGTCGAGGCAGGTGGTCACCATGAGGGCTAGATCGACTGATGAGAAGGGAGTGGTGTTCAGCTCCTCGGCCACCTACAGGGCTGATGGGAACGGGGAGGTCGATCTGGAGAGAGACCCCTCACTCAGCGGGAGTTACGTTGGGGTTGAACCAATGGGTCTGCTGTGGTCGATGAGTGCGGACACCTTGCATAAAAGGTTTCAAAAAAACAGATCACTAAACCCTCATGTGGTGAAGTTTTCTGTGCATGAGTTGGAGGGGGAGGGCAGGATGCTAGCAGAGGCGACTAATGAGAGGTTTCTAATTGGAGACGGGGTCAGCCGGGTCCCCGTCAAAGAGGGGAGCTTTCATGGAGTCCTGTTTACTCCTCCAGGTTAGTGGCTCACTACTTTCTGTCTTCATCATTGTCTAATTACAGCTTAATAGTGTGTTTTTCTGCAATGTCTTATGAATGTGCAACAAAGTTATTGACATTCTTTTTTCTGCCACTATACTCTGCCTAATTGTGAACAAACCACATTATTCATCTGCATATATCATTGTATCACTGTATTGTCCCTGTAGCAGCCTGATGTGAATCAAATGAAATATTGACAAGCAAACAGGAAAAAATGTGTGAGAAACCAAATTTCTTCTAAAGGTGAAGTATTTATATAAGGATTACATTTACAAGTGAAGAACATTTTAAAAAATAAAGTGATAACGGCACACCATAAGGTCTTAGAGATCAAAAAAACTTAACTTGCATAATGTCCATCACTTGAACTCACTTTAATAACACAACGTTTCAGTCCTCAGACTTTCATACAAACAAATGGCAACATGTAACAGTATCATTCATATAAAGATGGAAAATCCTGTAAATCAGAGGATGCCAACAATCTACAGAAATCCTGAGATGCAAGTGAGAAAAAAATTCTGATTTAAATTGTTTTCTCTCCTGTGTTTATAACTTAAAAACGGGTGAGAAAAAGGTTTTGCCAGGATAATCTTTGCAAGTTCCTATATTTGTTTTTTTTCATCTGTGAAACATGTGGAAAAGGTTTTGGCACGTGAACAAAGTTTTGCCAGGATCATTTTCTAGTTTCTAGCTAAAAGTTTTAGCAGGTTATTTTTTTGTTTTGTTTTGTTTTGGTTTTGCCAGGATCATTTCTCAAAGTATTTGGTGTTGTAATACTCATTTTGGCCACAAGAGGCTGAAGTGCACCACTACCCCATGTTCTAAATAGGACTAAAATCCATCCAAGTTTTCTTCCAGTTGAGTTTTAATTTCTCCATACACTCTAAACACAAAGTACATATATTGTGTGTTAGCAAGTTATGTTATGAATTGTTGGACCCACCAGTCAATTTCCTCTGGAATATTAAACAAACAAAAATGAGCTGACTGGCCTCTAGGGTAACTGATCTAAGTCATTGGTTCTCTAAGTGGGGTTCGGAGAATAATGTTACATAACTCGCTAACATGCAATATGTGTAACTTGCCTTTAGAGTGCATGGAGAAATTCACAGATGGAAAAAAAAAGGAACTTAGAGAGATTATCCTGGCAAAACATAGGGCTTGGCGATAAAACGATTTCGATACAGGATCGCAATAAAAGTTATGTTGATTACGATAATAAACTTCAGACATTTTTTACTTGATATGGATAGATCTAACAGCCTATCACGCAGCAGAAATAAACGTGACAACAGCCAGTCAGTCTGCACTTTTTGGGTTGCATGTCAAAGTACATGCCCATTCCTGGTGAAGAAAGTGGATGTCCTCTGAAAAAGAGGGAAAAAATATGTGGGACCGAGGGGCACGAAAGCAATACGATGATACGAGCACCCTCAGATTAGCCTCTATGTCAGAGTCTGTCCCCGGGTAAACGGTGAACCCAGGCTGGCGAAGAGGGACAAACTCTGCCTCATCTGCATCATTAGCAGGGCTACAGCTAGAGTGCCTGTCTGGTCTAAAGTAACCCTAGCCGAAAAAGCTGCTCTAACTCATGGATACTTGTCTCTAGTAGAGACATTCAGTCATCACACATCATCGTTTTAATGAGGCTGCTTTTACTATGGATTCACAAGGCTAACTGCTAATCTAGGCTAAGCACAAAGCTAAGTAAACAGAGTTGCAACGTAAGGCTACTAATCATTAACACTAGTGTTGTTTCATTAAGAAAACTGGCGAATCGAGTGATACGTGAGCTAAGCACAGCAAATAATGTAGTCAGTAAGATAAATGAAGAGGTTTTTATATATATACACAGTTGAGACCCCTTTGGTCTCAGACTTTTGGACCCTATTGTATATAAAGATGTAGCATAATGGCTGATTTAGAATTTTGCACTTTTTACTCAGATTTCTACCTCTAAAACTGAGAGATGGCCAAAGGAATTTGATGTGATACTAGTCACAACTTCTAGTTTTATTTAGAGTATAACAAGGCAAGCTAACTTGCGTTGTTTGCTAGGCAGATAAAGCATGTTTGCAAAGTTAAATGCTTACATTATGTTCTATTTATTATGTTAATAAACTTTTCTACAGTTTAACTAATGAACCCTCTGGTTTCTTCAGGCCTTAGTCATTGTCCGGATACTCTTCAAACTGGCAGCATTATAAAATCATATATTGTCATGAATATTGATATTGATCAACATGGAAAAAATTACTGTGATCATATTTTTTGCCATATCGCGCAGCCCTCACCCGTTCTTAAACACAGGAGAAAAACAATTTAGATCAGACTAGGAAATTGAATCACCAGCATTTTCTTCTCATCTGTCTTCCAGGGCTTCTGTAACAATCCCTACCACTGTGTATACAGATTAAGGTCAGGATGGTTTGTATGAATTTTTCCTGATGGAGGTCTGAGTTCATGTGATGGACAGTGTGCGAGATTCTTTGGTTTTCTTTTAACAAATGAAATGAAAAATGCTTATATTCAGCTATAACTAAAAAAAGCTAAACATGGAATTGAATAAATTGAATTGCTGAATTAAATTAGTTAAACAATCAAATAACTATTCATAGCTATGGTTGTCACATTGATTGAAAGCCCTTTTCACAGGAGACATTTTGACTAGTCATAGTAGGAAAAGCACAGCTGTAAATAACAAAATGAATGATGGCTGAAGTAGCTGCTTCAGAGTCATCATTAATATTATCAGTAACATCTGTGCTTTTTCTACTATGACAATCAAAATGTCTGATGTGAGAAGGCCTATTATTTTTCAGTATTGACTGTAATATATGCTTCTTTTCGATTGTTGAAATAAACTAAGTTAAATGATCTTAATCAAATGCCTAAATATAATTATTGATGTAATAGTAGTAGTGGTACCTGTGTTACTTATTGTGTAACTACATTGTCATGACCCAGCTCTTTGCGACAACAAAATAGGAGACACAAAAAGTTAAAATCAAATCAAAAGTTAACTAAATATTTGCAATAGGGAGTGTGGATATCAGTATAATCAGTAGTATAATGTGCATGTGTGGAAGATGTATGTGGGGGTGTTGCACAGTGCATGAAAATAAAGCATAACAAAACTAAGGCGACATAACAAAACCAAAAAGTGTCTGTGGGGAAGATGGGAGAGCTGGAACAGCAGCCAAGTGCCCAAAGTGTCAGCTAGAGACTGAGCTGTGCTGCAGCCCAGAATTAAATGAACTAACAATCCCTGCAACGATCACCTAATGTGCTAATGATCACCTGCAAAAACAAAGCAGACAATCCAGTGAATTGCACAGTAAAAACAGCACACAACAGATGACCCCACAGGGGTCATCACATCGAAGTATAAGAATTAAGATGTCATATTTTCTATGATCTATTGATATTATTGTGTGTGTTTCTGTCCAGGTGAAGGTCCGTTCCCCGCTGTGTTGGATCTGTGCACCTTTATGTCTGAGAAGAGAGCCTGTCTGTTGGCCAACAAAGGGTTTGTGGTTCTGGTTGTGTCAGTGTACAATGACAAGCCCGAAAACGTCAAAGAGATGCATCTGGACTATTTTAAAGAAGCAGTTGATTTCTTACAACAACAACCTAAGGTGAGCTGTATGAGTAATTGTTGCTCTTAAACACAGCAGCATAAAGTTACAAGCTTTTGATTTTGATGACACATTAGGTGGTCAGCAACTATTACTTGAGGTTTTTAACTTTAGGATTTTAACTAAGTTAAGCAACAGTTAATTTGTTAGTGTTACAGATATCACCCGGCAGCACCAATGTAACAGCGAATAACCTGAAATTCAGGAAAGAACAAATGAGGCTGGGAGATGTGGCCTATGGTATAATGAGAGGAAAACAGAGCTCACAGACATACAGCCACAGTCTCTGGTTAAACCACAGTCTCATGCTGCCTCTTACTGTTAGGAAGTACACACAGCAAGTTTAAGTCTTTGTCAAAACTACAGATTCATGAGAGGCCAGATACTGAATACTACTACTGCATGTGTGAACACACAGTTAATGGCATATGGAGCCATGATTGGCTCCAGACTAGTTGTGATGTCACAAATCCTGTTCATAAGTATATGCCTTAAACTCAGATTTAAGGTGAGCACAGATAAACTTTTCATTTTCAGCAGATGAATGTGAAAACAAACTCTGCACATCATTCTGCACAGTCAAGCTCAAAAATCCAACTGAAGTAACAATAAGCAAAACACATTTTTTTAGTGGAGGGGGACTTTGATTTCTGCTTTCTGTTATTTCAGAAATGTGTTATTACACAGTTTTTCAAAAAACAATTTTGTCTAGTCAAATTGAGTGAACAGCTCAACATGTTGGCAAGTAAGGTAATGTTCTAATAATTAATATAATAAACATAAAAGTTAGCTTTTGGCAGTTTTTGCAGTGTTGTGGTTTCTCAAGCTGCCTCTTGGAAGGGACAAATCATTTTCAGCCATTGTGTTATAATGACATACAGTGTTTTTATCCAGTTTTATCATACAATTTACAAAATATATTGGTAATGCAGTTTTTTAACTGAAAGAGCCACCTTGCCTCAGGAGACCTCTGCATTTTATGTAGCTTTTGCATTATTATCCTAATTTACCCTCATAGCTCAGTTTCTAAGCTCTGTGTGTGTAAAGTTTTCTTCATCTCTAATTTTTCATGTTTTTTCACAGGTGGGAAATAAAGGAGTTGGTATATTATCAAGATCAAAGGCTGGAGACATTGCACTTTCACTTGCTGCTTTTGTGCCAGGTGTTGAGGCAGTGGTGTGGATAAACAGCTGCAGTGCAAATGTGGCTATTCCTCTCTACTATAAGAAGAGCAAAATCCTCTCACCGCTGCTGACTGACCTCAGCAAGGCGATTCCCACTGAGTCAGGGGCCGTCATAGGCAAGTATTGTACTAACAATCCTCTGGCAGAGGAGAACCAGGCCACCTTGGTCCCCATCGAAAAAGCCAAGGGACATTTTCTCTTTGTGGCTTCAGAGGACGACCTCAACTGGGACAGCAAGGCTTTCATGGACCAAATGGTGGAGAGACTGAAGCGTCATGGGAAGGAGAACTTTGAAAGTGTGTGTTACCCAAGAGCTGGACACTTACTGGAGCCGCCGTATGGACCCTACTGCCGCTCCAGCATCCATTACATCGCAGGCACAACAGTCATGTGGGGCGGTGAGCCCAGGTCCCACGCAGCAGCTGAAGTCCACATGTGGAAGAAGATCCAGGAGTTCCTCAGATCTCACCTGAGCTGTGAAGCTACGAAGACTAAAGCTAAGTTATAGATGCAAAAACCATGATAGGAAAGATTGAGGAACACAAAACAATCATGACATCATGACTGCCAATTAACTGCTGTATCATGAATAAAGATTGAATGTTTTTGATTATTAAAATGTAAAAACAAAATAGAAAATAGGAATTTGAGATTGAAATGACAAATTGATATCATGAAATGGCAGTTTGAGCATGGAAAGTGAAATCAAAAAGCCTGAAATGGCCACAAAAAACCCTAATTGAAAAAAGAAAGACAAAAGAAAAACAACTACACTGAAACAGCTTTAATTAAAAATTAATTTAAAAAATCATTAACACTGGACATGGAAAAGACAGCATAATGTGAGACGTTTTCAAAAGTTGGCGACACCTTCAAAATTTTTAAGTAGCCTTTCACCAAGTTAGTAGGAATTTGTCCGCTCTGACTGAAAATAGTCTTTTTGTAGACGTGGAAGTGTGGCTTGAAGCTGTGGAGGCACAGAAGCAAATAGCCAATCATTGTTGGTAAAACCCAGAGTAACACTACTTTAAAATAGGAATTACACACATTAATCCTGTCCATGCAGGGCTGGAGCCATTCCTAGAATTCAAAAGAAGAGTATCCACTCTTTTTTTTTTTTTTAAGTCATTTTTCTTATATTTAAAATATAAATAGGTGGACTGTTATTTTTAAATTCTTTCTGTCTGTCAAATATCAATAAATTTGAAATTTTTTTAACATCATGTCTATAATCTTGCCTGAATTGGGACATCATATAGTACATGCCATTGTATGCCTGTTAGCTCTTACTGTATTCATGCATAAATATATCTTATTAATACTAATTTCCCTCTCACTGCTAGTGTTATTATTCCCTCAGGTTGTCTCACATAAAAAACTAAGACTACCTGAACAGTTGACCTTATTATTGTCAGACCTGTGACGTTACTCAGACGAAAGCCAAGTGATAGATTCAGTTAGGATGACAGGAAAGATTAGGAACACGTTACAAAATCACAATGTCATGGCTGCCAGTTAACCTAAGATAATTATACATGTTGAATGTTTTGTGATGAATTAAACTATTTAATGTTTGATTGATGACAGAAACATATTGAAAGGTTATGACCTGCTTATCACAAGCTGGTTAACCCTCCTGTTATGTTCTGGGTCAAATTGACCCGTTTTAAAGTTTGAAGATCTAGGAAAAATAGTTAAAAGTATTTTTTCAGTATGAAACTTCTTCTGCTTGCCTTAATTAGTGTAATCAACATATAATATGAAAATGGTTCATCTCACATATTTGCAACCACCCCCTGCATGTTTATATCACATAGATACTGTTCGGGTCAATTTGACCCAGCAGTCAAACTGGAGGTAAAAGGGTGTCAGAAATGTCAGAGTATTTTTTTCTTTGCAACTGTGAGACATATTTCATCCCAATCACTCACTCACACACACACACACACACACACACACACACACACACACACACACACAGAGCACACACACACACAGAGCACACACACACACACTCAGTGCACACACAGAGCACACGTGCACACACACACACAGGTGCAGGTGTTATGATATTTGACGAGAACCATTTATGTTCTCGCGGGAAAACTCCACCCACATTCAGTGGACAGGGGAGGGGCAAAACATATAAAAGATTCTCTACATGTTAGTCCTACCAACATTACACTCTGTCAGGCAAACCTTTACAAAATGAGCAGCAGAAGCAAAAGGATGACAGTCCCTGGTCCAGTCCAGTCCCAGACCCCAGGACCCCAGCAGCCACGGTGAGGGACATCCAGGAGAGGACTGCACCAAGTACTACACCAGTGCATGAGGTAAGTAAGTGTGTGTGTGTGTGTGTGTGTGTGTGTGTGTGTGTGTGTGTGTGTGTGTGTGGTGTGTACCACAGAAAAGCACAGTACTACCACAGTAGAAAAGTAATCATGGTCCTCTTGTTTCTAGGTTGCTGCTGAGGGGAAAAAAAAGAGGAAGAGGTGCCAGGTCTGCAGGCCATCTGACGATGTCAAGACAAGCATGACCTGTGTGAAATGTGCAAAATTCATTTGCACAAAGCACAGTGTGGTGACATGTCACTCGTGTACTGTGTAGATGTACGCACACACACACACACACACACACACACACACACACCTAGACAAACACACCTAGACAAACACACACACACACACACACGTTCATATTGCGATTGCTTGTTTGTTGTATTGTTGTATTGCGATTTTGTTTATTTCTGGTTCACAAACAGTGCATGTATGTAAAACAAAATTTAAATGTTATGTTTCAATGTTATGTAAAACTATTGTGTTTCATATGTTGGTCTGTCAAAGCAATAAAGTGGTGAAACATGTAAAAAAAAAGTTTGAAAAAAAAAAAGTTTCATTTTTTAAATGAAAACCGAGTGAATTATCCTAATTGAACCATTACCTGTTTGAGGTAAGGAACACCATTGCACTAAATATTGACAGAACAGTTAGTAATGGAATTAGTAATGAAATATTCACACTGCTTGTCAGGATTTTTTTTGGTTTCGGACATCTTTTGGATAATTAAACATGCACTGGGTCAAATTGACCCGGGAACACGATTGCTGTTCCTGACAAATGAACATAACAGGAGGGTTAAGGCTTACTACATGTAAAAGTGAAAATAGAAAGATCATTTTAGTGCTTTAATAAAGTGTGTTGGGACTACATGTGGACCACAGTTTACCACATGTTTCAAGACTCCAAGAAACCTGAGCCCTGGGGGTTCGCACCCAAAGTGTGAAGCTCCACCTATGGATCCAGGTTATCAAAACTAGAGATTCCCCTCTTATCTTTCTTTTTTCTCCACGAGCTGCAGCAGGAGCAGCTCCTTGCTCTCTTTCACACCTCCAGCAACTGCTGGAGCAGCTCTCTGCTCTCTTGTGTGGCCTGCTCACAGCAGACACACACAGTCTTCTTTACGGCAGAAGACGCGAGAGCCTGCCTAAGACTCAGAAACTAAGTTTCCTTGTGCCAGCAGCTAACACACAAGTCTGCTGGCCAGTTTAACAAGTACAGGAGCCGCGGAATGGAGTTAGCTTGCCGCTAACTCTACACCAAGGAGTGACCTGGGCCCTCTGCACGACTGGAGTGCTCTCTCCCCAGCAACGCCTGCATCTTTCAGCTTCAGAGCCAAAGTCTTCTCAGCCTGACTCACCCACGGATTCACCAGCTACAAAGCAGGACACCACAAAGCATCTCTTCCTTCATGGACTGGTAACAACTGGGCATAGCCTAGCAACACAGTGAAGCATAGTACGGCTAAGCAAGAATGTTTAACTCAAACAATGTACTGTACGTGTATTGATTTGGTTAAGGTTATACATTGAACTGTTGTTGTGATGTCCTTGTTGCCTATAGTCAGATTACTGCATAGCCACACCGCTAGGTTAATGTTAGCATGCTTAACACATGTTACATCCAGTAGCTAGGCCTTGCATGCAACTAACCTCGTTTTAACCTGGCACCTTTAGCATACACCAATTGGCCTTGAATAGAGAACCACACAGTTAAGAGGTTAAAACCTAGTTTGGCAAACTTTGGTTCAGGCAGCACATGTGGTTCAAGACACCACATGGTCTGGCCTTTTATCAGCCAAAGTGTCGGCATGCCATGTGCTCAGTCACCAGGTGACTGCAGCCATCTTGCTATTGTCTTCCCTACACACACACACACACACACACACACACACACACACACACACACACTCACACATTCACACTTGTATATAGATACACTTAGCTAGATTAGTATTGTGTGTTGCTTTTACCCTTTTGTTAAATAAATGCTTTTGGATATACCTGTTGTCTGTTTTAATGTTGCACAAGAATGAGTTTTGCCAACCTCTGCTCTGTAAAGAACTCCAAATCCTTCAACCTTTACTAGCTATTGATATGGTGATTTTGTTTATAGTTATTACATTAATTATTAATCAAAGTCCCAAATTCATAGATTAGTACACTTTGAGACTGAATTGGCTATCTTTTTCCCTGAGTCCAGGGTGGTGCCCCGTTATTATTAATTCTTATTAATAAGTTTATTGATTTTAATAATTAACAATTATCTTTGATAATCATTAATTATTGCTGATAGCCAAACTTGTAGCCACGGCCCAACAAGTGTTTGGCATTTGTGGTGCCCCCTCAGTGTACAGTACAGTTATTGATTACCGACCAGTGCGTGCCATGAAAAAAATAAGAATTAAAGTCAAAACTTTATGAAAAAACTTTTCCCTCACTGGACACAAACATCTTTAAAAGATAAACCAGATGCTCTAACTGTCAACTAATCCAACAAAAAGACCAAAACTGTCTTAATACTCTCTGACGTCCAATCCCAACCCCGTCTGTTGAAAAATACTACAGTTATGGAGTATATTCTTTGTATTGCTGCAGCCAAATTATGAACAGCTCAGCCTTCTTCCAGGAGTCTGTCAGTAGTCACTGTAGCCACAAGATGGAGATGTAAGCCTCTCCACTTAAGCATCCTCTCAGCACAGAGCAGACGCTGCCAGTGTTGCAAGAACAGGCTGCAAGTTTTTGGGAGACCACATAACTGTCCACATGTGATGGGAGCATTGTCCTCATACATATTAGTTACCCTGTTAAAAAATGTAATATGTAATGTAACTACTTTAAATTCTTCATCAAAGTAATTACATTTGATTACTTTTCTAACAGATTTTTTAAACTGTGGCAATTAACTTACCTGCAGATGTTTCCTCAGCTTTGACATTGAGCATTTCAATGTTGACAGCATTTTCACTGCTGGTAAACAAGCTTTACACTGAGCAGTAATGTTAGAGCCCTTTTCTGATTTCAGAAGAAAAAACACTGTGGAATTTCCAGTACTGAAAGGCGTTCTTGTCCGACGACATGGCCACCCGCCTCGACGTGGTTGGCTGGTCGCAGGCATGGTAGACTCAGGTTACTTGGTGCAATGAGCATTGATTTGATCGGCAGACGAGAGGTGGTGCAAATTCAAATGAGAGAACCAGTCAAAAACAACGCCCAAAATTTGAGCACACAGTGCCAAATGAATGGAGCCTGTCTAGTAGTAGAGACAGCTCCTTGTAAGCCATCCTAACCTTGATGGTGTTGCAGTCAAACTTGTCCCAATGGCTTTGCTGACCTGTTTTGTTCAGAAATAGAAAGAAGGCATTCCTGCAACAGAATTAATGTTATATTCTACATATAAGCTTTTTTTTACCAAAAAGAATATATTTGGATGTAATCACCAACACTTTGATTAATAACTATAACTGTAATTGTAACAGATAACAATTACAATTATTTTGTAATTTAATTTTGTAATGGCATTAAATGTAACTAATTACTCCCCAACACTGCGGATAAGTGAAGAGGGCTTTCATGACTGGAAGTAACCTCTTGCTGTCTTCTCATGCAAACACAAATCTCATCTGGAACACAGTTTTGATATTTTTTTGTTTCTTTTATATATATATATATATATATATATATATATATACAGATACCATGCACCATCTTATGGTAAATATATAAATATTTACTCCCATAGTCATTGATTTACTTTAATTTATCATTTTTCATATACATATTCTTTCCTCTTCTTCTTTATTTTTCTCCTCTAAAAGTGTTGGCGTTTAGTCAAAATTCTTTCATCATTTTACCTCTCAAGTCGTCTGCATCCGGTCCACTAAAAATGTCAAATTTTGCGATATTTTGCAATCTGCTTGGACCCCGGTTATTACTGCTTGCAGCTATATTTCTTTCTTTCTTCTTATTATTATTTTTCTCCAAACATCACCTAAATTGGCAGGTGGGTTGCAAATTCCACCCACTACTCAGGCACATAAAATGATACTCATTGACCTCGAAGTGGCACTGAAACAATCAAGAAATGGTTTAGTCTGTAGTAAAAATTCTTTCATCATTTTAATCTCCCACTTCATCTGCATCTTTGCTCCAGTCTCCTGCTCTTAAATTTTGTGTCTTTAATTTCAATTTTACATGAATGCTCATAAATCACAATTTGCTTAAGCTATTGTAACCTAACAAACCAAATGGATGCTAGGTCCAAGCTTTGCTACGCAGTCCTGGGATATTCTGTCACTAGGGGGCGCAACACATGTGAAAGGTTTATATCTTGTAATTGGCTGCATGGATTTGTACGAAATTTGGTTTGCACGATCCAGAGTATTGACTCAGTCAATGCATAAAATTCGGTAATGGTTGATTAAAGTGGGCATGGCTTATTACAAAAAAAATCTAGATTTCTAGACATTTCACATTCCAGTCTTTAAAAAATCTAAATCAATCTCCCTTCAGTGTCCTACAGAGCAGATTTTTTTTTTTAGCACATCCACTGAATTGTGACAGAAGTTTACTTCAGTGCCACCTTTGGTCAATTCAGAAGTCCGTCACTCTATATTTTTCAAAATATGCAAAATCAATTAACATCTATATCTCCACAAGGCTTCATTCATATGCTACCAAAAATATCTTTGGATACCAGATATTACATGTTTCAAATGAATCGGATCGTTCAAATGATGAGTCAGCAGTGATATAAATTATCTTACTGTAATTTGTACTGTATGCACAACATTTTCTATTTCATCCCATTTTTCAACATATTTCACCAAAATATTTGACAATACACCTGAGAAACCCAGGTTGATGTGTGATTTTTTTCAGAGTTGTATCCCCAACAGGTAAATTGTCATGAATTTTTTAAAGTTTTATGACATCCCTCTAACTTCTGCTTGTGAGGTTGGTTTCAGATTCAGATTCAGATTCAGACAACTTTATTTATCCCATTTGGTTTCCTTTCTCAAGAGCTGGTGAGACAGCTGTGCTCTCCTGATGGTCTAGTAGTCTAAACACAAGCCTTATAACTGTAAGGTCACTGGTCTGCATCTAGACCGGCACCAAGCAAACTTCATGAAACTATCAGGAAACATTTCTCTGTTGATATCATGTGATTAGTCTTTCAAGTATGTATCTATAAATCTGTAATTTTGGTGAATATTTGAACTTCAGCTGCATTAAGACCCACAGACTTCCGTTGTATTCAACTTTGAGGTTGTGAAAACAAAAGACAGCCTGTTCACCAGCAGAGCCGATAATCCAGTAAGTCATGCATGTGATATGTTTTCAAGTGCTAATTGAGGTCACATTAAGTTGAAAATTGCCTACTGTGACCCTGTGAAAATTTCTTTTTTTTATTATTTTTCTCCGCTAAAAGTGTTTGTGCAGCAAAAAACATAAGACCAAAAGTCACCGTAATAGGCAGGTGGGTTGCAAATTCCACCCACTACTCAGGCACATATAATGACATTCATTGACCTCAAGGTGGCGCTGAAACAAACAAGTTTATGTTTTCACAATTATCTTGAAGATGGCTTGGCTTGTAGTCAAAGTTCTTTCATCATTTTAATCTCTCAAGTCGTTTGCATCTTGTCTTCTGCTCTAAAAATGTCAGATTTTGTGATTTTTTTGCAATCTGTTTGGACCCCAGTTATTGCCACTTGTGACTATATTTATTATTGTTTTTATAAATTAATTTCTTACTTAACCTGGAAAGCCTCATTGAGATGACACTGACAATCTTTTTCAGTTGTGTCCTTGCCCAGAGTGGCGATGATCATTACTATTAACTAATGATCATTATTAACTATTATTAGGTTCTTTTCTTTTCATATGCACATTTTCTTAACTTTGTCATTTTTAATAAACATTATATAGTCTGTGTAAAGATCACTAAATGTTATTCACACAACTAATCAAGGAAGGGAATAGATAGATTGAAGACATTTATTGGGTTTATAATTCAATACATTTGATCAAATCATACATAACACAGCCAATATGACTTATACACATGTTGATAGACAGAAGTTATAGCATTAAAAGTTTCATTCCTCACCATGTTGACCTTATGTACTGAAGGACTGAAGATGAGACCAGTTCAAGGAAACACAGGAGCGTTTACCAGGCTAAATAAAAACACAATCAAGCAAAATAAACATTACTTCACTAAAAACAACGTACACAAAATAATACTGCACTATGAAATAAACACAAGTGCATATTTACTTGAAAAGCAGCATCAGGTCTACGCCCCCTTATTGGATATCAGTTATTGATTGATACACATGTGTGCAAACACACACTCCATCAGAAGTTTCTACAGCTGTTAAAGCCGACTGACAGCTGATCCAGATGTGAGCAGCTGTCTCCGTCATCAGAAACGGACATCGCTTCACATGACGAGAGGAGAAGACGTCTCGTTTCCTCCTTTGGTACAATGGGTACACCCTTTGCATGGACGCATTGAACTTGACTTTGAATCGCTTCTTCTGCAGTCTTCACTTCCCGCAGAGTCAACGAGCGGAAACACAGACAGCGCCATTCTGCCATTGCAACCCACACTGTCGTCGGAGGGGGGATTACACCCGAGGGTTTAACGGGAGGCCTACGTTGTGCCAATGAACTTTCTAGTCTACAGGGAACAGTCGGACCCTCTGACCTCAGACCATATCAGGGGGTGGGGTGAAAACACCAGTTCCTGCATGTCAATAGTGTGTTTCGGCTGTGGCCGTTTACCGGAAAGTTGAGCAAGACTCAAGTTTTGGAGAAACACAATCAACGTCATCGCGGCTGAAGGCTGCGGTGGCCAATCACAGTTCCGAGAAACCTAATTTTTAACTGGAGAAAACAAGTCAAAGGAGACACAAACCGCTGGACACTTTGAACTAGATTTGACACACCGGTGAGTTTATATTATATACTAATGTTTATGACAGATTCTTGTCTTAAAGCAACTCCAGGTGAAAGAGTTCTCAACTTTAAATCGATGAGTTAGTTAAAAGTGGGGTTGATGAACTCAAACAATTTCTTAAAATAACCCCAATATCAAAGATATTGATAGATTGATAGACATTGATCGATTTTGTGTCTGTTACGGTGTATTTTCCAAAAAAAAAAAGGGCCTTTATGGTTTACTTTGTCGCAGTCAAAGGAAGAAAGTTTCAGAAGAGATGACCTCCCAAATCAGATTGCCTGTGGAATTTGATCTATGCATGACCTGGAGTTATATAACTGTGGTATGTCAGGCACCACCTGTGCACACATACATGAAATGTGGTCAAAAGCCAATTTTTTTGCTACATTTCAACGTACAAAAAGTCCAAATGGTTGCCAATTAAAAGAAACAAATTAGTGATACATTGGAAAACATTTCTCCCATCCAAACTTTGTTAATAAAACAGGGCTGATGGTAAACCCACTTCTATTTTCTCAGTAGTTCTTGGCAGCTCCGCTCAAAACTGCAGTTCTCTTTCACTGCTTCATAATTAAAGGATCACTTCACAATTTTTCGAGTCTGTCTAAATCAACAGGTGTCCATATGAACACTGAAAGAAGTTGTTCTGTAATTCACTGTAATCACTCATGTTCATACTGGCTATGCAACGATTGGTCAGTTAATCAACCATTAAATTCATTGGCAACTATTTGGGTAGTCAAAATTATCATTTTGAGTCAGAAAAAAATTCCAAATTGATTCCAGCTTCTTAAATGTGAATATTTTCTGGTTTCTTTAGGCCTCTATGACAGTAAGCAGCATATCTTTGTGGGTTGTTGACAAAACAAGACATTTGAGGATGTCATATTGGGCTTTGGGAAACATTTTTCACCTTTTTCTGACATTTTCTGGACCAAACTACTAATCGATTAATCAGGAAAATAATCGATAGATTAATCGATAATGTAAATAATCCATAGTTGCAGCCCTACTTCAAACGTGCTTTCAATGTAGCCTAAGTGATGGAGGCTAAAATCCACAGTGTGTCCACAGTCATTTTGTGCAAAAACGCATTTAAAAGTTGATCTGAAGCTTATATGAGGCTTCAGTAGTCTGAGTTAGTCATATCAAGTGGCTATCTGCCACATTTACAGTCTTTTTAGCATCAAATTTCCTCTTTGTGTTGATCTGCAGTTGAAGCACAGTAACAAAAAGAGGGACTTTGACACTTTGGACGACTGAAGCTTCATATTAGACTCAGATAAACTTTTAAATACATTTTTGCACAGACGGACTGTGGATTTTGTACATTGTAAGTGCATTATGAAGATCTTCTAATGGTCTGTATGAACAGGAGGAATGATTATGGGAAGAAAACCATGTGTCAGTGTTCATTTGGGCACCTGACAGTTGTTTTAAGACATACTATAAATAAATGTGAACTCGTCCTTCATGGGTTAATGATTGAAATGTCGTTCCAGATAAGAGCATTTTATGAATCAATAAGGGAAACTGCAGTGCTACAGCAGCAACCATTATATGGACATAACTGGTAGTTACGGGAGAAAAAAAAAGTGACGAGATTTACTGAACTAACAATTTGGACCATGCTCAGCTCTAAATATTTACAAGGACAATGTCTGGCTTTAATTTGTACCTGGTTAGTGCAAGTCTTGTTTATGTTTAATTATCTTTGTTCAGCTTTGTTGTCCTTGTGTATCTTCCTGCAGATTGTTGTGTGTAAGTACATTGAGAGCTACTAGAAACTGGAGACAAATTCTTTGTATGTGTCAACATACTTGGCCAATGAAGTTGATATGAGCCTTAAACTGTCCCTGTATGAACGTTGTTGCTAACAGTAGTTGGTGTTTGTGAATGAAACTCTGTGCAACTCAACACTTTTGCCAGCAGAGGGCACTCACCGGTCTTTAATTGTTTAAAATGTTTCAGTGTCTTTTTAAACTGCTGAGATCAAATTAAAAACATCAGAGGTGGAAAGTAATCGTACATTTACTTAAGTACAGCAGTTAAGTGCAGTTGAGGTACTTGTATTAGAGTATTTTTTATTATATGCGTCTTTATATTTTTAAAATTTCACTACTTTTCTTTGACAGCAACTGTTGCTTTCCAGATTAAGCTTTCACATACAAATTATAGGATCATCTTAAAAAATATGATGTATTACAGTATATAAAGTAGTTACATGTAGATGAATCAATGAAATTGATCCAATAATATCATGTACAGTGTATTATGATAATGTAATACTCTGCAAGGAGCCATGCTGCCATGAGTACTTTCACTTTTGATACTTTGTGTATATTTTGCTGCTAATACCTCTGTGGTTTTAAAATTTGAGTGCATGTTGATTGGTTGTTGGTGCATATATTGCTGTAAACCACTTATGTGTAAGTATCTCCTCCCTGTAAAAAAAAAAAAAAAAAAAGTCTGTCTGAACAGACAGAGAAAAGAGTCCCAGCTAAAATCACAGTAATGTAATAATAATAATAAGACGAATATGTATTAAGATCTTTGCAGATGTATTGGTTTTTTTAAGTGATAGTTTGGTGTTTTTTTAGTAAACGGTCAAAATTTAAGTGTAAGGTGAGTATTCTGGCATTTGCATTGGCCTTGGATGACAGTTGTAATGAATTATATTAACCCACATACTACAATGTGTAAATACTGAATTCTAATAAAGGTCCTGCTTTTAAAATTCTACGCAAGTAAAAATGGAAGTATAACGTAGCTGTAATTGGAAATGTTCAAGTGAAGTAAAAATATCTCATTTAAATAGTACCTGAGTAAATGTTTATACTTACTCTTTACACTTGAGCTGAACTTATACTTTCCGCGTCCACGAGGGTCCACTATGGTCTGCGTGGCCATCAGAGGGTGTAGACTCTGTGCAGACAGCCGCAAACCTGCAATTTGTTGTGTCCGCATGGTCACAAGCTGTCTTCCTGTAGACGGCGATCTATTACACATGTGTGGAACGATCCCAGAAGGTAGTATAAACAGAACAACTACCCATCTGTGGTGTCCGCAGCTGTCCTTGTAGGCGTCCGCTTGGGAGTATAAATAAAGCTTTAGGGCGCTCAGAATGGGTTCTTATCACAGTTTCTGTTGTCGATTGTAGGGGTGTTTGTTTTGTTTTCCTGTTGAACATTGTCCTCATATGAGTCACTGAGAGAACTTTGGAGCCACAATCAAACCACCACCCACTCGTGATATGCAGGAGTTAAAACAAACGAACCCTCTGCACTGAAGCTAGTTGGCGGACTTCTATTCACACAACACGCTATTCATGTATTTAATGAACCAGACTCAAAATGAACCACATAGGTCAAGTATGCTGACACAGCCAAGGAATTTACAAGAACTTTACAGGGGATGAAATGAACATTTTCTGTTTAGTTTTTTTTATCAGACAGATGAGGAATGTGATTATGCCAATTTTTTGTCGAATTTCCCACAGAGCAAAGGCGAAACTTGTAGGATCTTTAGTTTCAGAAGAGATGGCTTGCCAAGTCAGACTGACGCTGCTGCCGAGTGCCAGATGTTTGTTCGATGAGCCCGTTCAGGTGAAGGTGGCCGGGCTGAGGTCGAGGCAGGTGGTCACCATGAAGGCCAGAGCGACTGACGAGAAGGGAGTGGAGTTCAGCTCCTCGGCCACCTACAAGGCTGATGGGAGCGGGGAGGTCGATCTGGAGAGAGACCCCTCACTCAGTGGGAGTTACGTTGGGGTTGAACCCATGGGTCTGCTGTGGTCGATGAGGGCAGACACCTTGCATAAAAGGTTTCAAAAAAACAGGTCACTAAACCCTCATGTGGTGAAGTTCTCTGTTCATGAGGTAGAGGGGGAGGGCAGCGTGCTGGCAGAGGCGACCAATGAGAGGCTTTTAATTGGAGACGGCGTCACCCGGCTTCCTATTAAAGAGGGGAATATCCGTGGAGTCCTGTTTACTCCTCCAGGTTGGTTTATGTCTCTGTTGTGTTCTGAATGGTTTAATTATTAATTTAAAGCAAAATGCTGAAATTATTTTATCTTTAATTTTATAAATAAATCCCAAGGAGAGGCCAAAGTCAACACTCAGTCTATCCTACTAATAACGCGTCTTAATACCAAGCAGCCACAACCTTGGCTTGAAATTGAAGCCAATGCGGAGGTCCCTTGAAGTGCAATACCACTGACGGTCGCCAGACAGACAGTTTCAAAAAAACTTCTCTCTAGAAATACTAGGGCAATTTGGAAATTATTGCTCCGTTAATAAGATTTGAAGACTTATAGTAGCTTTGACGTCTGCCGTGTGGGCATTGATTGGCAGCTGTGATTGCCAGTTGGCTCACCTGCTGCTCTCCCCGGCTTCGGGACTCACACTGAGTCGGACTATTGTCACAATATTTCGATAAGTTTAATGTTACTTGATAATGATATCTATTCTGTTAGTTAGCTAGTGTTAGCTTCATTCCAAGGTGGCATGAAAGGCAACACCCTGCACTCCTTATTTGGAAGGTTCTGGCTCCAAATAGAAAAGATGACCAGAAGCTGCAACTTTGGGCTTTATACATTGTTCATTGCAAGTCTTTATGAAATCCTGCTGCTTCTCTTGCTCTGGTAAGAAAACATAGACCCTACAGATGCATGCTAGTCTGGTACCTGCCTATCTACCTCTATAACCTGAGGTGCCCGTAATAGTACCCAGTAATTAAAGTAAACAAATAACTAATAAGAGAGAATACTATTGAATTCTAGTCCAAATAAATTGAGAGCAACCAAGCACTCCAAACAAATACTAATAATTATTATTAATAAAACAACAAACAAACTAATAAATAACCTCATACACTTCGCATTCTCAGAATCATTGAACATATTTTACTCTGTTTTGCTGGATTCACATGTTGAAATAAATAAATTGGTTGTGTTCAACTCTTAATATCCAAATCCAAATTCATGGACCTTTTATCTATTTTATGCTGTTTTTGGATGATAATGGAGTGTTAAACTATGTTTATCAGGCAGCAAATCATTGTCTGTCACTTTGGCAAAATGAAACATTTTGTAACTAACTTTTACTTTAGTTACCTTTAATTTCTGTACTTTGTTTTTATGAATATTACAATAATTTTGTGTTCCGTGCATCTTCTGGTTCAGGAGAAGGTCCGTTCCCTGCTGTTTTGGATCTGTACACTTTTGGGGGAGGTTTGTCAGAGAAAAGAGCCGCTCTGCTGGCCAGTAGAGGATTTGTGGTTCTGACTGTAGCGCTCTACGGCCATGATGACATGGCAAAGAACATCAAGGAGGTCCATCTGGACTATTTTGAAGAGGCCATACAACTTTTAAGAAAACAAGATAAGGTGAGTTGTTTGAAGTAATTGCTATGTATTGTAGTAATTAATCTAAAAAGCTTGATTTTCTGGGGACACAGATAGTAGTTTGTTACTGAGGTGAGCCAATGTCCAAACATATTTAAATTGTTCACAGCAGCTTTCATTTTGTTGCTTTTAATTTGTCTGTTTTCCCACAGGTGGCCAATAAAGGAATTGGAGTAACATCACTTTCAAAAAGTGGAGATCTTGCACTTTCAGTGGCCTCTTACCTGCCAGGTGTTGATGCCACAGTGTGGATCAACGGCTGCAATGCCAACACAGTTTTACCACTTTACTATAAGAAACGCCAGATCCACCCTGCTTTAATGTTTGACCTCAGCAAGGTTATTCCCACTGAGTCAGGGGCCATCATAATCAAGTATTGTAATAACAATCCTCTGGTGGAGGAGAACCAGGCCACCCTGATCCCCATTGATAAGGCCAAGGGACATCTTCTCTTTGTGGCTTCAGAGGACGACCTCAACTGGGACAGCAAAGCTTTCATGGACCAGATGGTGGAGAGACTGAAGCGTCATGGGAAGGAGAACTTTGAAAGTGTGTGTTACCCAAGAGCTGGACATTACTTAGAGCCACCTTATGGACCCTACTGCCGCTCCAGCTTCCATGGTGTCGTAGGCAAGCCAGTCATGTGGGGCGGTGAGCCCAGGTCCCACGCAGTAGCTGAAGTCCACATGTGGAAGAAGATCCAGGAGTTCCTCAGATCTCACCTGAGCTGTGAAGCTTCACGGCCTACAGCCAAGTTATAGATGCATATAGGAGGATAAGAAAGACAAGGCAAAAGATCAGTCATGATATCTTAGCTGCTAATTACATGTATCATTACATATGAATGTTTTGTGACGAGGTGAACGATTTAATATTTGATGTCTAAATATTTCTTTATTGAAAGATTATGATTATAAACTAATGCAGGAGAGAATATGCCAAGATATTTTTAGTGAACTAATAGAGATTATCAGCCTATAATATAAATGTTGGAGAATATAAAGTAAAGACAAGTACAGGGTAATACTGTACTTTTTACTACATTTATTTCACAGATATGGTTACTTTTTAGATCTTGACATGTAAAACAGAATGGATTTTATATATTTATATTTTATATTTGTAATTAATTTAGATGACTTTATAGAGGACTTGATTCACGCTGACATTATGATTTTTTTCTGTTCATCAGTGTCATAAAAAGCCACAATAAATCCCTTTGATTTGATGTTATAAAACATGAAAATTTCCAAGAGGGGTGAATACTTTCTACAGGAACTGTGTATCTGTATGTATATATGTAACTGAGTGGGGACATTTTGCATAATAAGCACTTGTACTTTTGATACTTTTAAATTTTGTAAAACCTGACCCCTAGGTTGGGAACCACTGGACTAAACTAGCTAACTGTAAATAAAGTAGTTGAAACTAGCTCCACCTCCAGCAGCTACAACAGTAACATGCTGCTCTAACACTGATGCTTCAGTATTAATAATCTAATGATGTCAGATATAATAATATATCAGTCAGAGGGACCAAACCACTACTTTACCTAACCATTACTTTTAACTAACCATTGCACAGTTATGACACTGGAAAGCGGACAGTTAAACTGGCCCCATGCAGTCTATGACTGGATTTGTCTGAAGATAGTAAAAACCCACTGAGCTGAAACAATCAGTCCCTTTTGCGTCTGCTTGTCAGGTATGGGACAAACACATGCATGCTATTGTGAGAATACACCTGATGAGTACAGAGAAGAGGCAGACACACAAACATTTCATTCAGGACACAATTTCAAGATTTGAACCCTTTATTTTAGTGACATGCATATTAGTTTGGCAAGTGTGGTTGACACACTCTGTCCCTGAGCTCACAACCCCCCCGGCAGAGCCTGAGATACACAATGATGAACATTAACACATTAAAAAGAAACTTTCAACATCACAAACAACTGAATGCTAATACAGGAGGAGGCTGGTTAAATGTTAAATGCTGAATCAGGCAACTGTGTAGCAGCAAGGTCACATCACAGAGAGGACACGAGAGAGGTCAGTTGTGGACAAACTGCCGTTAGGCTCCATGTCCGCGCGTGCTGCTCATGAGCCAAATCATTCACAATAAATCAGTATTACACATGCACACACACATTCCTTGGAGGAACACACAGTACCTTCTGGACCGACAGTTAAAATAAAACTTTGAACTGGGTTGTGCACCATCAGGAGACCGTGATGAACATAAGGGACTTTTAACCCACATGACAGTCATTTTCACTCTAGATGGACACTTGCTTTAGCCACAGGTAGGTCACATTTCTACTTTTCTGACTTTTCTTTCCCTCTGCAGTCCCTGAAAGGAAATTAAAAGATGCACATGAACATGATACACTGTTAAAAAATTACTTGACAGTTCATGATGACATTACATTGTAAAAAAATGAGTCTCCTCTGTGACAAACTGCTTTCTTTACTAAACATGTGTTCAAGTCAATCATTTTGATGACTCACTTATAAAAAAGAGGATTGTAATCTTTTTTTTTTTTTTTTAATTTTATATTCACAGCACAAAGACTAACCTTGTGAAGAAAACAACAGTAGTTTCAGAAGAGAGGACCTCCCAAATCAGACTGAGGCTGCTGCCGAGTGCCAGATGTTTGTTCGATGAGCCCGTTCAGGTGAAGGTGACCGGGCTGAGGTCGAGGCAGGTGGTCACCATGAAGGCCAGATCGACCGATGAGAAGGGAGTGGTGTTCAGCTCCTTGGCCACCTACAGGGCTGATGGGAGCGGGGAGGTCGATCTGGAGAGAGACCCCTCACTCAGTGGGAGTTACGTCGGGGTTGAACCAATGGGTTTGCTGTGGTCGATGAGGGCGGACACTTTGCATTTCAAAAAAACAGGTCACTAAACCCTCATGTGGTGAAGTGTGAAGTTCTCTTTTCATGAGGTAGAGGGGGAGGGCAGCGTGCTGGCAGAGGCGACCAATAAGAGGCTTTTAATTGGACACGGCGTCACCCGGCTTCCTATTAAAGAGGGGAATATCCGTGGAGTCCTGTTTACTCCTCCAGGTTGGTTTATGTCTCTGTTGTGTTCTGAATGGTTTAATTATTAATTTAAAGCAAAATGCTGAAATTATTTTATCTTTAATTTTATAAATAAATCCCAAGGAGAGGCCAAAGTCAACACTCAGTCTATCCTACTAATAACTCATCTTAATACCAAGCAGCCACAACCTTGGCTTGAAATTGAAGCCAATGCGGAGGTTCCTTGAAGTGCAATACCACTGACGGTCGCCAGATGCTGGCTCTAAAAAGTCCCTGGCTCCAAAAGACTCCCATTTCAGCGAGTCATTATGGTCTCAATCTCTAAATTCAAGCCCTCCCATAAGTATGCTGGTGGTCAATTTGGAAATTATTACTCCGGTAATAAGGTTTGAAGACTTATAGTAGCTTTGACGTTGACAAACTTGCCCCAGGTGCACGCATGCTGCTCATGAGCCAAATCATTCACAATAAGTTTATATTACACATGCACACACACATTCCTTGGAGGAACACACAGTACGTTCTAAAATAAAACTTTTAACTGGGTTGTGCACCATCAGGAGACCGTGATGAACATAAGGGACTTTTAACCCACATGACAGTCATTTTCACTCTAGATGGACACTTGCTTTAACCGCAGGTAGGTCACATTTCTACTTTTCTGACTTTTCTTTACCTCTGCAGTCCCCGAAAGGAAATTCAAAGATGCACATGAACATGATACACTGTTAAAAAATGACCTCTTCTTAAGAAAAACTTGACAGTTCATGATGAAATTACATTGTAAAAAAACGAGTCTCCTCTGTGACAAACTGCTTTCTTTACTAAACATTTGTTAAAGTCAATCATTTTGATGACTCACTTATGTATTTACACCTCATGTATTAATTTGCACTGGACTTTTTCCAAGTGTCCTTCATAGTCACCCCTTGTCTTGTCAGCTTCCATAAGGGAATACATGCACAAGTCTTTATGTGAGGTAGGGAGAAACAGAGAAGAGAGGGCTTTGTTTTTTCATTTTGTGTCTGAGTAGACTGACACTGAAGACTGGGTGGTTTTTGATAAGCTGAGGTCTTCTATTGTTGTCTTGTTTTAGTCAGTGCTCCATCATCTGTGAACAGGACACAGATATATGTGTGTATGTGCATGATTACCTTATACATTATATTACATTCACAGCACAAAGACTAACCTTGTGAAGAAAACAGCAGTAGTTTCAGAAGAGATGACCTCCCAAATCAGACTGAGGCTGCTGCCGAGTGCCAGATGTTTGTTCGATGAGCCTGTTCAGGTGAAGGTGACCGGGCTGAGGCCGTGGCAGGTAGTCACCATAAGGGCTAGATCGACCGATGAGAAGGGAGTAGTGTTCAGCTCCTCGGCCACCTACAGGGCTGATGGGAGTGGGGAAGTCGATCTGGAGAGAGACCCCTCACTCAGCGGGAGCTACGTTGGGGTTGAACCCATGGGACTGCTGTGGTCGATGAGGGCGGACACTTTGCACAAATTGTTTTCCAAGAACAAAGTGCTAAACCCTCATGTGGTGAAGTGTGAAGTTCTCTTTTCATGAGGTAGAGGGGGAGGGCAGCGTGCTGGCAGAGGCGACCAATGAGAGGCTTTTAATTGGACACGGCGTCACCCGGCTTCCTATTAAAGAGGGGAATATCCGTGGAGTCCCGTTTACTCCTCCAGGTTGGTTTATGTCTCTGTTGTGTTCTGAATGGTTTAATTATTAATTTAAAGCAAAATGCTGAAATTATTTTATCTTTAATTTTATAAATAAATCCCAAGGAGGAGCTTTCATGGAGTCCTGTTTACTCCTCCAGGTTAGTGGCTCACTACTTTCTGTCTTCAGTATTATCTAATTACAACTTAATACTGTGTTTTTTCCTGCAATGTCTAATGAATGTGCAACGTTATTGACTTTCTTAGTTTCTGGGTTGGTCATCACAACATCAAAATATAAGAATTAAGATGTCATATTTTCTATGATCTATTGATATTATTGTGTGTGTTTCTGTCCAGGTGAAGGTCCGTTCCCCGCTGTGTTAGATATGTGCACCTTTATGTCTGAGAAGAGAGCCTGTCTGTTGGCCAACAAAGGGTTTGTGGTTCTGGCTGTGTCGGTGTACAATGACAAGCCCGAAAATGTCACAGAGTTGCATCTGGAGTTTTTTAAAGAAGCAGTTGATTTCTTACAACAACAACCTAAGGCGAGCTGTTTGAGTAGTTATTGCTTTTAAACACAGTAGCATAAAGTTACAAGCTTTTGATTTTGATGACACATTAGGTGGTCAGCAACTATTACTTTAGGATTTTAACTTTAGGATTTTAACTAAGTTAAGCAACAGTTAATTTGTTAGTGTTACAGATATCACCCGGCAGCACCAATGTAACAGCGAATAACCTGAAATTCAGGAAAGAACAAATGAGGCTGGGAGATGTGGCCTATGGTATAATGAGAGGAAAACAGAGCTCACAGACATACAGCCACAGTCTCTGGTTAAACCACAGTCTCATGCTGCCTCTTACTGTTAGGAAGTACACATAGCAAGTTTAAGTCTTTGTCATCATTCAAAGCACTCCAGCTCCTATGATTTTTTAGCATGTCAATGAAGGTATTATTGCAGCTCTTGAGCTTTGAAATCCACCATCACTGTCTTCTAATATCATCTTAACAACGTTTTGTCTAAAAGTCTGTTAAGTTGTTAACATTAAACCTGCAATGATTTTTGGCTTGTAGGACATTGTTAAAGATCCCCTCCAGACATTGTTTAAAGGGGACATAAAATGCACATTCATAGGTCTATATTTTCAATCTGGGGCTGTACTTGAATATCTTTGCAGGATTTACAGTTTAAAAAACTCTTTATTTATCTTATACTGGCCCTTTATGCAACCCCTCAGTTCAGCCTCTGTCTGAAACAGGCCCCAATTAGCCCACTGTATTCTGATTGGTTAATTTATGGAAAATGCCCCTCAGGAGAATTTGTTGACTCAACAAACCATCGGACATACAGTAGTTGTATGATTTCACTGCTTTTTCTGCTTCTCTACTCAAAATGTCAACTTCTCATATACATTCATACATTCATGTTCAAGCTGCAATCTGACAAGTTGCGGTCAGTTTGTCAGCAAGATAGAAAAATCATCACAAAGTGTTCAGAGCAGGCTGAAGAACTGCCGTTTGAGTTACAGGTAGCATTTCTGTATACATTAACCTCAAGTTTTGGAACCATGTTTAACATAGATATCTAACATCTCAACAGTAAATAAATAACAGAAAATCACAAAATGTGTGATATGTCCCCTTTTAATATATGTAAAAAAATACTCTGCTTGGTATAATAATTTGTGTCCGATAGGGTTTTCCTGCCAAAAAGTTCAATTATCTTGTTAAAATCCTTAAAATGACATCTTCACCTTCTCCTTCATTGAATCTATGAATATGCAAATATATACGTACATATTCAAAAGTTTAACTGCTGGTGAGAAGATGTCTCCTGCTTCACTCAGTGTGTGTGTGTATACTGGAGGTTTCAAGTTTCCACATCACACTTGTGTATTTGGCCGTTCACCGTTGAAAGCTGAGACAGAGACAAATTCATGTTTTTATCCAGTTTTATCAGACGATTTACTAAATATATTGGTAATGCAGTTTTTTAACTAAAAGAGCCACCTTGCCTCAAGAGACCTCTACATTTCATGCAGTTTTTATATATCATTATCCTAATTTACCCTCATCGCTCAGTTTCTAAGCTCTGTGTGTGTAAAGTTTTATTCACCTCTAATTCTTCATGTTCTTTCACAGATGAGAAATAAAGGAGTTGGTATATTATCAATATCAAAGGCTGGAGACATTGCACTTTCACTTGCTGCTTTTGTGCCAGGTGTTGAGGCAGTGGTGTGGATAAACGGCTGCAGTGCCAATGCGATCACTCCTCTCTACTATAAGAAGAGCAAAATCCTCTCACCGCTGCTGATTGACCTCAGCAAGGCGATTCCCACTGAGTCAGGGGCCGTCATAGGCAAGTATTGTCTTAAAAATCCTCTAGCAGAGGAGAACCAGGCCACCTTGATCCCCATCGAAAAAGCCAAGGGACATTTTCTCTTTGTGGCTTCAGAGGACGACCTCAACTGGGACAGCAAGGCTTTCATGGACCAGGTGGTGGAGAGACTGAAACGTCATGGGAAGGAGAACTTTGAAAGTGTGTGTTACCCAGGAGCTGGACACTTACTGGAGCCGCCGTATGGACCCCACTGCCGCTCCAGCTTCCATTTGTTCGCATGGCAGCTAGCGATGTGGGGCGGTGAGCCCAGGTCCCACGCAACAGCTGAAGTCCACTTGTGGAAGAAGATCCAGGAGTTCCTCATATCTCACCTGACCTGTGACACTTCAGGCCTACAGCCAAGTTATAGATGCAAATAGGAGGATAAGAAAGACGTGGCAACAGATCAGTCATGATATCTTGGCTGCTAATTACATGTGTATCATTACATATGAATGTTTTGTGACGAGGTGAACGATTTAATGTTTGATGTCTAAATATTTCTTTATTGAAAGATTATGATTATAAACTAATGCAGGAGAGAATATGCCAAGATATTTTTAATGAACTAATAGAGATTATCAGCCCATAATGTAAATGTTGGAGAATATAAAGTAAAGACAAGCCTTAAATATAAAAAAGGAAAAGCTCACATGTAAAAATGGCAATGAAAATACACAACAAAAACATTTGAAAACACACAAATAAAAGAGACAGCTTTAACTGACACGGGAACACAGGAGAACAAGCACAGCACTTAAAATTTTCTAGCATTTTTTGCCTCTTTATCAAAACCATCCATCAAAATGTCAGCAGCTATTGTCACATAGATAGTTTCAACATCTTGACACAATATTTTCCATAATTTCTCTCAAGTATTTCTTTGAATATAAAGGCAAAATTTATTTAATCGAGACATTATTCCATTATTTACACTTGTGTTGATTTTAGCAAAAGTATGATACAGGTTATTATTGCTTCCATATGTTAGTATGTGAATTTAATGGTACCTTTTCCTCTGTTTTGTTGTGAATATCTCAAGAATATATCAGCAGAATATCAGAAGTCTCTCTCTCAGTGTGACAGGCTACATGATTTTACACATCAAAGTTTGTTTATAGGTACTGAGGAAGATTCCTGCACGTGAAAAAAGTTAAAGCGTTTTGTGGCTTTAGAGGGATCTTTATGAAGTTTCTCCATAGTTGGAGCTGAAGACTATGTATTAAATGTAAAATGTCATGAAATTACGTACTAAGTTAATAATAATTGCATTAGTTGGATGCTAATATTCAGTAGAAACACATCTTTGCTTACAGCATGCTAAATATCAGAAAGAGAAAGACAGACAGGGGAGTCCCACTTCCTTAGCTGGAGACGGCTTCAGATGACATAAAACAGGGTAAATCAGTCAGGAAAGTGGCCAAATCATACGGCGTTTGCCATGTGTGACCCTGTACTGAATGTTGTCCTCAAACTAATCCATTTTGATTTCATGTTTAAACCTTTTTGAGGATGTATGTTCTATCCATTAAATAATTTTCTTGCATTATAATTTGATGGCTTCCCCTCTTTTTTGTCATGTAGTGTGAAGGTATTCATTTTTTTTTTTTAAAAAAAGAAGTGAATAGTCACAATAACATGAATGTTAAATAATCTTTTTCATTCTGAGCCAGTTGTAACAGTGGAGTGACTGTATTTAAATCAACTTTGCAACCTGTACATATTTCATAAAACCACTTAAATACATTGATTCACTAGTTGACACATTGAAGTTTATAATATAGCAGATGGACAGTTCCAGTGTAAATGGTTTTTGATTTATTGGGAAAATTGCAAAACATGTTACAACTGTCCCTGGTCTCCGCTATTATTAACAGTGTAAAATGTTAATAATGAATTTTAAGTGTAAACTTTAGAGTTTAAAGTGTTACTGAATAATTTCTATATATTCATAGCTGACTTCTACATATTTGATAGTTGAGATGTTGTGTGTCATGACGTCTCCTCGAAATGATGCTGGAATGAGTGAGGATGTCTCGTTTGATGAATTAAATCCACTGTGTTTAGTTATATATCTTTAAACGTTACAATTAGGGCTGAAAATGACAACAGAAATAAACAAATTTATTGATTTCACATATCTGCGCAATTCACATCAACTGCCAGTTGTCTATGGAGGACGTGACTTGTCAGGTTGGCCGCATTCAGATTTATCTGCTGATCCTTTGGAGGAGCCCGACCGCTAGGTTGGGAACCACTGGACTAAACTAGCTAACTGTATATAAAGTAGTTGAAACTAGCTCCACCTCCAGCAGCTACAACAGTAACATCAGTCCCCTTTGTGTCTGCTTGTCAGGTGTGGGACAAACACATGTATGCTATTGTGAGAATACGCCTGATGAGTACAGAGAAGAGGCAGACACACAAACATTTAATTCAGGACACAATTTTTCAAATTCAAGATTTGAACCCTTTATTTTAGTGACATGCATTTTGGTTTGGCAGTGTGGTTGACACACACTGTCCCTGCAATCCAGTCGCCAGGAGAAAACATTGGCATTGTACATTTCTGCAAACCACAGAAACGTTGAATATAAAGGGGAGAACAGGGTAAACGGAGCCAGTAGGTAAAATGAGCCACCCCCTTTATCTAGGTAACCGTAAACAAAAGTAATGATATGACCACAAATTAAGAAAGTATAGTTCACATTACTCAATCCACCTTGGACTCAAGCACATGGGGAGAGTGGTCAGCAAAACAGAGCAAAAAAAAAAAAAGATTTTTCTCATGCCAAGTGGATTCATCATGTTACTAAAGTTATCAGTCTTGTATCTTAATTAAAAAAGATAGGTTTAAATCTCTCATAGGTGTTCAATTGGGTTGAGATCTGGTGACTGTGAAGGTCATAGCATATGATTCACATAATTTTTATACTCATCAAACCATTCAGTGACCCCTCGTGCCCTGTGAATGGGGGTATTGTCATCCTGGAAGAGACCGCTCCCATCAGGATAGAGATGTTTCATCATAGGATAAAGGTGATGACTTAGAACAACTTTATATTGATTAGCAGCGACCCTTCCCTCTAAGGGGACAAGTGGACCCAAACCTTGCCAGCCAAATGCCCCCCACAGCATAACAGAGCCCCCAGACCCCCTCACTGTAGGGGTCAAGCATTCAGACCTGGACCAGTTTTTCCTTTAATTTTCTTTAAGTTAAATTCCTTGAAGTTTTTGTTTTAATTTGTCTGTTTACACAAAAGCACATTTACACACACATTCTCTCTGTAGCTAAAACACAAAGATCACAGTTTAATCTATTAATTTCCATGGGTACACAACAACCTAGGGTATATATAGTAACTATTATTTGAAACAAATACACTTTCATTTTTCAGTAAAATCATCAAATGTAAAAAGTGGCTCATGTTACCCCGTTCTCCCCTACGTTTCAACACGTGAAACACGTATCATATCAACATTTCTACAAACGTAGCATATTAACATTTCTAACCGTTGAATAATGACGTTTTATGGTGTGACAATGCTGTGGTTAACGTCTAGTTAGGTCTAGGCACAAAGACCACTTGGTTTGGGTTAGGGGAAAGATCATTGTTTGGGTTAAAATAAAATAAATAAATAAATAAATAAAAACGGCCGATGTATCACTAAAAAAGCCGGTCACTTTAGAAATGTCGAGATGATACGTATTTTGGAAATGTTGATATAAAGTTTTTGTAGAAATGTTGACATAAAACGTTTTGTTGACATTTTCATACGATACGTTTTGTAGAAATGTTGATATGCTGCGTATTTCACGTGTTGAAACGTAGATATTCAACGTTTCTGTCAGTTGTGGACAAACTGCCGTTAGGCTCCAGGTGGGCGCGTGCTGCTCATGAGCCAAATCATTCGCAATAAATCAATATTTCACATGCACATACACATTCCTTGGAGGAACACACAGTACGTTCTAAAATAAAACTTTTAACTGGGTTGTGCACCATCAGGAGACCGTGATGAACATGAGGAACTTTTAAGCCACATGACAGTCATTTTCATTCTAAATGGACACTTGCTTTAACCGCGGTTAGGTCACATTTCGACATTTCTAGCCTTCTGCAGTCCCTGAAAGAAAATTAAAAGAGGCACATGACCATGATACTTAGTTAAAAAATCTCTTCTTCAGAGAAACTTAACATTTCATGATGACATTACGTTGTGAGAAACGAGTCTCCTCTGTGACAAACTGCTTTCTTTACTAAACATTTGTTCAAGTCAATCATTTTGATGACTCACTTAGTATTTGGTGGACTAAAATAAAAGCCATTACAGTCACTCTCCTTCCTAATCCTTATGTATTAATTTGCACCGTCCTTCACAGTCACCCCTTGTCTTGTCAGCTTCCATAAGGGAATACATGCACAAGTCTTTATGTGAGGCAGGGAGAAACAGAGAAGAGAGAGCTTTGTTTTTTCATTTTGTGTCTGAGTCGACTGACACTGAAGACTGGTTGGTTTTTGACAAGCTGAGGTCTTCTATTGTTGTCTTGTTTTAATCAGTGCTCCATCATCTGTGAACAGGACATAGATATATGTGTGTATGTGCATGATTACCTTATCGCCTCTCTACTTTGTTTTGAAATCTACTGGCTATTGCATCATTTGTTAGCCATTTAGACAGGCGCTCTGACTTTATAGTTTTATATTTATGCAATAAATCAGCCCTCACGCTCTGAGTCATACCTTAAATGGCAAACCATGTAAACAAGATTTTGCTATCTAGGACTTTTTGTTTCTAAGACACTCGGGTTTTTTTTTCTTCTTTTAAAACACTTTTTTATCAAGTGTTCAATATGATTAACAAATTAATTTTTTTAAAAGAAATGGTACACTTCATTTTTATAAAGAGGGTTGTAATCATAATTTAAAAGAGGGAAGGAAGGAAAAAATATTTGAATGGAAAAGTGCAATTTGTTGTGCTGTATCTAGCGCAAAATACAAACCAAAGAACACAAAAAACACATAGTTACATAAATAATATGGTATATACCTTTATAGATGAACAAATCTAAAGATGCACAAATAATTAATTAGATAATTGGAAAAAAAATCAAACATTAACAGAACATAAAACCCTGAGATTCTACGCCGTCATGAAAAAAGATGGTCCTGAATCTTTGGTGTATTTTTCGGTGGAGAAAAATTAAAGACAAACAAGGTTCAACACAGACATGTATAATGTATCTGCTATGTCATTCTCCTGAAATAATGTAAGTTTCCTATTTATTTTTTTATACAATCACAGCACAAAGTCAAACCTTGTGAAGAAAAGTAGTTTCAGAAGAGATGGCCTCCCAAATCAGAGTGAAGCTGCTGCCGAGTGCCAAATGCTTGTTCGATGAGCCCGTTTAGGTGAAAGTGGCCGGGCTGAGGTCGAGGCAGGTGGTCACCATGAGGGCCAGATCGACTGACGAGAAGGGGGTGGAGTTCAGCTCCTCGGCCACCTACAGGGCTGATGGGAGCGGGGAGGTCGATCTGGAGAGAGACCCCTCGCTCAGAGGGAGCTATGTCGGGGTTGAACCCATGGATCTCCATACTTGTCCTGTTAGATCTTAGATCATTCGACACAATTGACCATCAAATCCTTTTGCAGAGACTGGAACATTTAATTGGCATTAATCAAACTGCATTAAGCTGGTTTCAGTCCTATTTATCAGACCGATTTCAGTTTGTACATGTTAATGATGAATCCTCTGTGAAGGCAAAAGTTAGACACGGAGTTCCACAAGGGTCTGTACTTGGACCGATTCTATTCACCTTGTATATGTTTCCTTTAGGTAATATTATTGGGAAACACTCCATAAATTTTCATTGTTATGCAGATGATATCCAATTATATTTGTCAATGAAGCCTGATGAAACCAATCAATTAAACAAACTCCAAGCATGCCTTTAGGACATAAAGACCTGGATGACCTGCAATTTTCTACTACTAAACTCAGATAAAACTGAAGTTATTGTGCTTGGCCCTTAACACCTTAGAAACACATTATCTAATGGCATTAGAAAAAGAAATCACATTTCTCCCATTTTAGCTTTGCTACATTGGCTTCCTGTAAAATCTAGAATAGAATTTAAAATCCTTCTCCTAACTTACAAAGCCCTTAATGGTCAGGCACCATCATATCCTGAGGAGCTCATAGTACCGTATTATCCCACTAGAACACTGCGCTCCCCTAATGCAGGCTTACTGGTGGTTCCTACAGTCTTTAAAAGTAGAATGGGAGGCAGAGCCTTCAGCTATCAGGCTCCTCTCTTGTGGAACCATCTTCCAGATTCGGTCCTGGGTGCAGACACCCTCTCTATGTTTAAGATTAGGCTTAAAACTTTCCTTTTTGATAAAGTTTATAGTTAGGGCCGACCAGGCTCACCTTGGATCAGCCCTTAGTTATGCTGCTATAGGCCTAGACTCTCTCTCAACCCAACCGGTCAAAGCAGATGGCCGCCCACCAAGAGCCAGGTTCTGCTTGAGATTTCTACCTGTTAAAGGGGAGTTTTTCCTTACCGCTGTCACTAAGTGCTTGCTCATGGGGGAATTGTTGGGTCTCTGTAAATTAAAGAGTACAGTCTTGAACTGCTCTATGTGAAAAGTGCCCGGAGATGACTTTTGTTGTGATTTGGCGCTATATAAATAAAAACTGATTGATTGATTGATTGATTGATATAGGTTATGTCTTATGACACAGAATTCCATTGTTGCCCAAAACCACTTTTGAAAACATATTTTCTCTTTGTGGCTCTAGAGGATGACCTCAACTGGGACAGCAAGGCTTACATGGACCAGATGGTGGACAGACTGAAGCATCATGGGAAGGAGAACTTTGAAAGTGTGTGTTACCCTGGAGCGGGACATTACTTAGAGCCACTGTATGGACCCTACTGCCGCTCCAGCTTCCATGGTGTTGTAGTCAAGCCAGCAATGTGGGGGGCCCAGATTCCACGCAGCAGCTGAAGTCCACATGTGGAAGAAGATCCAGGAGTTCTTCAGATCTCACCTGAGCTGTGAAGCTTCACGGCCTACAGCCAAGTTATAGATGCAAATAGGAGGATAAGAAAGACGTGGCAACAGATCAGTCAAGATATCTTAGCTGCTAATTACATGTGTATCATTATTATATGAATGTTTTGTGACGAGGTGAACGATTTAATGTTTGATGTCTGAATATTTCTTTATTGAAAGATTATGATTATAAACTAATGCAGGAGAGAATATGCCAAGATATTTTTAGTGAACTAATAGAGATTATCAGTCCATAATATAAATGTTGGAGAATATAAAGTAAAGACAAGCCTTAAATATAAAAAAGGAAAAGCTCACATGTAAAAATGCACACAACAAAAACATTTGAAAATACACAAATAAAAGAGACAGCTTTAACTGACACGGGACACAGGAGAACAAGCACAGCACTTAAAATTTTCTAGCATTTTTTGCCTCTTTATCAAAACCATCCATCAGAACGTCAGCAGCCATTGTCACAAAGATGTTTCAACATCTTGACACAATATTTTCCATAATTTCTTTCAAGTATTTCTTCGAATATAAGGGCAAAATTTAGACTTGTGTTGATTTTAGCAAAAGTATGATATAGAAGGTGATTTAAGTCTATATTACTCACTACAAGCATCAGAATGACTCTGCAATGTAACAAAGAACATTTACTCAAGTACTGTACTTAAGTACAATTTTGAGGTACTTGTACTTTACTTATTTCCATTTTACGCTACTTTATACTTCAGGGTAATACTGTACTTTTTACTACATTTATTTCACAGATATGGTTACTTTTTAGATCTTGACATGTAAAACAGAATGGATTTTATATTTTTATATATTTATATTTTATATTTGTAATTAATTTAGATCGCTTTAAAGAGGACTTGATTCACGCTGACATTATGATTTTTTTCTGTTCATCAGTGTCATAAAAAGCCACAATAAATCCCTTTGATTTGATGTTATAAAACATATAAAACATGAAAACTTCCAAGAGGGGTGAATACTTTCTACAGGAACTGTGTATCTGTATGTATATATGTAACTGAGTAGGGACATTTTGCATAATAAGCACTTGTACTTTTGATACTTTTAAATTTTGTAAAACCTGACCCCTAGGTTGGGAACCACTGGACTAAACTAGCTAACTGTAAATAAAGTAGTTGAAAATAGCTCCACCTCCAGCAGCTACAACAGTAACATGCTGCTTACACACTGATGCTTCAGTATTAATAATCTAATGATGTCATATATAATAATATATCAGTCAGAGGGACCAAACCACCACTTTACCTAACCATTACTTTTAACTAACCATTGCACAGTTATGACACTGGAAAGCGGACAGTTAAACTGGCCCCATGCAGTCTATGACTGGATTTGTCTGAAAATAGTAAAAACCCACTGAGCTGAAACAATCAGTCCCTTTTGCGTCTGCTTGTCAGGTATGGGACAAACACATGCATGCTATTGTGAGAATACACCTGATGAGTACAGAGAAGAGGCAGACACACAAACATTTCATTCAGGACACATTTTCATGATTTGAACCCTTTATTTTAGTGACATGCATTTTAGTTTGGCAAGTGTGGTTGACACACTCTGTCCCTGAGCTCACAACCCCCCCGGCAGAGCCTGAGATACACAATGATGAACATTAACACATTAAAAAGAAACTTTCAACATCACAAACAACTGAATGCTAATACAGGAGGAGGCTGGTTAAATGTTAAAAGCTGAATCAGGCAGCTGTGTAGCAGCAAGGTCACATCACAGAGAGGACACGAGAGAGGTCAGTTGTGGACAAACTGCCATTAGGCTCCAGGTCCGCGCATGCTGCTCATTGGTCAAATCATTCACAATAAATCAATATTTCACATGCACACACACATTCCTTGGAGGAACACACAGTACCTTCTGTACCGACAGTTAAAATAAAACTTTGAACTGGGTTGTGCACCATCAGGAGACCGTGATGAACATAAGGGACTTTTAACCCACATGATAGTCATTTTCATTCTAGATGGACACTTGCTTTAACCGCAGGTAGGTCACATTTCTACTTTTCTGACTTTTCTTTCCTTCTGCAGTCCCTGAAAGGAAATTAAAAGATGCAGGGAGGGCTTTGTTTTTTCATTTTGTGTCTGAGTCGACTGACACTGAAGACTGGGTGGCTTTTGACAAGCTGAGGTCTTCTGTTGTTGTCTTGTTTTAATCAGCGCTCCATCATCTGTGAACAGGACACAGATATATGTGTGTATGTGCATGATTACCTTATCACCTTTCTACTTTGATTTGAAATCTACTGGCTATTGCATCATTTGTTAACCCTTTAGACAGGTGCTCTGACTTTACAGTCTTATATGTATGTAATAAATCAGCCCTCACGCTCTGAGTCATACCTTAAAATGCAAACCATGTAAATAAGACTTTGCTATCTAGACTTTTTGTTTCCAGGACACTCACTTTTCTTTTTTATTTTTAAAACACTTTTCATCAAGTGTTGATGTGATTAACGAATCAATTTTTAAAAAATAAAGTGTACACTTTATTTTTATAAACAGGATTGTAAACTTTTTTTTTTACATTCTCAGCACAAAGACTAATCTTGTGAAGAAAACAACAGTAGTTTCAAAAGAGATGACCTCCCAAATCAGACTTAGGCTGCTGCCGAGTGCCAGATGTTTGTTCGATGAGCCCGTTCAGGTGAAGGTGGCCGGGCTGAGGCCGTGGCAGGTGGTCACCATGAGGGCTAGATCGACCGATGAGAAGGGAGTGGTGTTCAGCTCCTCGGCCACCTACAGGGCTAATGGGAACGGGGAGGTCGATCTGGAGAGAGACCCCTCACTCAGCGGGAGTTACATTGGGGTTGAACCCATGGGTCTGCTGTGGTCGATGAGGGCGGACACCTTGCACAAATTGTTTCAAAAAAACAGATCACTAAACCCTCATGTGGTGAAGTTTTCTGTGCATGAGTTGGAGGGGGAGGGCAGGATGCTAGCAGAGGCGACTAATGAGAGGTTTCTAATTGGAGACGGGGTCAGCCGGGTCCCCGTCAAAGAGGGGAGCTTTCATGGAGTCCTGTTTACTCCTCCAGGTTAGTGGTTTACTACTTTCTGTCTTCATCATTGTCTAATTACAGCTTAATAGTGTGTTTTTCTGCAATGTCTTATGAATGTGCAACAAAGTTATTGACATTCTTTTTTCTGCCACTATACTCTGCCTAATTGTGAACAAACCACATTATTCATCTGCATATATCATTGTATCACTGTATTGTCCCTGTAGCAGCCTGATGTGAATCAAATGAAATATTGACAAGCAAACAGGAAAAAATGTGTGAGAAACCAAATTTCTTCTAAAGGTGAAGTATTTATATAAGGATTACATTTACAAGTGAAGAACATTTTAAAAAATAAAGTGATAACGGCACACCATAAGGTCTTAGAGATCAAAAAAACTTAACTTGCATAATGTCCATCACTTGAACTCACTTTAATAACACAACGTTTCAGTCCTCAGACTTTCATACAAACAAATGGCAACATGTAACAGTATCATTCATATAAAGATGGAAAATCCTGTAAATCAGAGGATGCCAACAATCTACAGAAATCCTGAGATGCAAGTGAGAAAAAAATTCTGATTTAAATTGTTTTCTCTCCTGTGTTTATAACTTAAAAACGGGTGAGAAAAAGGTTTTGCCAGGATAATCTTTGCAAGTTCCTATATTTGTTTTTTTTCATCTGTGAAACATGTGGAAAAGGTTTTGGCACGTGAACAAAGTTTTGCCAGGATCATTTTCTAGTTTCTAGCTAAAAGTTTTAGCAGGTTATTTTTTTGTTTTGTTTTGTTTTGGTTTTGCCAGGATCATTTCTCAAAGTATTTGGTGTTGTAATACTCATTTTGGCCACAAGAGGCTGAAGTGCACCACTACCCCATGTTCTAAATAGGACTAAAATCCATCCAAGTTTTCTTCCAGTTGAGTTTTAATTTCTCCATACACTCTAAACACAAAGTACATATATTGTGTGTTAGCAAGTTATGTTATGAATTGTTGGACCCACCAGTCAATTTCCTCTGGAATATTAAACAAACAAAAATGAGCTGACTGGCCTCTAGGGTAACTGATCTAAGTCATTGGTTCTCTAAGTGGGGTTCGGAGAATAATGTTACATAACTCGCTAACATGCAATATGTGTAACTTGCCTTTAGAGTGCATGGAGAAATTCACAGATGGAAAAAAAAAGGAACTTAGAGAGATTATCCTGGCAAAACATAGGGCTTGGCGATAAAACGATTTCGATACAGGATCGCAATAAAAGTTATGTTGATTACGATAATAAACTTCAGACATTTTTTACTTGATATGGATAGATCTAACAGCCTATCACGCAGCAGAAATAAACGTGACAACAGCCAGTCAGTCTGCACTTTTTGGGTTGCATGTCAAAGTACATGCCCATTCCTGGTGAAGAAAGTGGATGTCCTCTGAAAAAGAGGGAAAAAATATGTGGGACCGAGGGGCACGAAAGCAATACGATGATACGAGCACCCTCAGATTAGCCTCTATGTCAGAGTCTGTCCCCGGGTAAACGGTGAACCCAGGCTGGCGAAGAGGGACAAACTCTGCCTCATCTGCATCATTAGCAGGGCTACAGCTAGAGTGCCTGTCTGGTCTAAAGTAACCCTAGCCGAAAAAGCTGCTCTAACTCATGGATACTTGTCTCTAGTAGAGACATTCAGTCATCACACATCATCGTTTTAATGAGGCTGCTTTTACTATGGATTCACAAGGCTAACTGCTAATCTAGGCTAAGCACAAAGCTAAGTAAACAGAGTTGCAACGTAAGGCTACTAATCATTAACACTAGTGTTGTTTCATTAAGAAAACTGGCGAATCGAGTGATACGTGAGCTAAGCACAGCAAATAATGTAGTCAGTAAGATAAATGAAGAGGTTTTTATATATATACACAGTTGAGACCCCTTTGGTCTCAGACTTTTGGACCCTATTGTATATAAAGATGTAGCATAATGGCTGATTTAGAATTTTGCACTTTTTACTCAGATTTCTACCTCTAAAACTGAGAGATGGCCAAAGGAATTTGATGTGATACTAGTCACAACTTCTAGTTTTATTTAGAGTATTTTAATAAGTTACAAGGCAAGCTAACTTGCGTTGTTTGCTAGGCAGATAAAGCATGTTTGCAAAGTTAAATGCTTACATTATGTTCTATTTATTATGTTAATAAACTATTCTACAGTTTAACTAATGAACCCTCTGGTTTCTTCAGGCCTTAGTCATTATCCGGATACTCTTCAAACTGGCAGCATTATAAAATCATATATTGTCATGAATATCGATATTGATCAACATGGAAAAAATTACTGTGGTCATATTTTTTGCCATATCGCGCAGCCCTCACCCGTTCTTAAACACAGGAGAAAAACAATTTAGATCAGACTAGGAAATTGAATCACCAGCATTTTCTTCTCATCTGTCTTCCAGGGCTTCTGTAACGATCCCTACCACTGTGTATACAGATTAAGGTCAGGATGGTTTGTATGAATTTTTCCTGATGGAGGTCTGAGTTCATGTGATGGACAGTGTGCGAGATTCTTTGGTTTTCTTTTAACAAATGAAATGAAAAATGCTTATATTCAGCTATAACTAAAAAAAGCTAAACATGGAATTGAATAAATTGAATTGCTGAATTAAATTAGTTAAACAATCAAATAACTATTCATAGCTATGGTTGTCACATTGATTGAAAGCCCTTTTCACAGGAGACATTTTGACTAGTCATAGTAGGAAAAGCACAGCTGTAAATAACAAAATGAATGATGGCTGAAGTAGCTGCTTCAGAGTCATCATTAATATTATCAGTAACATCTGTGCTTTTTCTACTATGACAATCAAAATGTCTGATGTGAGAAGGCCTATTATTTTTCAGTATTGACTGTAATATATGCTTCTTTTCGATTGTTGAAATAAACTAAGTTAAATGATCTTAATCAAATGCCTAAATATAATTATTGATGTAATAGTAGTAGTGGTACCTGTGTTACTTATTGTGTAACTACATTGTCATGACCCAGCTCTTTGCGACAACAAAATAGGAGACACAAAAAGTTAAAATCAAATCAAAAGTTCACTAAATATTTGCAATAGGGAGTGTGGATATCAGTATAATCAGTAGTATAATGTGCATGTGTGGAAGATGTATGTGGGGGTGTTGCACAGTGCATGAAAATAAAGCATAACAAAACTAAGGCGACATAACAAAACCAAAAAGTGTCTGTGGGGAAGATGGGAGAGCTGGAACAGCAGCCAAGTGCCCAAAGTGTCAGCTAGAGACTGAGCTGTGCTGCAGCCCAGAATTAAATGAACTAACAATCCCTGCAACGATCACCTAATGTGCTAATGATCACCTGCAAAAACAAAGCAGACAATCCAGTGAATTGCACAGTAAAAACAGCACACAACAGATGACCCCACAGGGGTCATCACATCGAAGTATAAGAATTAAGATGTCATATTTTCTATGATCTATTGATATTATTGTGTGTGTTTCTGTCCAGGTGAAGGTCCGTTCCCCGCTGTGTTGGATCTGTGCACCTTTATGTCTGAGAAGAGAGCCTGTCTGTTGGCCAACAAAGGGTTTGTGGTTCTGGTTGTGTCAGTGTACAATGACAAGCCCGAAAACGTCAAAGAGATGCATCTGGACTATTTTAAAGAAGCAGTTGATTTCTTACAACAACAACCTAAGGTGAGCTGTATGAGTAATTGTTGCTCTTAAACACAGCAGCATAAAGTTACAAGCTTTTGATTTTGATGACACATTAGGTGGTCAGCAACTATTACTTGAGGTTTTTAACTTTAGGATTTTAACTAAGTTAAGCAACAGTTAATTTGTTAGTGTTACAGATATCACCCGGCAGCACCAATGTAACAGCGAATAACCTGAAATTCAGGAAAGAACAAATGAGGCTGGGAGATGTGGCCTATGGTATAATGAGAGGAAAACAGAACTCACAGACATACAGCCACAGTCTCTGGTTAAACCACAGTCTCATGCTGCCTCTTACTGTTAGGAAGTACACACAGCAAGTTTAAGTCTTTGTCAAAACTACAGATTCATGAGAGGCCAGATACTGAATACTACTACTGCATGTGTGAACACACAGTTAATGGCATATGGAGCCATGATTGGCTCCAGACTAGTTGTGATGTCACAAATCCTGTTCATAAGTATATGCCTTAAACTCAGATTTAAGGTGAGCACAGATAAACTTTTCATTTTCAGCAGATGAATGTGAAAACAAACTCTGCACATCATTCTGCACAGTCAAGCTCAAAAATCCAACTGAAGTAACAATAAGCAAAACACATTTTTTTAGTGGAGGGGGACTTTGATTTCTGCTTTCTGTTATTTCAGAAATGTGTTATTACACAGTTTTTCAAAAAACAATTTTGTCTAGTCAAATTGAGTGAACAGCTCAACATGTTGGCAAGTAAGGTAATGTTCTAATAATTAATATAATAAACATAAAAGTTAGCTTTTGGCAGTTTTTGCAGTGTTGTGGTTTCTCAAGCTGCCTCTTGGAAGGGACAAATCATTTTCAGCCATTGTGTTATAATGACATACAGTGTTTTTATCCAGTTTTATCATACAATTTACAAAATATATTGGTAATGCAGTTTTTTAACTGAAAGAGCCACCTTGCCTCAGGAGACCTCTGCATTTTATGTAGCTTTTGCATTATTATCCTAATTTACCCTCATAGCTCAGTTTCTAAGCTCTGTGTGTGTAAAGTTTTCTTCATCTCTAATTTTTCATGTTTTTTCACAGGTGGGAAATAAAGGAGTTGGTATATTATCAAGATCAAAGGCTGGAGACATTGCACTTTCACTTGCTGCTTTTGTGCCAGGTGTTGAGGCAGTGGTGTGGATAAACAGCTGCAGTGCAAATGTGGCTATTCCTCTCTACTATAAGAAGAGCAAAATCCTCTCACCGCTGCTGACTGACCTCAGCAAGGCGATTCCCACTGAGTCAGGGGCCGTCATAGGCAAGTATTGTACTAACAATCCTCTGGCAGAGGAGAACCAGGCCACCTTGGTCCCCATCGAAAAAGCCAAGGGACATTTTCTCTTTGTGGCTTCAGAGGACGACCTCAACTGGGACAGCAAGGCTTTCATGGACCAAATGGTGGAGAGACTGAAGCGTCATGGGAAGGAGAACTTTGAAAGTGTGTGTTACCCAAGAGCTGGACACTTACTGGAGCCGCCGTATGGACCCTACTGCCGCTCCAGCATCCATTACATCGCAGGCACAACAGTCATGTGGGGCGGTGAGCCCAGGTCCCACGCAGCAGCTGAAGTCCACATGTGGAAGAAGATCCAGGAGTTCCTCAGATCTCACCTGAGCTGTGAAGCTACGAAGACTAAAGCTAAGTTATAGATGCAAAAACCATGATAGGAAAGATTGAGGAACACAAAACAATCATGACATCATGACTGCCAATTAACTGCTGTATCATGAATAAAGATTGAATGTTTTTGATTATTAAAATGTAAAAACAAAATAGAAAATAGGAATTTGAGATTGAAATGACAAATTGATATCATGAAATGGCAGTTTGAGCATGGAAAGTGAAATCAAAAAGCCTGAAATGGCCACAAAAAACCCTAATTGAAAAAAGAAAGACAAAAGAAAAACAACTACACTGAAACAGCTTTAATTAAAAATTAATTTAAAAAATCATTAACACTGGACATGGAAAAGACAGCATAATGTGAGACGTTTTCAAAAGTTGGCGACACCTTCAAAATTTTTAAGTAGCCTTTCACCAAGTTAGTAGGAATTTGTCCGCTCTGACTGAAAATAGTCTTTTTGTAGACGTGGAAGTGTGGCTTGAAGCTGTGGAGGCACAGAAGCAAATAGCCAATCATTGTTGGTAAAACCCAGAGTAACACTACTTTAAAATAGGAATTACACACATTAATCCTGTCCATGCAGGGCTGGAGCCATTCCTAGAATTCAAAAGAAGAGTATCCACTCTTTTTTTTTTTTTAAGTCATTTTTCTTATATTTAAAATATAAATAGGTGGACTGTTATTTTTAAATTCTTTCTGTCTGTCAAATATCAATAAATTTGAAATTTTTGTAACATCATGTCTATAATCTTGCCTGAATTGGGACATCATATAGTACATGCCATTGTATGCCTGTTAGCTCTTACTGTATTCATGCATAAATATATCTTATTAATACTAATTTCCCTCTCACTGCTAGTGTTATTATTCCCTCAGGTTGTCTCACATAAAAAACTAAGACTACCTGAACAGTTGATCTTATTATTGTCAGACCTGTGACGTTACTCAGACGAAAGCCAAGTGATAGATTCAGTTAGGATGACAGGAAAGATTAGGAACACGTTACAAAATCACAATGTCATGGCTGCCAGTTAACCTAAGATAATTATACATGTTGAATGTTTTGTGATGAATTAAACTATTTAATGTTTGATTGATGACAGAAACATATTGAAAGGTTATGACCTGCTTATCACAAGCTGGTTAACCCTCCTGTTATGTTCTGGGTCAAATTGACCCGTTTTAAAGTTTGAAGATCTAGGAAAAATAGTTAAAAGTATTTTTTCAGTATGAAACTTCTTCTGCTTGCCTTAATTAGTGTAATCAACATATAATATGAAAATGGTTCATCTCACATATTTGCAACCACCCCCTGCATGTTTATATCACATAGATACTGTTCGGGTCAATTTGACCCAGCAGTCAAACTGGAGGTAAAAGGGTGTCAGAAATGTCAGAGTATTTTTTTCTTTGCAACTGTGAGACATATTTCATCCCAATCACTCACTCACACACACACACACACACACACACACACACACACACACACACACACAGAGCACACACACACACAGAGCACACACACACACACTCAGTGCACACACAGAGCACACGCGCACACACACACACACAGGTGCAGGTGTTATGATATTTGACGAGAACCATTTATGTTCTCGCGGGAAAACTCCACCCACATTCAGTGGACAGGGGAGGGGCAAAACATATAAAAGATTCTCTACATGTTAGTCCTACCAACATTACACTCTGTCAGGCAAACCTTTACAAAATGAGCAGCAGAAGCAAAAGGATGACAGTCCCTGGTCCAGTCCAGTCCCAGACCCCAGGACCCCAGCAGCCACGGTGAGGGACATCCAGGAGAGGACTGCACCAAGTACTACACCAGTGCATGAGGTAAGTAAGTGTGTGTGTGTGTGTGTGTGTGTGTGTGTGGTGTGTACCACAGAAAAGCACAGTACTACCACAGTAGAAAAGTAATCATGGTCCTCTTGTTTCTAGGTTGCTGCTGAGGGGAAAAAAAAGAGGAAGAGGTGCCAGGTCTGCAGGCCATCTGACGATGTCAAGACAAGCATGACCTGTGTGAAATGTGCAAAATTCATTTGCACAAAGCACAGTGTGGTGACATGTCACTCGTGTGCTGTGTAGATGTACGCGCACACACACACACACACACACACACACACACACACCTAGACAAACACACCTAGACAAACACACACACACACACACACGTTCATATTGCGATTGCTTGTTTGTTGTATTGTTGTATTGTTGTATTGCGATTTTGTTTATTTCTGGTTCACAAACAGTGCATGTATGTAAAACAAAATTTAAATGTTATGTTTCAATGTTATGTAAAACTATTGTGTTTCATATGTTGGTCTGTCAAAGCAATAAAGTGGTGAAACATGTAAAAAAAAAGTTTGAACATGCATTTTTTAAATGAAAACCGAGTGAATTATCCTAATTGAACCATTACCTGTTTGAGGTAAGGAACACCATTGCACTAAATATTGACAGAACAGTTAGTAATGGAATTAGTAATGAAATATTCACACTGCTTGTCAGGATTTTTTTTGGTTTCGGACATCTTTTGGATAATTAAACATGCACTGGGTCAAATTGACCCGGGAACACGATTGCTGTTCCTGACAAATGAACATAACAGGAGGGTTAAGGCTTACTACATGTAAAAGTGAAAATAGAAAGATCATTTTAGTGCTTTAATAAAGTGTGTTGGGACTACATGTGGACCACAGTTTACCACATGTTTCAAGACTCCAAGAAACCTGAGCCCTGGGGGTTCGCACCCAAAGTGTGAAGCTCCACCCATGGATCCAGGTTATCAAAACTAGAGATTCCCCTCTTATCTTTCTTTTTTCTCCACGAGCTGCAGCAGGAGCAGCTCCTTGCTCTCTTTCACACCTCCAGCAACTGCTGGAGCAGCTCTCTGCTCTCTTGTGTGGCCTGCTCACAGCAGACACACACAGTCTTCTTTACGGCAGAAGACGCGAGAGCCTGCCTAAGACTCAGAAACTAAGTTTCCTTGTGCCAGCAGCTAACACACAAGTCTGCTGGCCAGTTTAACAAGTACAGGAGCCGCGGAATGGAGTTAGCTTGCCGCTAACTCTACACCAAGGAGTGACCTGGGCCCTCTGCACGACTGGAGTGCTCTCTCCCCAGCAACGCCTGCATCTTTCAGCTTCAGAGCCAAAGCCTTCTCAGCCTGACTCACCCACGGATTCACCAGCTACAAAGCAGGACACCACAAAGCATCTCTTCCTTCATGGACTGGTAACAACTGGGCATAGCCTAGCAACACAGTGAAGCATAGTACGGCTAAGCAAGAATGTTTAACTCAAACAATGTACTGTACGTGTATTGATTTGGTTAAGGTTATACATTGAACTGTTGTTGTGATGTCCTTGTTGCCTATAGTCAGATTACTGCATAGCCACACCGCTAGGTTAATGTTAGCATGCTTAACACATGTTACATCCAGTAGCTAGGCCTTGCATGCAACTAACCTCGTTTTAACCTGGCACCTTTAGCATACACCAATTGGCCTTGAATAGAGAACCACACAGTTAAGAGGTTAAAACCTAGTTTGGCAAACTTTGGTTCAGGCAGCACATGTGGTTCAAGACACCACATGGTCTGGCCTTTTATCAGCCAAAGTGTCGGCATGCCATGTGCTCAGTCACCAGGTGACTGCAGCCATCTTGCTATTGTCTTCCCTACACACACACACACACACACACACACACACACTCACACATTCACACTTGTATATAGATACACTTAGCTAGATTAGTATTGTGTGTTGCTTTTACCCTTTTGTTAAATAAATGCTTTTGGATATACCTGTTGTCTGTTTTAATGTTGCACAAGAATGAGTTTTGCCAACCTCTGCTCTGTAAAGAACTCCAAATCCTTCAACCTTTACTAGCTATTGATATGGTGATTTTGTTTATAGTTATTACATTAATTATTAATCAAAGTCCCAAATTCATAGATTAGTACACTTTGAGACTGAATTGGCTATCTTTTTCCCTGAGTCCAGGGTGGTGCCCCGTTATTATTAATTCTTATTAATAATTTTATTGATTTTAATAATTAACAATTATCTTTGATAATCATTAATTATTGCTGATAGCCAAACTTGTAGCCACGGCCCAACAAGTGTTTGGCATTTGTGGTGCCCCCTCAGTGTACAGTACAGTTATTGATTACCGACCAGTGCGTGCCATGAAAAAAATAAGAATTAAAGTCAAAACTTTATGAAAAAACTTTTCCCTCACTGGACACAAACAGCTTTAAAAGATAAACCAGATGCTCTAACTGTCAACTAATCCAACAAAAAGACCAAAACTGTCTTAATACTCTCTGACGTCCAATCCCAACCCCGTCTGTTGAAAAATACTACAGTTATGGAGTATATTCTTTGTATTGCTGCAGCCAAATTATGAACAGCTCAGCCTTCTTCCAGGAGTCTGTCAGTAGTCACTGTAGCCACAAGATGGAGATGTAAGCCTCTCCACTTAAGCATCCTCTCAGCACAGAGCAGACGCTGCCAGTGTTGCAAGAACAGGCTGCAAGTTTTTGGGAGACCACATAACTGTCCACATGTGATGGGAGCATTGTCCTCATACATATTAGTTACCCTGTTAAAAAATGTAATATGTAATGTAACTACTTTAAATTCTTCATCAAAGTAATTACATTTGATTACTTTTCTAACAGATTTTTTAAACTGTGGCAATTAACTTACCTGCAGATGTTTCCTCAGCTTTGACATTGAGCATTTCAATGTTGACAGCATTTTCACTGCTGGTAAACAAGCTTTACACTGAGCAGTAATGTTAGAGCCCTTTTCTGATTTCAGAAGAAAAAACACTGTTGAATTTCCAGTACTGAAAGGTGTTCTTGTCCAACGACATGGCCACCCGCCTCGACGTGGTTGGCTGGTCGCAGGCATGGTAGACTCAGGTTACTTGGTGCAATGAGCATTGATTTGATCGGCAGACGAGAGGTGGTGCAAATTCAAATGAGAGAACCAGTCAAAAACAACGCCCAAAATTTGAGCACACAGTGCCAAATGAATGGAGCCTGTCTAGTAGTAGAGACAGCTCCTTGTAAGCCATCCTAACCTTGATGGTGTTGCAGTCAAACTTGTCCCAATGGCTTTGCTGACCTGTTTTGTTCAGAAATAGAAAGAAGGCATTCCTGCAACAGAATTAATGTTATATTCTACATATAAGCTTTTTTTTACCAAAAAGAATACATTTGGATGTAATCACCAACACTTTGATTAATAACTATAACTGTAATTGTAACAGATAACAATTACAATTATTTTGTAATTTAATTTTGTAATGGCATTAAATGTAACTAATTACTCCCCAACACTGCGGATAGGTGAAGAGGGCTTTCATGACTGGAAGTAACCTCTTGCTGTCTTCTCATGCAAACACAAATCTCATCTGGAACACAGTTTTGATATTTTTTTGTTTCTTTTATATATATATATATATATATATATATATACAGATACCATGCACCATCTTATGGTAAATATATAAATATTTACTCCCATAGTCATTGATTTACTTTAATTTATCATTTTTCATATACATATTCTTTCCTCTTCTTCTTTATTTTTCTCCTCTAAAAGTGTTGGCGTTTAGTCAAAATTCTTTCATCATTTTACCTCTCAAGTCGTCTGCATCCGGTCCACTAAAAATGTCAAATTTTGCGATATTTTGCAATCTGCTTGGACCCCGGTTATTACTGCTTGCAGCTATATTTCTTTCTTTCTTCTTATTATTATTTTTCTCCAAACATCACCTAAATTGGCAGGTGGGTTGCAAATTCCACCCACTACTCAGGCACATAAAATGATACTCATTGACCTCAAAGTGGCGCTGAAACAATCAAGAAATGGTTTAGTCTGTAGTAAAAATTCTTTCATCATTTTAATCTCCCACTTCATCTGCATCTTTGCTCCAGTCTCCTGCTCTTAAATTTTGTGTCTTTAATTTCAATTTTACATGAATGCTCATAAATCACAATTTGCTTAAGCTATTGTAACCTAACAAACCAAATGGATGCTAGGTCCAAGCTTTGCTACGCAGTCCTGGGATATTCTGTCACTAGGGGGCGCAACACATGTGAAAGGTTTATATCTTGTAATTGGCTGCATGGATTTGTACGAAATTTGGTTTGCACGATCCAGAGTATTGACTCAGTCAATGCATAAAATTCGGTAATGGTTGATTAAAGTGGGCATGGCTTATTACAAAAAAAATCTAGATTTCTAGACATTTCACATTCCAGTCTTTAAAAAATCTAAATCAATCTCCCTTCAGTGTCCTACAGAGCAGATTTTTTTTTTTAGCACATCCACTGAATTGTGACAGAAGTTTACTTCAGTGCCACCTTTGGTCAATTCAGAAGTCCGTCACTCTATATTTTTCAAAATATGCAAAATCAATTAACATCTATATCTCCACAAGGCTTCATTCATATGCTACCAAAAATATCTTTGGATACCAGATATTACATGTTTCAAATGAATCGGATCGTTCAAATGATGAGTCAGCAGTGATATAAATTATCTTACTGTAATTTGTACTGTATGCACAACATTTTCTATTTCATCCCATTTTTCAACATATTTCACCAAAATATTTGACAATACACCTGAGAAACCCAGGTTGATGTGTGATTTTTTTCAGAGTTGTATCCCCAACAGGTAAATTGTCATGAATTTTTTAAAGTTTTATGACATCCCTCTAACTTCTGCTTGTGAGGTTGGTTTCAGATTCAGATTCAGATTCAGACAACTTTATTTATCCCATTTGGTTTCCTTTCTCAAGAGCTGGTGAGACAGCTGTGCTCTCCTGATGGTCTAGTAGTCTAAACACAAGCCTTATAACTGTAAGGTCACTGGTCTGCATCTAGACCGGCACCAAGCAAACTTCATGAAAATATCAGGAAACATTTCTCTGTTGATATCATGTGATTAGTCTTTCAAGTATGTATCTATAAATCTGTAATTTTGGTGAATATTTGAACTTCAGCTGCATTAAGACCCACAGACTTCCGTTGTATTCAACTTTGAGGTTGTGAAAACAAAAGACAGCCTGTTCACCAGCAGAGCCGATAATCCAGGGATTAAACTGTTGACTATGATACAGGGTTCAAATTCCTGGGTGGACAGGTCCTACTTGACAACAATGTAGTAAGTCATGCATGTGATATGTTTTCAAGTGCTAATTGAGGTCACATTAAGTTGAAAATTGCCTACTGTGACCCTGTGAAAATTTCTTTTTTTTATTATTTTTCTCCGCTAAAAGTGTTTGTGCAGCAAAAAACATAAGACCAAAAGTCACCGTAATAGGCAGGTGGGTTGCAAATTCCACCCACTACTCAGGCACATATAATGACATTCATTGACCTCAAGGTGGCGCTGAAACAAACAAGTTTATGTTTTCACAATTATCTTGAAGATGGCTTGGCTTGTAGTCAAAGTTCTTTCATCATTTTAATCTCTCAAGTCGTTTGCATCTTGTCTTCTGCTCTAAAAATGTCAGATTTTGTGATTTTTTTGCAATCTGTTTGGACCCCAGTTATTGCCACTTGTGACTATATTTATTATTGTTTTTATAAATTAATTTCTTACTTAACCTGGAAAGCCTCATTGAGATGACACTGACAATCTTTTTCAGTTGTGTCCTTGCCCAGAGTGGCGATGATCATTACTATTAACTAATGATCATTATTAACTATTATTAGGTTCTTTTCTTTTCATATGCACATTTTCTTAACTTTGTCATTTTTAATAAACATTATATAGTCTGTGTAAAGATCACTAAATGTTATTCACACAACTAATCAAGGAAGGGAATAGATAGATTGAAGACATTTATTGGGTTTATAATTCAATACATTTGATCAAATCATACATAACACAGCCAATATGACTTATACACATGTTGATGATGTTGATAGACAGAAGTTATAGCATTAAAAGTTTCATTCCTCACCATGTTGACCTTATGTACTGAAGGACTGAAGATGAGACCAGTTCAAGGAAACACAGGAGCGTTTACCAGGCTAAATAAAAACACAATCAAGCAAAATAAACATTACTTCACTAAAAACAACGTACACAAAATAATACTGCACTATGAAATAAACACAAGTGCATATTTACTTGAAAAGCAGCATCAGGTCTACGCCCCCTTATTGGATATCAGTTATTGATTGATACACATGTGTGCAAACACACACTCCATCAGAAGTTTCTACAGCTGTTAAAGCCGACTGACAGCTGATCCAGATGTGAGCAGCTGTCTCCGTCATCAGAAACGGACATCGCTTCACATGACGAGAGGAGAAGACGTCTCGTTTCCTCCTTTGGTACAATGCGGAAACACAGACAGCGCCATTCTGCCATTGCAACCCACACTGTCGTGGGAGGGGGGATTACACCCGAGGGTTTAACGGGAGGCCTACGTTGTGCCAATGAACTTTCTAGTCTACAGGGAACAGTCGAACCCTCTGACCTCAGACCATATCAGGGGGTGGGGTGAAAACACCAGTTCCTGCATGTCAATAGTGTGTTTCGGCTGTGGCCGTTTACCGCAAAGTTGAGCCAGAGTCAAGTTTTGGAGAAACACAATCAACGTCATCGCGGCTGAAGGCTGCTGTGGCCAATCACAGTTCCGAGAAACCTCATTTTTAACGGGAGAAAACAAGTCAAGGGAGAAACAAACCGCTGGACACTTTGAACTAGATTTGACACACCGGTGAGTTTATATTATATACTAATGTTTATGACAGATTCTTGTCTTAAAGCAACTCCAGGTGAAAGAGTTCTCAACTTTAAATCGATGAGTTAGATAAAAGTGGGGTTGATGAACTCAAACAATTTCTTAAAATAACCCCAATATCAAAGATATTGATAGATTGATAGACATTGATCGATTTTGTGTCTGTTACGGTGTATTTTCCAAAAAAAAAGGGCCTTTATGGTTTACTTTGTCGCAGTCAAAGGAAGAAAGTTTCAGAAGAGATGACCTCCCAAATCAGACTGTTATTGCCTGTGGAATATGATCTATGCATGACCTGGAGTTATATAAATGTGGTATTTCAGGCACCACCTGTGCACACATACATGAAATGTGGTCAAAAGCCAATTTTTTTGCTACATTTCAACGTACAAAAAGTCCAAATGGTTGCCAATTAAAAGAAACAAATTAGTGATACATTGGAAAACATTTCTCCCATCCAAACTTTGTTAATAAAACAGGGCTGATGGTAAACCCACTTCTATTTTCTCAGTAGTTCTTGGCAGCTGCGCTCAAAACTGCAGTTCTCTTTCACTGCCTCATAATTAAAGGATCACTTCACAATTTTTCGAGTCTGTCTAAATCAACAGGTGTCCATATGAACACTGAAAGAAGTTGTTCTGTAATTCACTGTAATCACTCATGTTCATACTGGCTATGCAACGATTGGTCAGTTAATCAACCATTAAATTCATCGGCAACTATTTGGGTAGTCAAAATTATCATTTTGAGTCAGAAAAAAATTCCAAATTCTCTGATTCCAGCTTCTTAAATGTGAATATTTTCTGGTTTCTTTAGGCCTCTATGACAGTAAGCAGCATATCTTTGTGGGTTGTTGACAAAACAAGACATTTGAGGATGTCATATTGGGCTTTGGGAAACATTTTTCACCTTTTTCTGACATTTTCTGGACCAAACTACTAATCAATTAATCAGGAAAATAATCGATAGATTAATCGATAATGTAAATAATCCATAGTTGCAGCCCTACTTCAAACGTGCTTTCAATATAGCCTAAGTGATGGAGGCCAAAATCCACAGTGTGTCCACAGTCATTTTGTGCAAAAACACATTTAAAAGTTGATCTGAAGCTTATATGAGGCTTCAGTAGTCTGAGTTAGTCATATCAAGTGGCTATCTGCCACATTTACAGTCTTTTTAGCATCAAATTTCCTCTTTGTGTTAATCTGCAGTTGAAGCACAGTAACAAAAAGAAGGACTTTGACACTTTGGACGACTGAAGCTTCATATTAGACTCAGATAAACTTTTAAATACATTTTTGCACAGAAGGACTGTGGATTTTGTACATTGTAAGTGCATTATGAAGATCTTCTAATGGTCTGTATGAACAGGAGGAATGATTATGGGAAGAAAACCATGTGTCAGTGTTCATTTGGGCACCTGACAGTTGTTTTAAGACATACTATAAATAAATGTGAACTCGTCCTTCAAGGGTTAATGATTGAAATGTCGTTCCAGATAAGAGCATTTTATGAATCAATAAGGGAAACTGCAGTGCTACAGCAGCAACCATTATATGGACATAACTGGTAGTTACGGGAGAAAAAAAAAGTGACGAGATTTACTGAAGTAACAATTTGGACCATGCTCAGCTCTAAATATTTACAAGGACAGTGTCTGGCTTTAATTTGTACCTGGTTAGTGCAAGTCTTGTTTATGTCTAATTATCTTTGTTCAGCTTTGTTGTCCTTGTGTATCTTCCTGCAGATTGTTGTGTGTAAGTACATTGAGAGCTACTAGAAACTGGAGACAAATTCTTTGTATGTGTCAACATACTTGGCCAATGAAGTTGATATGAGCCTTAAACTGTCCCTGTATGAACGTTGTTGCTAACAGTAGTTGGTGTTTGTGAATGAAACTGTGCAACTCAACACTTTTGCCAGCAGAGGGCACTCACCGGTCTTTAATTGTTTAAAATGTTTCAGTGTCTTTTTACACTGCTGAGATCAAATTAAAAACATCAGAGGTGGAAAGTAATTGTACATTTACTTAAGTACAGCAGTTAAGTACAGTTGAGGTAGGCTACTTGTATTAGAGTATTTTTTATTATATGCTTCTTTATATTTTTAAAATTTCACTACTTTTCTTTGACAGCAACTGTTGCTTTCCAGATTAAGCTTTCACATACAAATTATAGGATCATCTTATAAAATATGATGCATTACAGTATATAAAGTAGTTACATGTTAATGAATCAATGAAAAGATCCAATAATATGATGTACAGTGTATTATGATAATGTAATACTCTGCAAGGAGCCATGCTGCCATGAGTACTTTCACTTTTGATACTTTGTGTATATTTCGCTGCTAATACCTCTGTGGTTTTAAAATTTGAGTGCATGTTGATTGGTTGTTGGTGCATTTATTGCTGTAAACCACTTATGTGTAAGTATCTCCTCCCTGTAAAAAAAAAAAAAAAAAAAGTCTGTCTGAACAGACAGAGAAAAGAGTCCCAGCTAAAATCACAGTAATGTAATAATAATAATAAGACGAATATGTATTAAGATCTTTGCAGATGTGTTGGTTTTTTAAGTAGTAGTTTGGTGTTTTTTTTAGTAAACGGTCAAAATTTAAGTGTAAGGTGAGTATTCTGGCATTTGCACCTGACGTGGTATTCATTGGCCTTGGATGACAGTTGTAATGAATTATATTAACCCACATACTACAATGTGTAAATACTGAATTCTAATAAAAGTCCTGCTTTTAAAATTCTATGCAAGTAAAAATGGAAGTATAACGTAGCTGTAATTGGAAATGTTCAAGTGAAGTTAAAATATCTAATTTAAGTAGTACCTGAGTAAATGTTTATACTTACACTTTACACTTGAGCTGAACTTATACTTTCCGCGTCCACGAGGGTCCACTATGGTCTGCGTGGCCATCAGAGGGTGTAGACTCTGTGCAGACAGCCGCAAACCTGCAATTTGTTGTGTCCGCATGGTCACAAGCTGTCTTCCTGTAGACGGCGATCTATTACACATGTGTGGAACGATCCCAGAAGGTAGTATAAACAGAACAACTACCCATCTTTGGTGTCCGCAGCTGTCCTTGTAGGCGTCCGCTTGGGAGTATTAACAAAGCTTTAGGGCGCTCAGAATGGGTTCTTATCACAGTTTCTGTTGTCGATTGTAGGGGTGTTTGTTTTGTTTTCCTATTGAACATTGTCCTCATATGAGACACTGACAGAACTTTGGAGCCACAATCAAACCACCACCCACTCGTGATATGCAGGAGTTAAAACAAACAAACCCTCTGCACTGAAGCTAGTTGGCGGACTTCTATTCTCACAACACGCTATTCATGTATTTGATGAACCAGACTCAAAATGAACCACATAGGTCAAGTATGCTGACACAGCCAAGGAATTTACACGAACTTTACAGGGGATGAAATGAACATTTTCTGTTTAGTTTTTTTTATCAGACAGATGAGGAATGTGATTATGCCAATTTTTTGTCGAATTTCCCACAGAGCAAAGGCGAAACTTGTAGGATCTTTAGTTTCAGAAGAGATGGCTTCCCAAGTCAGACTGAGGCTGCTGCCGAGTGCCAGATGTTTGTTCGATGAGCCTGTTCAGGTGAAGGTGGCCGGGCTGAGGTCGAGGCAGGTGGTCACCATGAAGGCCAGATCGACTGATGAGAAGGGAGTGGAGTTCAGCTCCTCGGCCACCTACAGGGCTGATGGGAGCGGGGAGGTCGATCTGGAGAGAGACCCCTCACTCAGTGGGAGTTACGTTGGGGTTGAACCCATGGGTCTGCTGTGGTCGATGAGGACAGACACCTTGCATAAAAGGTTTCAAAAAAACAGGTCACTAAACCCTCATGTGGTGAAGTTCTCTGTTCATGAGGTAGAGGGGGAGGGCAGCGTGCTGGCAGAGGCGACCAATGAGAGGCTTTTAATTGGAGACGGCGTCACCCGGCTTCCTATTAAAGAGGGGAATATCCGTGGAGTCCTGTTTACTCCTCCAGGTTGGTTTATGTCTCTGTTGTGTTCTGAATGGTTTAATTATTAATTTAAAGCAAAATTCTGAAATTATTTTATCTTTAATTTTATAAATAAATCCCAAGGAGAGGCCAAAGTCAACACTCAGTCTATCCTACTAATAACGCGTCTTAATACCAAGCAGCCACAACCTTGGCTTGAAATTGAAGCCAATGCGGAGGTCCCTTGAAGTGCAATACCACTGACGGTCGCCAGACAGACAGTTTCAAAAAAACTTCTCTCTAGAAATACTAGGGCAATTTGGAAATTATTGCTCCGTTAATAAGATTTGAAGACTTATAGTAGCTTTGACGTCTGCCGTGTGGGCATTGATTGGCAGCTGTGATTGCCAGTTGGCTCACCTGCTGGTCTCCCCGGCTTCGGGACTCACACTGAGTCGGACTATTGTCACAATATTTCGATAAGTTTAATGTTACTTGATAATGATATCTATTCTGTTAGTTAGCTAGTGTTAGCTTCATTCCAAGGTGGCATGAAAGGCAACACCCTGCACTCCTTATTTGGAAGGTTCTGGCTCCAAATAGAAAAGATGACCAGAAGCTGCAACTTTGGGCTTTATACATTGTTCATTGCAAGTCTTTATGAAATCCTGCTGCTTCTCTTGCTCTGGTAAGAAAACATAGACCCTACAGATGCATGCTAGTCTGGTACCTGCCTATCTACCTCTATAACCTGAGGTGCCCGTAATAGTACCCAGTAATTAAAGTAAACAAATAACTAATAAGAGAGAATACTATTGAATTCTAGTCCAAATAAATTGAGAGCAACCAAGCACTCCAAACAAATACTAATAATTATTATTAATAAAACAACAAACAAACTAATAAATAACCTCATACACTTCGCATTCTCAGAATCATGGAACATATTTTACTCTGTTTTGCTGGATTCACATGTTGAAATAAATAAATTGGTTGTGTTCAACTCTTAATATCCAAATCCAAATTCATGGACCTTTTATCTATTTTATGCTGTTTTTGGATGATAATGGAGTGTTAAACTATGTTTATCAGGCAGCAAATCATTGTCTGTCACTTTGGCAAAATGAAACATTTTGTAACTTAACTAACTTTTACTTTGGTTACCTTTAATTTCTGTACTTTGTTTTTATGAATATTACAATAATTTTGTGTTCCGTGTATCTTCTGGTTCAGGAGAAGGTCCGTTCCCTGCTGTTTTGGATCTGTACACTTTTGGGGGAGGTTTGTCAGAGAAAAGAGCCGCTCTGCTGGCCAGTAGAGGATTTGTGGTTCTGACTGTAGCACTCTACGGCCATGATGACATGGCAAAGAACATCAAGGAGGTCCATCTGGACTATTTTGAAGAGGCCATACAACTTTTAAGAAAACAAGATAAGGTGAGTTGTTTGAAGTAATTGCTATGTATTGTAGTAATTAATCTAAAAAGCTTGATTTTCTGGGGACACAGATGGTAGTTTGTTACTGAGGTGAGCCAATGTCCAAACATATTTAAATTGTTCACAGCAGCTTTCATTTTGTTGCTTTTAATTTGTCTGTTTTCCCACAGGTGGCCAATAAAGGAATTGGAGTAACATCACTTTCAAAAAGTGGAGATCTTGCACTTTCAGTGGCCTCTTACCTGCCAGGTGTTGATGCCACAGTGTGGATCAACGGCTGCAATGCCAACACAGTTTTACCACTTTACTATAAGAAACGCCAGATCCACCCTGCTTTAATGTTTGACCCCAGCAAGGTTATTCCCACTGAGTCAGGGGCCATCATAATCAAGTATGGTATGAACAATCCTCTGGTGGAGGAGAACCAGGCCACCCTGATCCCCATTGATAAGGCCAAGGGACATCTTCTCTTTGTGGCTTCAGAGGATGACCTCAACTGGGACAGCAAGGCTTACATGGACCAGATGTTGGAGAGACTGAAGCGTCATGGGAAGGAGAACTTTGAAAGTGTGTGTTACCGTGGAGCAGGACATTACTTAGAGCCACCTTATGGACCCTACTGCCGCTCCAGCTTCCATGGTGTCATAGGCAAGCCAGTCATGTGGGGCGGTGAGCCCAGGTCCCACGCAGTAGCTGAAGTCCACATGTGGAAGAAAATCCAGGAGTTCTTCAGATCTCACCTGAGCTGTGAAGCTTCACGGCCTACAGCCAAGTTATAGAGTTATAGATGCATATAGGAGGATAAGAAAGACGTGGCAAAAGATCAGTCATATCTTAGCTGCTAATTACATGTGTATCATTACATATGAATGTTTTGTGACGAGGTGAACGATTTAATATTTGATGTCTAAATATTTCTTTATTGAAAGATTATGATTATAAACTAATGCAGGAGAGAATATGCCAAGATATTTTTAGTGAACTAATAGAGATTATCAGCCTATAATATAAATGTTGGAGAATATAAAGTAAAGACAAGTACAGGGTAATACTGTACTTTTTACTACATTTATTTCACAGATATGGTTACTTTTTAGATCTTGACATGTAAAACAGAATGGATTTTATATATTTATATTTTATATTTGTAATTAATTTAGATCACTTTATAGAGGACTTGATTCACGCTGACATTATGATTTTTTTTCTGTTCATCAGTGTCATAAAAAGCCACAATAAATCCCTTTGATTTGATGTTATAAAACATGAAAATTTCCAAGAGGGGTGAATACTTTCTACAGGAACTGTGTATCTGTATGTATATATGTAACTGAGTAGGGACATTTTGCATAATAAGCACTTGTACTTTTGATACTTTTGAGTTTTGTAAAACCTGACCCCTAGGTTGGGAACCACTGGACTAAACTAGCTAACTGTAAATAAAGTAGTTGAAAGCTCTAACACTGATGCTTCAGTATTAATAATCTAATGATGTCAGATATAATAATATATCAGTCAGAGGGACCAAACCACTACTTTACCTAACCATTACTTTTAACTAATCATTGCACAGTTATGACACTGGAAAGTGGACAGTTAAACTGGCCCCATGCAGTCTATGACTGGGTTTGTCTGAAGATAGTAAAAACCCACTGAGTTGAAACAATCAGTCCCCTTTGCGTCTGCTTGTCAGGTATGGGACAAACACATGCATGCTATTGTGAGAATACACCTGATGAGTACAGAGAAGAGGCAGACACACAAACATTTCATTCAGGACACAATTTCAAGATTTGAATCCTTTATTTTAGTGACATGCATATTAGTTTGGCAAGTGTGGTTGACACACTCTGTCCCTGAGCTCACAACCCCCCCGGCAGAGCCTGAGATACACAATGATGAACATTAACACATTAAAAAGAAACTTTCAACATCACAAACAACTGAATGCTAATACAGGAGGAGGCTGGTTAAATGTTAAATGCTGAATTAGGCAGCTGTGTAGCAGCAAGGTCACATCACAGAGAGGACATGAGAGAGGTCAGTTGTGGACAAACTGCCGTTAGGCTCCATGTCCGCGCGTGCTGCTGATGAGCCAAATCATTCACAATAAATCAGTATTACACATGCACACACACATTCCTTGGAGGAACACACAGTAACTTCTGGACCGACAGTTAAAATAAAACTTTTAACTGGGTTGTGCACCATCAGGAGACCGTGATGAACATAAGGGACTTTTAACCCACATGACAGTCATTTTTACTCTAGATGGACACTTGCTTTAGCCACAGGTAGGTCACATTTCTACTTTTCTGACTTTTCTTTCCCTCTGCAGTCCCTGAAAGGAAATTAAAAGATGCACATGAACATGATACACTGTTAAAAAATTACTTGACAGTTCATGATGAAATTACATTGTAAAAAAATGAGTCTCCTCTGTGACAAACTGCTTTCTTTACTAAACATTTGTTCAAGTCAATCATTTTCATGACTCACTTATGTATTTACACCTTATGTATTAATTTGCACTGGACTTTTTCCAAGCGTCCTTCACAGTCTCCCCTTGTCTTGTCAGTTTCCATAAGGGAATACATGCACAAGTCTTTATGTGAGGCGGGGAGAAACAGAGAAGAGAGGGCTTTGTTTTTTCATTTTGTGTCTGAGTCGACTGACACTGAAGACTGGGTGGTTTTTGACAAGCTGAGGTCTTCTATTGTTGTCTTGTTTTAGTCAGTGCTCCATCATCTGTGAACAGGACACAGATATATGTGTGTATCTGCATGATTAACATATCACCTCTCTACTTTGTTTTGAAATCCACTGGCTATTTCAACATTTGTTAACCCTTTAGACAGGTGCTCTGAGTTTATAGTTTTAAATCAGCCCTCACGCTCGGAGTCATGGCAAACCATGTAAACAGAGAGTTTGCTATCTAGGATTTTTTTGGTCACATAAATCCTGTTTCTTTTTTCTTTTTAAAACATTTTTTATCAAGTGTTCATGAGATTGACAAATTAAGATTTTTTAAAAGAAATGGTACACTTCATTTTTATAAAGAGGATTGTAATCTTTTTTTTTTTTTTTTTTACATTCACAGCACAAAGACTAACCTTGTGAAGAAAATAGCAGTAGTTTCAGAAGAGATGACCTCCCAAATCAGACTGAGGCTGCTGCCGAGTGCCAGATGTTTGTTCGATGAGCCCGTTCAGGTGAAGGTGACCGGGCTGAGGTCGAGGCAGGTGGTCACCATGAAGGCCAGATCGACTGATGAGAAGGGAATGGTGTTCAGCTCCTCGGCCACCTACAGGGCTGATGGGAGCGGGGAGGTCGATCTGGAGAGAGACCCCTCACTCAGTGGGAGTTACGTCGGGGTTGAACCAATGGGTCTGCTGTGGTCGATGAGGGCAGACACCTTGCTTAAAAGGTTTCAAAAAAACAGATCACTAAACCCTCATGTGGTGAAGTTCTCTGTTCATGAGGTAGAGGGGGAGGGCAGCGTGCTGGCAGAGGCGACCAATGAGAGGCTTTTAATTGGAGACGGTGTCACCCGGCTTCCTATTAAAGAGGGGAATATCCGTGGAGTCCTGTTTACTCCTCCAGGTTGGTTTATGTCTCTGTTGTGTTCTGAATGGTTTAATTATTAATTTAAAGCAAAATGCTGAACTTATTTTATCTTTAATTTTATAAATAAATCCCAAGGAGAGGCCAAAGTCAACACTCAGTCTATCCTACTAATAACGCGTCTTAATACCAAGCAGCCACAACCTTGGCTTGAAATTGAAGCCAATGCGGAGGTTCCTTGAAGTGCAATACCACTGACGGTCGCCAGATGCTGGCTCTAAAAAGTCCCTGGCTCCAACAGACTCCCATTCAAAAAACTTCTCTCTAGAAATACTAGGGCAATAGATTTTTTTCAGCGAGTCATTATGGTCTCAGTCTCTAAATTCAAGCCCTCCCATAAGTATGCTAGTGGTCAATTTGGAAATTATTACTCCTTTAATAAGGTTTGAAGACTTATAGTAGCTTTGACGTTGACAAACTGCCGTTAGGCTCCAGGCTCATGAGCCAAATCATTCACAATAAATTAATATTACACATGCACACACACATTCCTTGGAGGAACACACAGTACGTTCTGGACCGACAGTTAAAATAAAACTTTGAACTGGGTTGTGCACCATCAGGAGACCGTGATGAACATAAGGGACTTTTAAGCCACATGACAGTCATTTTCATTCTAAATGGACACTTGCTTTAACCGCGGTTAGGTCACATTTCGACATTTCTAGCCCTCTGCAGTCTCTGAAAAAAAATTAAAAGAGGCACATGACCATGATACTTAGTTAAAAAATCTCTTCTTCAGAGAAACTTAACATTTCATGATGACATTACGTTGTGAGAAACGAGTCTCCTCTGTGACAAACTGCTTTCTTTACTAAACATTTGTTCAAGTCAATCATTTTGATGACTCACTTAGTATTTGGTGGACTAAAATAAAAGCCATTACAGTCACTCTCCTTCCTAATCCTTATGTATTAATTTGCACCGTCCTTCACAGTCAACCCTTGTCTTGTCAGCTTCCATAAGGGAATACATGCACAAGTCTTTATGTGAGGCAGGGAGAAACAGAGAAGAGAGAGCTTTGTTTTTTCATTTTGTGTCTGAGTCGACTGACACTGAAGACTGGGTGGTTTTTGACAAGCTGAGGTCTTCTGCTGTTGTCTTGTTTTAGTCAGTGCTCCATCATCTGTGAACAGGACATAGATATATGTGTGTATGTGCATGATTACCTTATCGCCTCTCTACTTTGTTTTGAAATCTACTGGCTATTGCATCATTTGTTAGCCATTTAGACAGGCACTCTGACTTTATAGTTTTATATTTATGTAATAAATCAGCCCTCACGCTCTGAGTCATACCTTAAATGGCAAACCATGTAAACAAGATTTTGCTATCTAGGACTTTTTGTTTCTAAGACACTCTGGTTTTTTTTCTTCTTTTAAAACACTTTTTTATCAAGTGTTCAATATGATTAACAAATTAATTTTTTTAAAAGAAATGGTACACTTCATTTTTATAAAGAGGGTTGTAATCATAATTTAAAAGAGGGAAGGAAGGAAAAAATATTTGAATGGAAAAGTGCAATTTGTTGTGCTGTATCTAGCGCAAAATACAAACCAAAGAACACAAAAAACACATAGTTACATAAATAATATGGTATATACCTTTATAGATGAACAAATCTAAAGATGCACAAATAATTAATTAGATAATTGGGAAAAAAATCAAACATTAACAGAACATAAAACCCTGAGATTCTACGCCGTCATGAAAAAAAGTCTCTGAAAGGCTGGACTAAGATGGTCCTGAATCTTTGGTGTATTTTTCGGTGGAGAAAAATTAAAGACAAACAAGGTTCAACACAGACATGTATAATGTATCTGCTATGTCATTCTCCTGAAATAATGTAAGTTTCCTATTTATTTTTTTATACAATCACAGCACAAAGTCAAACCTTGTGAAGAAAAGTAGTTTCAGAAGAGATGGCCTCCCAAATCAGAGTGAAGCTGCTGCCGAGTGCCAAATGCTTGTTTGATGAGCCCATTTAGGTGAAAGTGGCCGGGCTGAGGTCGAGGCAGGTGGTCACCATGAGGGCCAGATCGACTGACGAGAAGGGGGTGGAGTTCAGCTCCTCGGCCACCTACAGGGCTGATGGGAGCGGGGAGGTCGATCTGGAGAGAGACCCCTCGCTCAGAGGGAGCTATGTCGGGGTTGAACCCATGGATCTCCATACTTGTCCTGTTAGATCTTAGATCATTCGACACAATTGACCATCAAATCCTTTTGCAGAGACTGGAACATTTAATTGGCATTAATCAAACTGCATTAAGCTGGTTTCAGTCCTATTTATCAGACCGATTTCAGTTTGTACATGTTAATGATGAATCCTCTGTGAAGGCAAAAGTTAGACACGGAGTTCCACAAGGGTCTGTACTTGGACCGATTCTATTCACCTTGTGTATGTTTCCTTTATGTAATATTATTGGGAAACACTCCATAAATTTTCATTGTTATGCAGATGATACCCAATTATATTTGTCAATGAAGCCTGATGAAACCAATCAATTAAACAAACTCCAAGCATGCCTTTAGGACATAAAGACCTGGATGACCTGCAATTTTCTACTACTAAACTCAGATAAAACTGAAGTTATTGTGCTTGGCCCTTAACACCTTAGAAACACATTATCTAATGGCATTAGAAAAAGAAATCACATTTCTCCCATTTTAGCTTTGCTACATTGGCTTCCTGTAAAATCTAGAATAGAATTTAAAATCCTTCTCCTAACTTACAAAGCCCTTAATGGTCAGGCACCATCATATCCTGAGGAGCTCATAGTACCGTATTATCCCACTAGGACACTGCGCTCCCAGAGTGCAGGCTTACTGGTGGTTCCTACAGTCTTTAAAAGTAGAATGGGAGGCAGAGCCTTCAGCTATCAGGCTCCTCTCTTGTGGAACCATCTTCCAGATTCGGTCCTGGGTGCAGACACCCTCTCTATGCTCTAAGAGTAGGCTTAAAACTTTCCTTTTTGATAAAGTTTATAGTTAGGGCCGACCAGGCTCGCCTTGGATCAGCCCTTAGTTATGCTGCTATAGGCCTAGACTCTCTCTCAACCCAACCGGTCAAAGCAGATGGCCGCCCACCAAGAGCCAGGTTCTGCTTGAGATTTCTACCTGTTAAAGGGGAGTTTTTCCTTACCGCTGTCGCTAAGTGCTTGCTCATGGGGGAATTGTTGGGTCTCTGTAAATTAAAGAGTACGGTCTTGAACTGCTCTATATGAAAAGTGCCCGGAGATGACTTTTGTTGTGATTTGGCGCTATATAAATGAAAACTGATTGATTGATTGATTGATATAGATTATGTCTTATGACACAGAACTCCATTGTTGCCCAAAACCACTTTTAAAAACATATTTTCTCTTTGTGGCTCTAGAGGATGACCTCAACTGGGACAGCAAGGCTTACATGGACCAGATGGTGGAGAGACTGAAGCATCATGGGAAGGAAAACTTTGAAAGTGTGTGTTACCCTGGAGCGGGACATTACTTAGAGCCACCTTATGGACCCTACTGCTGCTCCAGTTTCCATGGTGTTGTAGTCAAGCCAGCAATGTGGGGGGCCCAGATTCCACGCAGCAGCTGAAGTCCACATGTGGAAGAAGATCCAGGAGTTCTTCAGATCTCACCTGAGCTGTGAAGCTTCACGGCCTACAGCCAAGTTATAGATGCAAACAGGAGGATAAGAAAGACGTGGCAACAGATCAGTCATGATATCTTAGCTGCTAATTACATGTGTATCATTATTATATGAATGTTTTGTGACGAGGTGAACGATTTCATGTTTGATGTCTGAATATTTCTTTATTGAAAGATTATGATTATAAACTAATGCAGGAGAGAATATGCCAAGATATTTTTAGTGAACTAATAGAGATTATCAGCCCATAATATAAATGTTGGAGAATGTAAAGTAAAGACAAGCCTTAAATATAAAAAAGGAAAAGCTCACATGAAAAAATGCTCACATGTAAACTAGCGCACAACAAAAACATTTGAAAATACACAAATAAAAGAGACAGCTTTAACTGACACAGGACACAGGAGAACAAGCACATGCACTTAAAATTTTCTAGCATTTTTTGCCTCTTTATCAAAACCATCCATCAAAACATCAGCAGCTATTGTTACAAAGATGTTTCAACATCTTGACACAATATTTTCCATAATTTCTTTCAAGTATTTCTTCGAATATAAAGGCAAAATTTATTTAATCGAGACATTGTTCTATTATTTACACTTGTGTTGATTTTAGCAAAAGTATGATACATGTTATTATTGCTTCCATGTGTTAGTATATGAATTTAATGATACCTTTTCCTCTGTTTTGTTGTGAATATCTCAAGAATATATCAGCAGAATATTAGAAGTCTCTCTCTCGGTGTGACAGGCTAGTGTTTTGTGTCTTTAGAGGGATCTTTACGATCTTAAACTGGCTCCATGCAGTCTCTGACTGGGTTTGTCTTAAGATAGTAAAAACCCACTGAGTTGAAACAATCAGTCCCCTTTGCGTCTGCTTGTCAGGTATGGGACAAACACATGCATGCTATTGTGAGAATACGCCTGATGAGTACAGAGAAGAGGCAGACACACAAACATTTCATTCAGGACACAATTTTTCAAATTCAAGATTTGAACCCTTTATTTTAGTGACATGCATTTTAATTTGGCAGTGTGGTTGACACACTCTGTCCCTGAGCTCACAACTCCCCCCCGGCAGAGCCTGAGATACACAACATTTGATGAACATCAACACATTAAAAAGAAACAACTGAATGCTAATACAGGAGGAGGCTGGTTAAATGTTAAAAACTGAATCAGGCCGTTGTGTAGCAGCAAGGTCACATCACGGAGAGGACTGTGGACAAACTGCCGTGAGGCTCCAGGTGGGCGCGTGCTGCTCATGAGCCAAATCATTCACAATAAATCAATATTTCACATGCACACACACATTCCTTGGAGGAACACACAGTACGTTTGACAGATAAAACAAAACTTTGAACTGGGTTGTGCACCATCAGGAGACCGTGATGAACATAAGGGACTTTTAACCCACATGACGGTCATTTTCACTCTAGATGGACACTTGCTTTAACCGCAGGTAGGTCACATTTCTACTTTTCTAACTTTTCTTTCCCTTTGCAGTCACTGAAAGGAAATTAAAAGATGCACATGAACATGGTACACTGTTAAAAAATCTCCTCTTTAGAAAAACTTAACATCTCATGATGACATTACATTGTGAGAAACGAGTCTCCTCCGTCCTTCACAGTCATCCCTTGTCTTGTCAGCTTCCATAAGGGAATACATGCACAAGTCTTTATGTGAGGCAGGGAGAAACAGAGAAGAGAGGGCTTTGTTTTTTCATTTTGTGTCTGAGTCGACTGACACTGAAGACTGGTTGGTTTTTGACAAGCTGAGGTCTTCTATTGTTGTCTTGTTTTAGTCAGTGCTCCATCATCTGTGAACAGGACATAGATATATGTGTGTATCTGCATGATTAACATATCACCTCTCTACTTTGTTTTGAAATCCACTGGCTATTGCATCATTTGTTAGCCATTTAGACAGGCGCTCTGAGTTTATAGTTTTATATTTATGTAATAAATCAGCCCTCACGCTCTGAGTCATACCTTAAATGGCAAACCATGTAAATAAGACTTTGCTATCTAGACTTGTTTCTAGGACACTCGTTTTTTTTTCTTCTTTTAAAACACTTTTTTATCAAGTGTTCAATATGATTAAAAAATTAATTTTTTTGAAAGAAATTGTACATTTTTTACAAATTGTAAAACTCATTTTTATTTTTTATTTTTAAAACACTTTTCATCAAGTGTTGATGTGATTAACAAATCAATTTTTTTAAAAGAAATTGTACACTTTATTTTTATAAACAGGATTGTAAACTTTTTTCTTTTTTTTACATTCTCAGCACAAAGACTAATCTTGTGAAGAAAATAGCAGTAGTTTCAGAAGAGATGACCTCCCAAATCAGACTGAGGCTGCTGCCGAGTGCCAGATGTTTGTTCGATGAGCCTGTTCAGGTGAAGGTGACCGGGCTGAGGCCGTGGCAGGTAGTCACCATAAGGGCTAGATCGACCGATGAGAAGGGAGTAGTGTTCAGCTCCTCGGCCACCTACAGGGCTGATGGGAGTGGGGAAGTCAATCTGGAGAGAGACCCCTCACTCATTGGGAGCTATGTTGGGGTTGAACCCATGGGACTGCTGTGGTCGATGAGGGCGGACACCTTGCATAAATTGTTTTCCAAGAACAAAGTGCTAAACCCTTATGTGGTAAAATTTTCTGTGCATGAGTTGGAGGGGGAGGGCAGGATGCTAGCAGAGGCGACTAATGAGAGGTTTCTAATTGGAGACGGGGTCAGCCGGGCCCCTGTCAAAGAGGGGAGCTTTCATGGAGTCCTGTTTACTCCTCCAGGTTAGTGGCTCACTACTTTCTGTCTTCATCATTGTCTAATTATAGCTTAATACTGTGTTTTTTCCTGCAATGTCTAATGAATGTGCAACGTTATTGACTTTCTTAGTTTCTGGGTTGGTCATCACAACATCAAAATATAAGAATTAAGATGTCATATTTTCTATGATCTATTGATATTATTGTGTGTGTTTCTGTCCAGGTGAAGGTCCGTTCCCCGCTGTGTTGGATGTGTGCACCTTTATGTCTGAGAAGAGAGCCTGTCTGTTGGCCAACAAAGGGTTTGTGGTTCTGGCTATGTCGTTGTACAATGACAAGCCCGACAACATCAAAGAGATGCATCTGGAGTTTTTTAAAGAAGCAGTTGATTTCTTACAACAACAACCTAAGGTGAGCTGTATGAGTAGTTATTGCTTTTAAACACAGTAGCATAAAGTTACAAGCTTTTGATTTTGATGACACATTAGGTGGTCAGCAACTATTACTTTAGGATTTTAACTAAGTTAAGAAACAATTAATTTGTCATCATTCAAAGCACTCCAGCACCTATGATTTTTTTAGCATGTCAATGAAGGTATTATTGCAGTTCTTGATCTTTGAAGGTTCTTCTGGAGGTTTCAAGTTTCCACATCACACTTGTGTAATTGGCCGTTCACTCATACAGACTCGAAAGCTGAGACAGCAACAGCTGATATTCATTGTGAATGAGACCTGGCTTTACAGCCCAGTGCCCCCCACCAAGCTACAGAGATTACATGCAAATGTCTTCTGACACAGTGGAAGCGAGAGCCAATCACACTAGCTACTGCTCCATGCTGTTATATGACATAAATTTAAACAACATGGAGGAAAAGCTAATTGTCATCGGACCATTAAAAGAGCTACGACATGTGGAAACAAATTACAGACATTGCTGGTTCATTAGTACGACGGCTATGTCAGAAAACAACTGTCCAGCTGGAGCAGAGTATGTAAATTGTGTAATCAACGCAACACACACAGAACTACAGATTCATGAGAGGCCAGATACTGAATACTACTACTGCAACCATATGTGTGAAAACACTGTTAGTGGCATACGGAGCCATGATTGGCTCCAGACTAGTTGTGAAACTCTGCGTATCATTCTGCACAGTGAAGCTCAAACATTCAACTGAAGTAACAATAAGCAAAACACATTTTTGAGTGGAGGGGCATTCATTTTTGCTTTGTTATTTCAGAAATGTGATATTACATAGTTTTTGTAAAAACAATTTTGTCCAGACAAATTGAGTGAACAGCTCAACATGCTGGTGAGTAAGGTAATGCTCAAGTAGTTCATATAATAAACATGAAATATATTTGTATTGTCTCATGAAATTTTATTTCCAGTTAGTTTTTGGTTGTTTTGCAGTGTAGTAGTTTCTCAAACTGCCTCTTGGAAGGGAAAAAACATTTTAACCTATTTTGTTTTAATGGCATACAGTGTTAAATTCATGTTTTTATCCAGTTTTATCAGACGATTTACTAAATATATTGGTAATTCAGTTTTTTAATGAAAGAGCCACCTTGCCTCAAGAGACCTCTACATTTCATGCAGTTTTTATATATTATTATCCTAATTTACCCTCATCGCTCAGTTTCTAAGCTCTGTGTGTGTTAAGTTTTATTCACCTCTAATTCTTCATGTTTTTTCACAGGTGGGAAATAAAGGAGTTGGTATAATATCAAGATCAAAGACTGGACACATTGCACTTTCACTTGCTGCTTTTGTGCCAGGTGTTGAGGCAGTGGTGTGGATAAACGGCTGCAGTGCAAATGTGGCCTTTCCTCTCTACTATAAGAAGAGGAAAATCCTCTCACCACTGCTGTCTGACCTCAGCAAGGTGATTCCCACTGAGTCAGGGGTCGTCATAGCCAGGTATTGTGTTGACAATCCTCTGGCAGAGGAGAACCAGGCCACCTTGGTCCCCATCGAAAAAGCCAAGGGACATTTTCTCTTTGTGGCTTCAGAGGACGACCTCAACTGGGACAGCAAGGCTTTCATGGACCAGATGGTGGAGAGACTGAAGCGTCATGGGAAGGAGAACTTTGAAAGTGTGTGTTACCCAAGAGCTGGACACTTACTGGAGCCGCCGTATGGACCCCACTGCGGCTCCAGCTTCCATTGGCTCGCACGCCAGCTAGCGATGTGGGGCGGTGAGCCCAGGTCCCACGCAGCAGCTGAAGTCCACTTGTGGAAGAAGATCCAGGAGTTCTTCAGATCTCACCTGAGCTGTGAAGCTTCACGGCCTACAGCCAAGTTATAGATGCAAATAGGAGGATAAGAAAGACATGGCAACAGATCAGTCATGATATCTTAGCTGCTAATTACATGTGTATCATTACATATGAATGTTTTGCGACGAGGTGAACGATTTAATGTTTGATGTCTGAATATTTCTTTATTGAAAGATTATGATTATAAACTAATGCAGGAGAGAATATGCCAAGATATTTTTAGTGAACTAATAGAGATTATCAGTCCATAATATAAATGTTGGAGAATATAAAGTAAAGACAAGCCTTAAATATAAAAAAGGAAAAGCTCACATGAAAAAATGTTCACATGTAAAAAAGCACACAACAAAAACATTTGAAAATACACAAATAAAAGAGATAGCTTTAACTGACACGGGACACAGGAGAACAAGCACAGCACTTAAAATTTTCTAGCATTTTTTGCCTCTTTATCAAAACCATCCATCAAAACATCAGCAGCTATTGTTACAAAGATGTTTCAACAGCTTGACACAATATTTTCCATAATTTCTCTCAAGTATTTCTTCAAATATAAAGAAGACATTGTTCTATTATTTACACTTGTGTTGATTTTAGCAAAATAAAATGATACATGTTATTATTGCTTCCATGTGTTAGTATATGAATTTAATGATACCTTTTCCTCTGTTTTGTTGTGAATATCTCAAGAATATATCAGCAGAATATTAGAAGTCTCTCTCTCGGTGTGACAGGCTAGTGTTTTATGGCTTTAGAGGGATCTTTACGAAGTTTCACCAAAGTTGGAGCTGAAGACTACAAACTGCGAGTGTTTAAGTCTATATTACTCACTACAAGCATCAGAATGACTTTGCAATGTAACAAAGAACATTTACTCAAGTACTGTACTTAAGTACAATTTTGAGGTACTTGTACTTTACTTATTTCCATTTTACGCTACTTTATACTTCAGGGTAATACTGTACTTTTTACTACATTTATTTCACAGATATGGTTACTTTTTAGATCTTGATGATGTCAGATATAATAATATATCAGTAGGGTATATCAGGGACCAAACCACTACTTTACCTAACCATTACTTTTAACTAATCATTGCACAGTTATGACACTGGAAAGCGGACAGTTAAACTGGCTCCATGCAGTCTCTGACTGGGTTTGTCTGAAAATAGTAAAAACCCACTGAGTTGAAACAATCAGTCCCCTTTGCGTCTGCTTGTCAGGTATGGGACAAACACATGCATTCTATTGTGAGAATACGCCTGATGAGTACAGAGAAGAGGCAGACACTCAAACATTTCATTCAGGACACAATTTTTCAAATTCAAGATTTGAACCCTTTATTTTAGTGACATGCATTTTAATTTGGCAGTGTGGTTGACACACTCTGTCCCTGAGCTCACAACCCCCCCCCCCCCCCCCCCCCCCCCCCCCGGCAGAGCCTGAGATACACAACATTTGATGAACATCAACACATTAAAAAGAAACAACTGAATGCTAATACAGGAGGAGGCTGGTTAAATGTTAAAAGCTGAATCAGGCAGTTGTGTAGCAGCAAGGTCATATCATGGAGAGGACTGTGGACAAACTGCTGTGAGGCTCCAGGTGGCGCGTGCTGCTCATGAGCCAAATCATTCACAATAAATCAATATTTCACATGCACACACACATTCCTTGGATGAACACACAGTACGTTTGACAGATAAAATAAAACTTTGAACTGGGTTGTGCACCATCAGGAGACCGTGATGAACATAAGGGACTTTTAACCCACATGACGGTCATTTTCACTCTAGATGGACACTTGCTTTAGCCGCAGGTAGGTCACATTTCTACTTTTCTGACTTTTCTTTCCCTTTGCGGTCCCTGAAAGGAAATTAAAAGATGCACATGAACATGGTACACTGTTAAAAAATCTCCTCTTTAGAAAAACTTATCATTTCATGATGACATTACATTGTAAAAAAAATGAGTCTCCTCTGTGACAAACTGCTTTCTTTACTAAACATTTGTTCAAGTCAATCATTTATATGAGTCTCTCTCTCGGTGTGACAGGCTACATGATTTCACACATCAAGGTTTGTTTATAGGTGTTGAGGAATATTCCTGCACATGTGAAATAAGTTAAATAAAGCGTTTTGTGGCTTTAGAGGGATCTTTACGAAGTTTCACCAAAGTTGGAGCTGAAGACTACAAACTGCGAGTGTTTAAGTCTATATTACTCACTACAAGCATCAGAATGACTCTGCAATGTAACAAAGTACATTTACTCAAGTATTGTACTTAAGTACAGTTTTGAGGTACTTGTACTTTACTTGAGTATTTCCATTTTACGTTACTTTATGCTTCAGGGTAATACTGTACTTTTTACTCTTTACAGCTATGGTTATTTTTTAGATCAAGATTTCACATGTAAAACAAAATTGATTTGATAATTTTATATATTCATATTTTATATTTGTAATTAATTTAGATCACTTTATAATAGGAGAGCAGTGCTCAATCTCATGGATGTATTATAAGAACTAAATATGAGTTCAGTCTATTTTAAGGAGCTTTCTCTCAGGAGCCTGTCGTTCGTTCATGATACCACAAGATGGCGATGTAAGCCTCTCTAATGTGGTCGGGCTGTTCTTGTAATACAGCAGATCAGGAAAACTACCTGTAGGACAGGAATGAAAGCACCAACAGCAGCTGATCATATTTAGCCTATTCATAAAATAAAAAATGACCGAATCATGAATCAATCATATCAAATCAATAAATCAAAACACTCTTGTAACTTTATCATTGTTCATCATTAGCTCCTTCAAGAAAATATGACACCTCATGGTGGCATGTCTCCCATAATAACATCCTGAGCATGAAAGGGACGTCAGACTTCCACAAACTAAATAAGTAATATTTCATTTGCACATAATCTGCAGGCTGCAGCTGTTTATTGCACCTTTTCGTCGGTTCTGTGCTTTAATTGACGGATTAAAATTGTCTAATCGTGTCTTGTTCTGTGACAGACAGACGCTGTTATAGAGAGAGTTAATATAGAGTATTATAGAGAGTTAACAGTGTAAAATGTTAATAATGAATTTTAAGTGTAAACTTTAGAGTTTAAACTGAATAATTTCTACATGTTGACAGCTAACTTCTACATATTTGACAGTTGAGATGTTGTGCGTCATGATTAGTTGACGTCTCCTCAAAATGACGCTGGAATGAGCGAGGATGTCCCGTTTGGTGAATTAAATCCATTGTGTTTAACTATATAGGGGAGAACGGGGTAACGTGAACCACTTTTTACATTTGGTGATTTTAACTGAAAAACAAAAGTGTATTTGTTTGAAATAATAGTTACTATATATACCTCAGGTTGTTGTGTACCCATGGAAATTAAAACAAGTTATCTAATTATTATGGTTTTAGAACAATGTCCCATCAAAAAAAAAAAAAAGTCCTATGGCACAACTTACCCCCATGCTCATTTTACCCCTAAAGTTGGGTAAAATGAGCATGGGGGTAAATTGATCGATCTAGGGGTAAAAAGTGATACCATTAAATACTGATATAAAAATGACACAAAATCATACGATTTTGAAATAATTTTGAACCTTATTAATGCCATCAATTTAACAAAGGCAAAAACTCATATTTTTATCGTGTCCTCGTGTGATTGACAGCTGTTACTGTTGACCAACAAACCGCCCACCAACAATAAACCCTGAGACCAGCAGGAAGACCGGAGCCGCTTTCATGGGGCAGAAGAATATATGAGTTCAGGGGATGAACTGACATCAAATAATAATCTGTCAGACAAAAGACAAACAAAGTAAGTAGCTAGAAAAAATTAAAAATCTTACGTGGAACTCATGTTTTTAAAAAGAAATTAACATTTGTTTGTGTCTTGTTGTTCAACATGTTACCTAAACATTTTCAGTAAAGATTAAACTGTGATCTTTGTGTGTTAGCTACAGAAAGAATGTGTGTGTAAATGTGCTTTTGTATGTGTTTTTAAAGGAAAAACCAGTACAGGCCTGAATGCTTGACCCCTACAGTGAGGGGGTCTGGGGACTCTGTTATGCTTTGGGGGGCATTTTGCTGTCATGGTTTGGGTCCACTTGTCCCCTTAGAGGGAAGGGTCACTGCTAATCAATACAAAGTTGTTCTGAGTCATCACCTTTATCCTGTGATGAAACATTTCTATCCTGATGGGAGTGGTCTCTTCCTGGATGACAATGCCCCTTTTCACTGGGCATGAGGGGTCACTGAATGGTTTGATGAGCCTGAAAATGATGTGAATCATATGGTGTGGCCTTCACAGTCACCAGATCTCAACCAAACTGAACACCTATGGGAGATTTTGGACTGATGTGTTCGACAGCGCTCTCCACCACCATCATCAAAACACCAAATGAGGGAATATCTTTTTGAAGAATGGTGTTCATCCCTCCAGAATAATTCCAGAGACTTGTAGAATCAATGCCAAGGTGTATTGATGCTGTTCTGCTGGCACATGGTGGTCCAACACCTTACTAAGACACTTTATGTCTGCTTTTCCTTTAATTTGTCACCCGTCTGTATGTTCAGCAAGTTTGTGTGTGGATTAAACTTAACATTAGTCAACAATTAGGTATTTATTCATCAACATTGTAACACTTGAACCAGTGATCAAACATTAACATGAACAGTGTCTCTGGTCTCTAGAATATCAGAAGATAATTTTTGGTGGGTAAATTGAGCCATTGACTCAACTGGCCCCAACATCACTGGCACGTTTTACCCCACAACCTCCATTTTTGACAAAACTGTTATACACAGTGGCTCAAATCAACAATAATGCTAAGTTTATGACCTTCTTTTGGAGCTTACACTGACTTAAATTAACATGTAATAATGTCCAAAACTTATTTTAATGAAGATACAAGACTGATAATAAGACTGATAACTTTAGTAACGTGTAAACTTGGCATGACAAAAATCTTTTTTTTTTCTATTTTTGCTCTGTTTTGCTGACCACTCTCTCCATGTGCTTGAGTCCAAGATGGATTGAGTAATGTGAACTATACTTTCTTAATTTGTTGTCACATGATTACTTTTGTTTATGGTTACCTAGATGAAGGGGGTGGCTCATTTTACCCACTGCCTTGATTTACCCCGTTCTCCCCTACCTTTAAACAGTACAGTTAGGGCTGAAAATTACAACATAAATAAACAAGTTTGCCAATTTCACATATCTGCACAATTCAAATCTACCAGTTGTCTACGGAGGACGTGACTGTTGTTGTTAGCGCGACGCCACTTTGATTCTGTTTCCCATTTCAGGAAGTTGCCGACCAAAGTTGTAGGAGGACTTAAGAAAGGATTTGAGGGGGGACTTAACCGCCCACTGGTGATTGTTAGTGAATTAATTTAAATATTGCTGGGAGAAGAAAGAAGAAATACTCACCGTGAGCTCCAAGGTTAATGTGTATGGAAGCCCATTTCCACAAATGTGATGAAAAAAAAGATCCTTTAAGTCATTATACTGAGAAACTACCTCAAATTGCCCATTTTTCCGTTTTCACAAATAGAATAAAGGTTTCACAAATCTGAAACTGTGTTTTAAAGAGTCTCTGGGGTCTCCTTGGTAATCTAGTCCAGATTTGACAAGTCTAAGTGTGGTGGTTTTTTGATTTGGACCCCCCCCCCCCCCCCCCCCCCCGGCAGAGCCTGAGATACACAATGATGAACATTAACACATTAAAAAGAAACTTTCAGCACCACAAATCATTGGCAATACGTCAAGTTTGTATTTCACAAACACACCTATTCCTTTGAGGGACAAACAAGACATTCTGCACCGACAGTTGAGATAAACAGTTTACTGGGTGGTGCACCATCAGGAAACTGTGATGAACATAAGGGACTTTTAACCCACATTACAGTCATTTTCATTCTAGATGAACACTTGCTTTAACCGCAGGTAGGTCACATTTCTACTTTTCTGACTTTTCTTTCCCTCTGCAGTCCCTGAAAGGAAATTAAAAGATGCACATGAACATGGTACTTTGTTAAAAAAAAAAAAACTAACTTTTCTTTAGAAAAACTTAACATTTCATGATGACGTTACATTGTAAAAAAATGAGTCTCCTCTGTGACAAACTGCTTTCTTTACTAAACATTTGTTCAAGTCAATCATTTTGATAACTCACTTAGTATTTGATGGACTAAGATAAAAGCCATTACAGTCACTCTCCTTCCTAATCCTTATGTATTAATTTGCACTGGACTTTTTCCAAGCGTCCTTCACAGTCAACCCTTGTCTTGTCAGCTTCCATAAGGGAATGCATGCACAAGTCTTTATGTGAGGCAGGAAGAAACAGAGAACAGAGGGCTTTGGTTTTTCATTTTGTGTCTGAAGACTGGTGGTTTTTGACAAGCTGAGGTCTTCTATTGTTGTCTTGTTGTAATCAGTGCTCCATCATCTGTGAACAGGACACAGATATATGTGTGTATGTGCATGATTACCTTATCACCTCTCTACTTTGTTTTGAAATCCACTGGCTATTTTGCTTTTTTTTTTTTTTAGTCATTTAGACAGGTGCTCTGACTTTATAGTTTTACATGTATGTAATAAATCTGTATGTGATCCTGTGTGTTATGACACATATCACAACTTACAGCCCTCAAGCTCTGAGTCTTACCTTAAATGACAAACCATGTAAACGAAGACTTTTTCTATCTCAGACTTTTTTCTTGTCCACATAAATCCTGTTTTTGTTTGTTTGTTTGTTTTTTAACACTTTTTTTAAATCAAGTGTTTATATAATTAACAAATTAAAATATTTAAAAGAAATGGTACACTTCATTTTTATAATGAGGATTGTAATCATAATTTAACCCATAAGAACCCGGACCCATTTCTCCTTAAAGGAAAATTATGGGGAGTATAAAACAGACCAAATGGACCACAAGGAACACAGACTCACAAAAAATACATAGTTACATAAACAATATGGTATATACCTGTATAGATGCACAAATAATTAATTAATTAATTAGAAAAAAAGCAGCGATCCCTCCGCAGCTACGCCTCTCCAACACGCCGACAGGATCTGATGTTAATTAATGTTCTGTGTTCTTCTACACATCCAATAGGCCAGCTGTTACACACCCAGTCCACGTTGATACTGTTTGGAGTAAAGCAGCCGTCCTCCTGATAAATCCTGAGCTCCATTATGTCGAGCAGCGCAGCAAAACTAAAAACTGTAGTTATCAACTTGACAGGACAGAGGAAACTATCCAGCAACGTTTAGCCTCTGAAATATTTTTTAGACAAACAAGCGAAAAATTAATGGTTTAATTTCTATGTTAATTGTGATGAAGGACTCGTTTGTTTGTGTATAACAGTAGTTTAGTCAATCAGTTGGGTAGTCGGATCAGCCAATCAGCTCCCTTGTTGTAGTAGGTAGCAGGGATCGGCCAATCAGCGCCCTTGTTATTAGCAATGCAAGCAGTGCCGGTTGCTGTTTTCTTTTTATTTCATAGTTACCATGGAGAGCGGAAGAGAGAGAGACTGCAGTCGAGTGTATATTGTAAATAATGGCCACTCGCGAGCTATCCTCGTATGTGTGCGTTCAGAAACATGAAAGTGGATCGTGTCACGTAACTTTCTGTGACTTTACGTTTATATTAGCGATGTAAATATGTTCGGTTCAGATCAAAGCTATTAGCATAAAGTCCGCTAGCCACATGCTAACACGCGCTATAGTAAATGTAATCAGTGGCTGTTACTGCCATGGTGGAAATGTAATTGCTCACATATTCTGATATTCATACTCCGGCTGTATCGCTGGGCATGTTAGGATTAACAGTGATGTCATGACTATTATTGAAGTGCCTTATGACGGCGGTGGTCTCATGTGACCAAAGTGTACGTAATACAAGTAACTTGCTAAACAGAACTTTACCTCTAGGGTAAGTAGAGTTATGAGAGGTGCTGTTAGGATTTATTAGCATTAGCACTGCTTAATGATTCCTGTCAGCAGTGTTGCTGCCTGTGAGCCAATGCTGTTTGTTTATTCTTGTTTGTAGAACCACACAGAGCATCCCAGCATCCTTGCCGATGCACCACAGTGGTCACCTACCCCCTAACTAGCTACAGTTACAGTTTGAGCTATCATCCTCCATTATACTAATTGTCGATTTGAAGAGGAAAACCGGTTAGGGTGTCTGTTATCAGACAAGTTGAACAGCTTTGGACGGAGGGTCCTGTGTCTAGTCTGCCGGAAAATAGAGGACGTCAGCTGAGTAGGCGATCCTTCAATGTGGCTCAGGACGCATTGCGTTTACACTACTAAAAGAACGTGGTTACATGCAGCCCTGACCACCTCCGAATGTGGCTTGAGTGATCGGATCCCAATAGGTCTTCAGTGCATCTTGGGTGCGTTTACACCTGTATTTAGAGCTCACCCGAGACGCATGTTAATACCAAGTGTAGTGGGAGGGGTGTTTTGCCTCTTTTGGGGGATTTGACAGTTAAAGTACTCTTTTTAAGGAAAAACATGTTTGAGTCAACTTAAATGAATTTCTATTTGATAGTCTCCTGAAATAATGTAACTTTCCTATTTTTTTTTATTTATTTATTTTTTTACAATCTCAGCACAAAGTCAAACCTTGTGAAGAAAACAACAGTACTTTCAGAAGAGATGGCCTCCCAAATCAGAGTGAAGCTGCTGCCGAGAGCCAAATGCTTGTTCGATGAGCCCGTTCAGGTGAAGGTGGCCGGGCTGAGGTCGAGGCAGGTGGTCACCATGAGGGCCAGATTGACCGACGAGAAAGGAGTGGTGTTCAGCTCCTCGGCCACCTACAGGGCTGATGGGAGCGGGGAGGTCGATCTGGAGAGAGACCCCTCGCTCAGAGGGAGCTATGTCGGGGTTGAACCCATGGGTCTGCTGTGGTCGATGAGGGCGGACACCTTGCAAAAAAGGTTTCAAAAAAACAATTCGCTAAACCCCCAGGTGGTGAAGTTCTCTGTGCTTGAAGAGGAGGGGGAGGGCAGAATCCTGGCAGAAGTGACTAACGAGAGGGTCTTTATTGGAAAGGGGGTCACCCGGCTCCGTGTCAAGGAGGGGAATATTCGTGGAGTCCTGTTTACTCCCCCAGGTTGGTTGCTTCATTGTTGTCGCTATTGTTGTCTTTGTCAGGCTTTAACTTCATTTTTTAAATTTCAAGCACAATGCCAGTGTTATTTTATCAAAAAAGTATTATATTTTATCAAAAGTTCCTGAAAAGAGACAAAAACCCACTGATGACCTTATCCTAAAAAGTACTGTCTCTGTAGCCACAGGCTTATATATGAATCTTATGCTTTGTACCAAGTCAATTGTTGTCCAAAAACCCTATTAAAAACAAACAGAAAAGCAATATTATAGCATTGGCTGGCTTAATACCTCTTTAGCCACACTGGCTTTTCAACATCACCAGCATGCTCGTGAATAGTAATAATAGTAGTGGCAGTTCATATACTGTAAACACAATATGAAAAATGAAGATGCATCATGACATTAAAGATGTATTTAATATTGTGCTCTCATGTGTTCTCTGATCCAGGAGAAGGTCCATTCCCTGCTGTGTTGGATCTGTACACTTTAGGAGGAGGTTTGTCAGAGAAAAGAGCCTCTCTGCTGGCCAGTCGAGGATTTGTGGTTCTGACTGTAGCCGCGTATGGCTATGATGACATGCCGAAAAAAATTCAAGAGGTCCAGCTAGATTATTTCGAGGAGGCAATGCAGTTCTTAAAAAAACTAGATAAGGTGAGTTCTCTGAATTTCTGAAATTTGATTTCTAAAAGTAAGTTAGCCCGGATGCCTCTATACTTAGCTAACTCTCCCTGGTGAATCCTGAGGGACAGAAAACAGTCAGTGACTCCCTTCCTGTGACACACAGATGCATAAAAGCAGCCCTCTATAACTCTCTGCTTCAACACTGCTGTGTGTAGCGGTCAGGGCTAACTATATGTAGCTGGTATTGCTCCACCTCTTGCTCTAACTCCAGCTCCCTCCCAACTAGAGACACTTCACATCCCTGTTTACTCAGCCAAGGTTCAGCATGCTAAGGCCCCCACCTCTGACATTGCACCTGACCAGACCCCGACACTTGTGGGTGTCTGGCCCACATGAGAGCAGACTCATGTTGCTTCTTTTGGCTGAGCCTAAAATCATTGAGCTCCTGTCCCAAGTCAGTCTCAGTGAGAGAGTCCCCATATCCCTATTCCAGTCAGGGTTGCTCTTATCTGGAGATGCCATTGACGTCTTGATGAACTGCAATAGAAGAATAAATAATAAAAAAAAGATAAAGTGAAAAAGCAACTAATGTGCAGTCTGTTTTTGTAACTTGTAATCTGCACTTTGTGTTTTTACAGGTGGGCAGCAAAGGAGTTGGTGTATTATCACTTTCAAAAACTGGAGATGTTGCTCTTTCAATGGCCTCTTATCTGGCAGGTGTTGATGCTGTAGTGTGGATTAATGGCTGCTGTGCCAACACACTTTTCCCCCTCTACTATAAGAAAAGCCTACTTCACCCTGGGTTACTGTTTGACATGAGCAGGATGATTCCCACTGAGTCAGGGTTCGGCATTGTCAAGAATGTTATTAACAATCCTCTGGCAGAGGAGAACCAGGCCACCCTGATCCCCATTGAAAAAGCCAAGGGACATTTTCTCTTTGTGGCGGCAGAGGACGACCTCAACTGGGACAGTAAGGCTCACATGGACGAGTTGGTGGAGAGACTGAAGCGTCATGGGAAGATGAACTTTGAAAGTGTGTGTTACCCTGGAGCGGGACATTACTTAGAGCCACCTTATGGACCCTACTGCCGCTCCAGCATCCATTACATCGCAGGCACAACAGTCATGTGGGGCGGTGAGCCCAGGTCCCACGCAGCAGCTGAAGTCCACATGTGGAAGAAGATCCAGGAGTTCTTCAGATCTCACCTGAGCTGCAATGATACTCAGGGAACAGCCAAACTCTAGATGCAAATACGGTTATATAACCAACATCAAAACAAGTTCAGTCGAATTAAATTGATTTAATGTTTTCACAATTAAAGGTGCTACGTGTAGCATTTAGTGGCATCTAGCAGAACGAACTTGGCAGAAATGGAATATAATATTCATAAGTATGTTTTAATTAGTGTATAATCACCTAAAAATAATAATCATTATGTTTTCATTACCTTAGAATGAGCCCTTTATATCTACATAGGGAGCATACATACTTTATGAAGCTAAAATTAGTATCTCCAGTGAGAAAACAGAAACAATCACCAACAATATTTAGAAAACTATACCTTCAAGCAAAGTGGAAACAATAGGATTGGACAGATGTTAGATCTCTGAGGAGTGTTTTTGGTGACTCATCATTTGTCATTATTTGTAGATTAATTTGTTGTAAACAAGAAGGTGACAGTGAAGTATTGGACAATATTTGCATCACAGTTATGGTGGCACACTAAGTATTATAAGTTTATATTTTCTGACTGTAAGTGCACAAATTAAATTACTTTGTATATTTTTGTTCAAAAGCAAATGAAATAATGTTATTTTTTTAACTTTATAACTTCACAAAAAAAAAAAATAATATTCATAATATCCATTGATCACCAGACAGATTGAATTACATCAATCTCAGCCCCTGTACAGTACGGCTGAAAAAAAACATACCTTGGCACATTTTAATCTTAAAGAACAAAGAATTTCAGACATTGGAAGAACACTTGATACAAAATTGTGAAGCTTTTATGTGTTAATATTGTTTTAATCTTCCCTTCAGACTCACTGTATAACACTCAGCAGCTACAAATCACCCGGAAACAACCTTTGCAAAAGAGAATAAAACTAAAAAAGGAAATGAGAGGCAGGGAACAAAACACGAGTTCTTGGTAACTATATCACCCTGATCTTTCTCTCTCGCTCGCTCTGCAAAGACAAGAGATAACATGTTATTGTTCCTAGCAGGCTCACTACAACGCAGGTTAATCAAGATAGCAGAGCCAGCCTTGATCTGTCTCCTCGATTTATTAAGCAGCACTGTTGAAAAGCTTTTTTTTTTCCTTCTTGTTCTATATGTGTCTGTATTTGTGTGCTCCCTTTCCCTTTCAGTGACATAGAGGTTTCTGGCTCTTGAAAGGCAGGGGTTGATCCAAATACTGCACCTCCACTAATAGATGTACAAGCATCAGAAACTCGAGGTTGAGGTTGTACCTCAGTAAAAGTGTATTTATATGTGAGTGTTCGGGATTGATGGCGTAGTCTCCGTTGCTACTTGGTATATGTTTGAGCTGACGTGCACCTCCTCAAAAATGTAATTACATCTTTGGGCTTTTGCGCCTACGGAGACCACATGAGCTGTAATTGGTCAGCTTGGGGTGCCTGTGTTTTCTCTCACAGTCTTTAGATGTTGTCAATAATTAATACAACATCAAGCAACGCCTCATTCAGTGCTCTAGTTCATCCCAAAGGTTTTTGTTGGGGTTAACGTCAGGGCTCTGTGCAGGCCAGTCAAGTTCATTCACACTAAACTGGGTAAACCATTTCTTTATGGACCTCAATTTGTGCATTTTGTACTTTTGGCCATATAGTGTTTAAGGCACTGTATGTAAGCATGCAGAGAACCACTGAGAATAAGAATTGAATTTGTTATATATATGTGTATATATATCTATATCTATATCAGTCGGTTTAACCGTCAGTTTGGTCAATGAAATTGATTCTGATTCTAAATAATATTTGTACGCAATTGTAACGTTTGAGCACCTCATTCTTTTAATAAAGCTAAAACAGTGATTGATAACATTAGGTTTTGACAACTTCACTTCCCATTGGGCATTGATAGCTCATATCAGTGTTGTTGAATGCAAAATAATAAGGATGCTTGTTTCCCTTCTTCGCCCACAGTTCAATGTTTAAACTTTCAGTCATGAGTCCACTTCTCTAAGTCATTTCCTTCATCTTCTCTCTCATTTATTGTGACTTATGCTGGAGACACTAATAAAAGGGAGTTGCACAAAAACTCAAACACACCCTGGTGTGCTGCTCTAGCTTTCTCACTTGCATCATCAATCTCACTGCTCCGTCACAAACAGAATTCATAGGTTCCATTACTAGACTGTTGTTGTTTTGCAGTTTTCATCATTTATTTTAAAGGGGACCATGATACTTTTCCTTATATATAATATATACAGTATTAATTGTCATATATATATATAATGTTACAATGTTGGATGTTCATATTAAATGTGGCCAAAGTTTCAAATAATGAGGTAAACGTATATAGAAGTAATCCCTGTGAGCACCGGCTTCAGACTGCTCTGAACGCTCAGTTTTTCAATGTTTTTTTCTACTTTCAGCCCGAGCTGACATCAGCTCGTGACAGATTTATTTATATGGTCATCTGCTACACGCACAGCGCATGAGTTTTCTGCTCCTCTCTGCTAACATTATGGCATATTTCCATTGTTTTGAGGGTAGTCACGATGAGCCATGACTCGAGTTGAGCTGGAACACTGTGAGTATTTTCCATTACACAGCAGGGCAAAGTAAAACAAGTAGTTTACCTGTTGGAAGTGTGCTGGTTGTTTGCAGCTCTTCATCAAACATCATCATCACTGTGGCTGTTTCTGCTTGTACTATTCCTCCCTGCATTATTTCTAAATGATCCACTGAATGAATAGCTCTATCGGTTTTGACACTGCTAATGAAGCTCTGCCAATTCGGTGAGGAACATGTTTCATATCCTGTAAATTCTTCACAGTAAAAGTCTCCCGTTATTTAGTCATTTAAAAGCTTTTAATATAAAGAGGCAGACGCCTCTTCATACTGCTTGTTAGAGATGGAGACTGAACTGAGGGGCTGCATAAAGGGTCAGTATAAGCCAAATAAAGAGTTTTTTGAACTGTGAATCATACAAAGCTACTCTAGTGGAATCCCAGAGTAAAAATAAAGAGCTGGAAATGAGCATAATAGGATCCCCTTAAGCTTACAGGAGTCTGCCATTGCTTTCCTGATTGAGAGCAAATGCCGGTGCAGCTGTGACAAGCCATCCATCATGATGCTGTGTTTTGTGATTGTGGCCACAGGCCTCTTGTGTACACAGGCTATTACTGCTGTATTTTTAATGAGGAATAACGACAAGGAGGCATGTAGCAGTGCTGATGGTGAAACAAAATCAAAGAGCAAATATCATGGTACTGCAAAGTTCGTTAGAGTGATATGAATCTATTTGAAATGGAATTGGAATGTGAAACCTTATTTGCACATAGTTAAACTTAAGACAGAACTGTTAAATCAAGCAACATACAGTAGATGTCAGCAAAATCCTTGTTGCCTAAATTTGTTTTAGTGTCAGATTATGTGAGTATATTTCTTTTTTTTTCTAGTTAAATCTAGAATCTAGCCCTCTGCGAGGTTGTACTTTGATATGGTGATGCTTTGAGCTAAATGCTACTGTCAGCATGCTCACATGCGCCCAATGAGTATAGTGTGTTAGCATGCTAATGTTGTCTAATTAGCACTAAGTAGTAAGTAAAGCTGGGGGAATGTCATTAGTTTTCCATGTATTTTTAAACCAAAGTGACAAATTGAAAATTTGACCTGATGATTTGAAGAAGTTAACAATCGACATGAATGTATGTTCCGAATTTCATGGCAATCCATCCAATACAAGGCATTTAATTCAAAAGCACAACCTGCTGTTGGCACTAGAGGAAAAGTCAAGGGATCACCTTGATTAGGATTCATTGTCTCGGAAGTAAATACTGAGATATTTCCCAGGGTAAGAGAAAACTGACCTGCTGGCACTAGATGGTCCTGAGATTACGAAAATGGTTAGGATGGTTCATCCTTTAGACATTATGAACATCTGTACAAAACTTAGCAATCAATCCAATCCATCTAATATCTCCAATAGAAATATTTCAGTCTGAGCCATAGACTGTATTTACAGATAGATGTAGCAAGGTGTGATGTCACCCATTGGTTTGCATTGAAGCCAGTTTGAAGCCCAGAGTTGCTGGTTATGGTTGGCGCCATGTTTTCCATCTGGAGCCAGGACCTTCCAAATAAGGAATGTGGGGTTATACCTTTCATGTTCTGGAAACACACCCCACTCAGGCCGAGGCCAACGCTAGCATACTGGGAACACCAAGTGGTGCACAATGGCTAAGGTTAGCTACTTTAGCTAAATTATGCTAAAATGGCAGGTATCATAATCAAGTAACATTAAATTTACCAAAATATTGCAATAATAGTTCGACTCAATGTGAGTTCTGGAGCCGCGGAGAACAGCTTATGAGCCAACTGCCAATCACAGCTGTCAATCAATGCCCACACGGCAGATATCAAAGCTACTATAAGTCTTCAAATCTTATTAACGGAGCAATAATTTCCAAAATGACCACCAGCACACTTATTAGAGGGCCAAAATTTAGGGATTGAGACCATATAATGACTCGTAGAAAATAATGACTTAGTATTTCTAGAGGGAAGTTGTCGCTTTTTGAATGGGAGTCAATTGGAGCCAGGGACTTTAAGGTACTTTTAGGTTTTTGTGTCTAAACTGTGGCTTTAGCTTTTGAAAATGCGAGACAAGTATTTCGAATGGTGTCTATTTTAAACATTGTTGTCTGAAATTCAGCAAGAAATGGATAATGTTATCTGTCATACCAGAAGATAGGAGATAATAATTGTGTATTGTCAACTGAAGCTTATTTTGAGAGCAAACTCATCATCCACTGTGTGCTGTGTAGACTCATTTGATCATATGTTGTCTTGCAGAAAGTATGGGCGACAAAAAAACCTGTCTGACACATTTATTCCATGCAATTTGTCACCCTCACTGCTGAGCCTGTGTTGTGCACATGCAGGTTCATCCACCTGATTACCTCAAATATATGTCAGCTCTGACTAAATTTCAGCAATATAGTATCACACAGACCTTCTCAGATGTTTGTTTTTTTTCCATTTTCTTCTTTTTCCAGCTGTGTTTACTAGCTCTGGTTATCCAGAGTAGAAAACAGTGAGAAATCAGAGCTGTGTTGGTTTTAGCTGTGTGAATTGTACTGATGAAAATTACAAGGCTATCATGTCACCTCTGTGTATTATTAGGCTGTATGTAGTCTACACCATGTAATTAGATCAGCAGGCTATCGAGGGCTGGTGGCATCTCTGTGCTCATCTGGTGCAGATTTGTTTAATTGCGTGTGTGAGTCTTCTGCATGTCTTCATTGTGTATTATTATACTGCATTTCTGATCATGAAAAAATCAGCCCAACTTGATAGGTATTGTTGGCATCAAAAGACGGGACACAACGGTAACATAAAAAGACCCAACTGTGCTTTAAATTCAGACAGCTCCAACTCTTGAAAGCCACTGCTCTTTTAAAACTGAAACTTAAGAAGAATCTCTTGCACTCTGCTCAATAATGCATCACACGTCAGCATCCTTTTCTTCAGCACTTCCAGGATGCTTTAAAGAAAGCATTTGGTTTCCAGCAACTGTGATATTGATTACTGAATGAGGCGAGATTCCACATAACTAGTTATTTTAGTCCAACTGGGTGTCATCACTAAATTTGATAATAACCTTTTAATCGATTGAAATGGTGCTTAAAAAAAGAACAATTTTTGTTCGGTTTACAAAGTGAAAATCACTCAAACAATAGACCACAAGCTTGTTTGAAGAACATTATGTGATGACAGATTGAGACTGGAAGAGTCTTGACATCATGCTTTATAGTAAGGGACAGGCAAGTTATTCAGTCTTTTTGTTCCTGTCTTCCGTGAAATCAATAAGGGTCCATTTACATCTCATTAAACATCAGAATCACACTTGTTGTTTTAAAGGGAACATTTCAATATTTGGACCCTTGTTTGCTGGAGTTACATGAGAAGAATCATGTCATTTCAACTCCGTGTTCAGTAGATCAGTAGAGATTGGTCCTGGATGTTGTTAGCATAGCTTAGCACAAACACTGGGGGCTGTAACACAGCTAACCTCCACCAAAAGAGGTTCCAACAGCTCCAGCTGTCTTATTTACATCTTGTATCTTATTAGCAATAAAGCCATCAACATATTGAAGAGTCAGGCGGGTTCTGTTTGGAGCTGTGTGAGGTGACTGGGTTAATGTTTAAATGGCTCAATTTCATAAGCCAACTGCTTGTTAAATCACAATGTCTTCTTTGCGTCTACATGTGTTAAACACATGCATACAGTGTGTGAAAATTACCACTTTGTTGTCACCTTCGATGGAGCCAGGCTAGAAGTTTCCCTCTGCATGCTAAATGGATGCTAAAGATGCTAAACTAAGCTAAACGTATCCTGGAGCTACCTCTGCACTGAACACACAGAGGATATTGAATTAATCTAGAAAATAAACACATGGATTTCCCCAAGTGTCATAGCATTTAAGCTTTTAAAAAATGGAACTACAGCATTGATATTTAACTTGAACAGAGAATTTGCATGGTCATTCTGTTTATTTTTTCATTAACCATGAAGAAAATCCCTCTTGTAGTCTTTGATTTCATGAATAAATGAGCATCAATGAGAAAACACAGCATTCGATACACTGTTTTCATCTAGCAACATTAATTGCCTCTTCATTTACATAACCAAGAGCGGCTCAAATCCTTTTTTATCTTGTTGTGTCCTTGTTTCTTTTCCTGCATCATACATTAAGTACCAGCAGAGGTACCGTATCATCTCCTGTTTAATTCATTTAACAAGCACCCAAGGAAGCAGCGATTCCAGAAACATTTATTCAAATCCCCCGACAGTTCAGCGGCCCGTGTGTTTGGCAGCGATCCTCGGGCCTTCGCCAAGACGCAGTTGACGAACCGTGTGAGCCAGGCTTTGAAAACACAGGATCAAAGACTTCCATGTTTCTGGTAAAAGCATAAAAATTGCTTGTTCGTCCCATGAGTTCGGTTGTTTAAACTGATCCCAGTGAGACCTGCAAAGGTTCACTGAGACTCGGCAACATAGACACCAGAGAAAGACTTCCATGTGTCAGAGCTAGATAGAAGTGTTCATATTTATAGTTTTCTGAGTCATGTCTGCTAATGCTGTGTAGATTTATGCATTTATACAGAAATAGAGTATGATTATGAGCAAATGCAGCTTAACAAACTCAAACTCAATATTTTCCTCTCTTTCTGTCTCTCTGTCTGACAGGTCCATTATGATGTACGATATGTATTTTAATGATTTTGATGATGTAACACCTTATTTAGCCTCATGGAGGTGCTATAGTTGAACATATTGAACATATTGAGCTCAAACACAACTTTACAAGTGTAATTGGTAATTTGACAGCTGATTTAAAACTACTCAAGTAAAGTACAAGAGTTACTCTGTGGTACACCATAATTTGTCACTGTTCCCTGTTTCCTAAACAGAGTTTCCTCTTCTCAGTACCATGGTGTGTGTACATCTCGCCCCTCTTGGCTCTGCTGATGTGTAACAGGATGTGAGTCTGCATGAATAACTCCCAGTTAGCAGCTGATGAGTCTTCATCTTGGACCAGCTCACAAATGAAGGAACAGATAGTGCACACGGCAGGCAGCTAGAAGATCTTAGTCTGTATTTGAGGGAAATGACAGAGAGATGGATTGATGGTGTTTAAGAAGTTGATTGGATGAGTCTTTGCATGTGCGTGAATTCGCAATAAAGAAGGAAAGTGTGTTTATAAACATAGACAAGGAATACAGCTAAAAGTGCCATACAATCGTTTTACACCATACAGTATGTGAGATGATCAATTCATCTCTGCTGAGGATATTGGGTGACATTAAACAGAACAGCATGCAATATAATTGTTGACTGCAACCAACGATTATTTTCTCAGTTCATCTATAAAATGTCATAATAGTGGAAAATGCTTGTTGTAATTTTTCACGGCCCAAGGGGACATTTTCAAATGTCTTGTTCTTGTCTGATCAACAGTCCAAAACCCAAAAGATATTTAGTTTACAATGATGTAAAAGAAAAGAGAAAAGCAGCAAAGCTATGCATGTGAGAAGCTGTAACCAGCTAATATTTGGTATTTTTGCTTAAAGAATGACTAAAACGATTAATCGCTTGTCAAATAATCGCCAACTAATTGTTGAAGCTCTAAATGAATACATATAAAAAAAATGTGGTGGAAAAAGCAGTTTACACTTAAATTTTAAGTTTATTTTTTACAGTTAAAATCTGATCACTGAGATGACGACTGAGTGATTAAAAACTCTCACTATTTCTTGTTTTGTTCCTACGTCGACTTTATCTTTGAATCAGAGATGGAAGAGAGAATTATACTGCCTAATTATTATGGTAGATTTCCTGAATTATACTGTATATCCATTTGTCAAACTGTAAGGACTCGGACAAAATAAAAGATTACATAAAGAAAACCGGAGAGGCTGTGAAATCATTTCAGATCACTTTAATGAAGTATGATATAACATACATAACATTAAAATGTTAGAGATTATGGATTATATATATCTAAGCTATATTGCTGTATGGTTCTGAGGTTCTTCCTCTCTTCCTCATCATATTACTTTAAAAAATGCAATAAAATAGCATTTTGTGATTGGCTCAAGAACTGTCAGAAGACAACTTTTGGTGGAATACAGTGAAGCTTGGTTAAGTTTCCATATGCATTGAGGTGTGTGTGTGTGTGTGTGTGTGTGTGTGTGTGTGTGTGTGTGTGTGTGTGTGTGTGTGTGTGTGAAAGATAGAGAAGCCTAAAATGAACCTCTGGCCTCATTTTAAGAGCTTGTGACAGCTAGGAGACAGGAGTTCAAAAGAGAGAGGGAGTACAGCGGTTATATAATGAATCCTATAAGAATAAAGGAAAGATGAAGACAGATGAGAAGGTGTCAGGAGGGAAAAAAGGTTCCATTATATAATGTGATCTTGAGGGGTGACAATGGCAATGACACTTTCAAAATGACTGAGTTGCTTTGTGAAGATAAAGTACAAAATTATATGCATGTCACTTGTGGGATTTTGTGTGTTCTTGAACAAATTAGGTGAAGGATAAAACTATCAAAGGCAGCAAAGCAGCAGATTTTGAATCTTTGTGAGTGAAGAATATAAAGTACATGTTCCCCTCCCTTTGCAGCTGCTAGCATTGTACCCTTGTGCAAGGCATGTAACCCCTAGTTTCTACAGTGGAGTGGCTAAATGGTGATTGTTAGTTCCCAGATGTGACTGATTATTGTTGTATAAAAATGAAGAAAGGTTTTGATGAAAAAGAGAACGTAAATGTGTTGAGGTGAGTTTCCTTGGAGTCTCGTCCCTGTTAGAAGTCCCAGTTTCTCCTCCAAAGACTGTGTATTCGTCTACGCCACTGGTTCCTATCATGCAAGAACTGGATGTCGAACCAGCAGTTGTTAGTTGAGGTCAACTTTTTTTTTTTTTTTTTTTTTTTTTGTATTTTGAACTCAAAACAGAAATATACTCTCATGATTCCTGATTGTTTCCAGTGGTGGAGGAAGTATTCAGATTCTTTACTTAATGATCCCCTCCAGATATGGATTAAGACATAAAAATACTCTGCTTGGAACAATATTGTGTGTCTGATATGTTTTTTTCCACAAATAAAAGTATAATTACCATCTTAAAATCCTTCAAATGGCCTCCATTCCTTCTCCCTAATTAATATGCAAATATGTTTCATTTCAGAAGTTCAACTGTCTCCTACTTCACTGTAGAGTCCATTCTCAGTTTATGTGCATTGGTGGCTTAAAGTTAAATATTGGACCGCGACTGGCTTCCAAACTAGTTGTGATGTTACAAATCGTGCACATACATCATTCTGCAGAGTGAAGCAACAATGTTCAACTCCAGGAACAAGAATAAAAACATGTTTTTGAGTGGAGACGGACTTTCAGTAAAAGCAGCAACGCCACAATCTATAAATACTCAATTACAAGTAAAAGGCCTGCATTCAAAATGTTACTCAATAGTATGTAAATGACGTTAAAATGTACTAAAAGTATCAAAAGTAAAACTACTCATTAAAATTGTTTTATATCATATGCTCTGTATGGAAGTTAGATAAACGTAGTGGAATAAAAAGTACCAAGTACAAATTTGTATAAATTTATACATTTTTTAATTAATTTTGGTGTAATGGTGAGGTAATCATGAAGTAATTAAGTAATGACTGCTTACTAACTACTTTGTATTATGTATCACTGTACTTGGGGGTGCACAAAGAGAGTAACTAATGTTTAAGTAATTAGTAATTAATGAGTAGCTACTAGTTTTGTGCCGCTCAGCATCTGGTTCACAGTTACTCAGAAGGGACTCATGACGACAGTTGTCAATATGATCAATATTGCAGATATTGAACTAATGATTCATTAATATGATATCTCCCAGTCTGTTCTCTAGTAACTCATCATTATATAGTCCTCGTTATAAGGAAAGTATTAACGATTCATCAGTTATCAGGTCGTTGCTGATACATCATTCCTTAGTAACTATGCACAATTCTGTGTACCGTATTGTAAAGTGTTACAGAGAAATTTATAGCAGATAACTTTTTAGTTAGTTTCATTAGTTTCATTTTCAGTGTTCAGGAACACACATAAATTAATTTCCTATGATGAAGACAAACCAGTTAAACCAGTTTTGAATGTGTTTTTTGAAAGAGCAGCTAATTAGCCGCATGAATTGATGAATTATTGATGGCTGGATATCTGTGCCTGTCTCGATATGACACATCTGAGTAGGAAAGATAATAAACCTGCAGTGTTCATTGACAACAATATCAGAGGCAACAGCTCCTTGAAGCCACATTTTCAGTCATGGTATGTTTATCAAACCTCCATTTTGTGTTGTCAGTCGTGTATTCTTTGGTGCTGCTGCAACCCAATTTCCCCACTGAGATCATTAAAGTTTAATCTAATATTATTGTTTGAACTGAAGACACACACAGATGTGAGTAGAGATGATGATAGCTATTCAAATCCAAATCAATAAGTATTCAGAAAATATGAGTAGACAATTATACGAAATTGCAATCCTGAATATGTACCCCCGCTGCTGGGAGGCACTTTGGTTAAAGGCTGATTTTCTCCATATTGCGTAGACGAGGTTTGGACCCAGCAGCAGTCATAACTCAGCGTCTGCACAGGAACATTATGTGTGTTTCCTCGGGTGGTTTTGAGAGTCACGTTTGGATCTCACACCTCACTGCTCAGAGCTCTGCACAGGAGAGTCAGGAGGACGGACATAATTTACTCACTACAAACACACACCTCCATCTCTACACAGTCTGTGGTTACCCCAGAGCCACATACACTGTAGATACAATACACATAAAGGAGATAGACGCTTTCTGAACAAAACATTAAAGCTGATCTCCTTATATATTGAGTCCTTGACACTCTTTTGCACAATCCACTTCTTATTTTTCTCAACATCTAAATGACCCAACCAGTGCTTTTGCATGTTATAGCCAATTTACTATGAATCACATGTACTTAACTTCACAGCTAACAATTTGCAAAACATGCTGCTGTGTTATAAAAGTATGTATTCTTTTCTATTTGAAACCAGCATGAGTCACAATGATTTTTAAGTCTGCTTTAACCCCTTAACATGCAGTTTTTTTCCCCTTTCATGTGCCCTTAAGATTGGAAAAGTCATATCATTCCAGTGTTTGACAGTATTATATACATTCTGTAACCACTTGTTCCAGCTCTGCATTGAATCTATATGATGTTTACACTGAGTGAAGTATTTAAACCCAAGAGTTTTCCTTTGTCCATCAAACTGAAATATTCTAGATGTCTTGTGCATAATTTTATACGCCGGCCTCCGAATTAAACCTGACATATTTGCTTTCTTTGGAAACTTTGGGATTTCTGCTCGAATTAAAAATAAAGTTCTTTAGGTTGAAACAATATTTGGCTGCTAGGGTTAGGGTTAGAGTTTTTCTCTGTCGTTTTGAAGCCAGGCAGCCTAGACACGATGCTGTGATATTGATGGAAAATTATGATAACATGGTATATTATCATGAATTATGCACGAGTATGCTAATTCACTTTTAAAAGGAATCTAATCAAAATAAATGGCTGCCTTGAACGGTGGGAAAAATGCATCCAAAAATTTTAAACTGTACAGCATGCTGTTGAAAATTGCAAACACAAATGACAAGTGTACATGAGCTGTAATTAAGGGGCCAAAACTTGAAAAGATACTGGCGTGGTCCTTTAAAAATCTCAGGAAGGACTGTAAACACAACACCATTTTTTTTTTTTTTTTTTTTTTTGTCAGCTGTGTGTGTTTGTATGTAGACTGAGAGGTCTGGAAATAATTAAGATAAGGGCTTGAGGGGACGGTGAAGGGGAGGAAGGGGGAGGCTGACAGACATGCATCTCCTGGCTATATTTAGCTGAAGCTGCCTGAGTGAGGTATTCAGAGGGCGGGTCAATTCCTCTGCAGAGGTTGTTGTTTTTTGTTTTTTGTCTCTTCCTGCATGTATCTAACAACTGTACCTGAGATTTCCACAGAACAAAATGTGGAAAACAGATTGTTGGAAGAGCAGGACAGAGGGACCGGATATTAGTCTGAATATTAATCTACATTGAAACTTAACATATTAAATTGCTTATAATGGACTGATGCTACATAATGCTTTTATAATTACTGCATTTACTCAGAGGGCTTAATATTCTCACTTCCAATTAAAAAACATTATATTGAACTGCACCACAGTTGCTGCTGCACAGCTGTCAGCCCTGGCGAGTCTCTTCTCCCACACATTAAAACTCTTAGAGGAGACTCTGAAAGACTGAATCTGCTACAATGAATGTCAACACAGCTACCGTAAGTGAATAAAACATTCAGTTGCTAAATTTCCATCTTACATTCACTCCTGAGATATTATATTTTGTGAGTGTCCCTATGTAACGCTCTCTTTCTTTTTGGTATTGTACCGCTGTGCTGCCATCAGATATTGTGCTCAGCAAAGTGCTTCTGCGTCTGTTTTGAGGAGAAGATCAACATGGAGACGGTGCGCCCCGAGGCATCGTAACCAGCACATCGTAAAGACTGAAGACTCCACCTCAGCAGCATTAAAACTGGAGGAAAAAACCAGAGAGAGAAAGAGGAGAAGATGGAGGGAAAAGGGAAAAGATAGATGATATGTGAAAGACATGTTACAGTTGGGTGGAGGAGAAAGAGAAACAGAGATGAAGGAAGGTTTAGTGGTAAAACCTTCAGACATACTGCAGCTCCAGGCCCAAATCCATAGATGCATTTAAGTATGATGTTTCATGAATGTTTTCCCACCTTCCAGGCAGACAATAGTTTCAATAGTTTACAGTAGATTTGCAGTCATATGCATTGAATACACTTGAATACTTTCATCTATGCCATAGTTGCATCGTTGTTCGGTGCAGTTAAGACTTTGAAGCACTTTGTGCTTTCAAATGTCTCACCGTGCAAAGACAATGTAACTTTTGACAAATAAAATGAAGACAAGACGCTCATTACATCGCATTCACTTGGCAGACGCTATTGTTCAAAGCAACTTACTACTTTTTTGTACACATCAAGCAGCACATGGGGTTTGATGTCTTGCGCTTATGATACTCTGATATGTGAACACGAGGAAATCAAGCAATTAACAACTGACACGCTGTAGCATCCAAACTACAGCCGCCCACTATGAATACCTACAGTATCTCAAGCAAAAACCCTTGTATGGTCCTTTAAAAGCAGCTATAATTTATATATATATATATATATATATATATATATATATATATAGTAACTGTATCAAATGTCTGTAATTAAAGAGGTGATGCTCGTAGTGATGAACTCTGCAGCTCCCCTCGGCTTTACAGAGCTTTATAGCAAGTTTCAACTCATTGTTTAACTGTCCAGCTGCAACTTTACTGTTTTGGTTCACTCTCACTGCTCTCATACCATTGTTTTCAGCTGCAGCAGGCAGCTGTTTTCAGAGAGAAAGCTCTAAAAACCCACTGTACACTCCCTAATCAGCACCAAACGGCAAACAGACACAGTTAGCTGTAGACTAGCTGGCGAATATAGTGGAGCATTTAGCAGCTAAAGAGTCAGATATTTCCCTCAGGAGCAAGCAAGCAAGCAAGCAAGCAAAGTTTATTTATATAGCACCTTTCACAGACACCAGTCAAAAAGTGCTTTGCAGGAAGGACTTTGGTAGAGAGCAAAAACAGAGCTAAAAGAGAGTGAATATTGGACTTCAACAGGTGGACAGAAACATGACTCCAAATGAATGATAACTTTGACAATCATGGAAATAGACTAAAGAGAAAATTAGAGAAGGAAAATGAAATGAGGGGATGCACAAGAAGGATACAAGTGATAGGAGTTGCAATATTTGCGATCAACTGAAAATATGTTAATTTATCAAGAATCAAACACTCTTATGTCTCTTTGTGTGTGACTGTAGTGGAGAGAAAAAATGCAGGCACACAAGTGCTGGGCAGGAGGAGGTGAAAGTAGGAGATTTCTGATTTCCCAGTAAAAACATCAGTTTGAAACCACACACTCACCTGGGAGCTGCAAGAAACTGGGAACGGTTCACATCAAGACAACAGCACAGGAAACGTGTAACCCAACCCCTTCCTGTCCAGCTCTGAGGGTGTGTGTACGTGTGAGTCTGAGTGAGTGAGTGAGAGAATGAGAGAGAGAGAGCGAGATCATATCACATGACGTTTGTATAATTGTGCATGTGAGTGTAACTGTACAGATGTGAAGCTGGAGCCCGCTGCACAAGAGAGATCTGTGAGCACTGCTTATACGCAGATCGCATGGAAGCAGAGTCACGTTTCTCGAATAGTGCAGATACATTTGCAAGTCTCACAAAGCTCTCACATTCTCACGCCAGGGTCGTTAGCACGCCGTTTGTTCTGATTAGTGAAACTTGTCAACATTTGAAAAAGTGGAAATGATCTCATGTTGCAAATCACAGGCTGCATGTTGTAAGCCTACACTTGATAGATAAAGGTGTGTGTTTGTGCATATAAATAAATGTTTGATAACCTACCTGGTATATTGTGTCTTATGGTATATTTGCTTCCATTGTATGGGTTTGTGTGTGTGTGTACTTGTGAACATCGAATAAAAAACAACAATAAAGGCTTAATATTAATATATAATAAGCTTAATATCTTGGAGAAAAGAAGATTCCTTGTGTTCAAACCACTGAATCAGTACATTAAACTAAGATTTTGATCCTCATGGACCTTCATCAGACTTCATTTTGTAGGATGAAAAGGATTAAACATCACTCAGCAGTCACCGATAGGTGTCAAAAGCTAAATAAATGTCCTTTGAACATATGTTTCTATTTTATTAAGTCACAAAATGCATACATATAACTGTGTATTATTATCATTGTTATATTTCACTTTTTTACAGTTTGATTTGTTTTATTTAGGCATTTTAGATCTTCCATACTTACCAGGATAAAAACATAAAAAGGTTACAAAGCCATATATCTACTGAAGAAGCAACATTCACTCATATAAACAATATGGCAATATAGAAAAGGATAACTGTGTATTTTTATTAGCCAGAAATGTCGGTCCCGACTGAAACATTTCTTGATGGATTGACAAAATTTTGTACAGACATTCATGTTTCTCAGAGGATAAATCCTATCAGCTTTTGGTGATCCCCTGACTTTTCCTCTAGTGCCAACATGAGGTTTGTTTTAGTGAAGTGTCTCAACAGCTATTGGATGGATTGCTGTGAAATTTGGTCCAGACATTCATGTCTCATTTTCTACAAGATATTGTCCATCCCATGCGATCACTAAGTCAGATGTTCTTAATTAAGGCAGCATTAGTGACAGTAGTTACAAAAGACATCTTTACTTTTTCATTGATCATCATGCTAAGCTAAAAATTCCTCAATAAGCTTTAAGGGATTTTATTGGCGACGGTGAAGAGTTTTCTTGCCAGGAGTTTCACGGTGAGTTCCAAATACATGAAATGTGACTTTATATCCAGTCACCCCCCCAATTACTGCTTACCTCACCCCTTCTCTGAGTCATCATACATGTTTTAAGAAGGGTTTCATATGCCTATAAATATTTCTAAAACCTCTGTGAGCCAATGAATCTTTCACATTGAGTGAAACCATGACAATCAGCAGTGTGAGGTTTTCACCTTAAGACGGCGGCGTGCACGTGTGTCGGTGTAAGAGCTGCAGGTATGACATGCAGGGATGACATGCCTATAGGAAAGAAAAACAGAAACATGTGGCTTTAATGTGGAGCAGGCCTAGAGCAGGGACCTCCACGCAGCCTGGAGACCTTGAAAACACACCTCGAGATGGAAAGCGGCATGGCACACACACATTCCTCCGGCCAGCTATCTAAAGTATGCGCTGCGGTTTGATTTCAGCGCTTACCTGCAAGAGGCTGAGATATAGAGCCCAAAGCATGCAGCTTTGGTAATGATTTCAATATGGTTTCAATCCCTCTGTTTCAATAGATCAGACCTGGCTTAAATTGTTTTTGGATGCCTTTTAGGGCAGAGCTAAAAAGTCACAAGAGAATATTCAAAGATCAATATAAGATGGTTGTTTGTAAACCCCAAACTACATTAATTGCTATTTGATGCATCAAACCGGCATTAAAATGGTTTAATAGTGTAAAAATGTCATTGCAGTGTTGTTTATCTGCTGGGGAAACTCATGGATACATGTTAGAGATTTGCGAGTCCTGCTCGTCTCTTTCCCCCCTGAGAGAGACACTGCAGTATTACCCATCAGATCAAAGCAACTGAGCTGCAATTTCAGACACGACAGGACTGAGTGGATGTCTGCGATATGAAAAATACATGACAGGATCACAAGAGGAAGTTTTTGCCTAAGTATAAAGAAATTTTGATGACTGTAGGAAAAAAAAATAAATGTTTTAGGCAGAGTTGGAGAGATGAATTGATAATGTTTCATTTCACTCAAGGTAGATGAGCTCAAGATGGTTCAGTCAGAGTCAGAGGCAGGACACTTTTCTAGAAAAGTTAGAAGAAAAAGATAACTAAGTATTATCCACCTTTTATCCTGTCAAAAGTTATTTTGTGTAACATATTTAACATTTTCTATCCCAAACAGTACCCAAATTACCAATGTTGGGTGTGGTTATTTTCTACAGGAACAAATCAAAGACGCACACTTGTATTTGCACAATTGTGCAGAATTTACAACCATGTTTCCTTTGCTTTTTGTGCTTTAATTACAGAAATAAATGCATGTAGACAGTTATGAAATAATGAGAACAAACCCAAATCGACCAAAATAAGTAGAAGTTTGAAGAAAGAAAAGTGTCTCACTTTGAGACTGTTAAGCTTTTAAGATGCCATTGATTCTTTAAAATATTTTCAGTTGTTCTTAAATATCCAATAAATGTTTATTTCTGTAATCTTCTCTTGTTGGTCAGCAGCTACATGCTACATTTTAAAACTAGCATTTGTACACCAGCTATTTATCTGGATTTCAACACCAAAACCAAGTGAGTTAGTTCAAGTTATTCATGGTAGCTCAAATCAGCCTCCGGCCACATCATCGCAATCTTTCCAGGTACATATTTCTCACCAACTCTGCCGTTGTTGATATACACTCTATCTGGCCATTATCTGCACATATAAATTCTCCAGTGCAGCTCTGTGATGATAGCAGACAGTGTTGGCAGGATATATAAGATACAGTGATGTCAAACCTCCACAGTATCATTGAACCTGACAGGAGAGAAATCCACAGCATGTGAGAAAGTCCAGTGTTCATGAAGTCACCTCCGGTTTGATTCTCAACCCTTAACAGACCCAACATCTTTTCTTCTGCTGGGAAAGTACCACACCAGGTGAACACAGAAATTCACATATGTTTAAGTCATCCTCTGACCTAACGTAGGTGTAAAGTTTCCTGCTGTTAGAAGAAAATACACATACACACACACACACACACACAGTGAGGATTTCTCCCTGTCCAGCTGGAGACTATTAGTGTTTCTCCAGCCCACAGGAAGTCAGCCATCATTTCAGGCTGACAGGTACATGGAAGGATCTCACCGGTTCTCTGCTCTGCTGTTCGGTTCAGACATCAGTTGTGTAATCCTTTACAGTGTCCTGGCATTCATTCTGATCATCTGGGCTATCAGCTGAAGGGAAACAGCTTTCTTTATGGGGTCGTTTTTGTCAAGATGTGATGGAGTCCAACAGAGACAAAATAGTTTCCTTTTTTTTAACCTTTATTTATCCTGGCAGTCGACTAACAATCACCCTGTGTCACATTCATACACATGACAGTAAAACATAATATTCTGCCGTGCAGTCACTGAAGCAGTTGGAACATAACTTTTCCACACGTTGTTCCATCATGACGATGGATTCAGCTGAAAATGTCATAAATTAAAATACTAAAGACATAACTTGCCTGGAAAGGAAAACTGGAGTGGTGTTCATGTTTGACATCACATGCAACAGCTGTGGGAATGCTACATCGCTGTACGAGAGATTGAACCAATACTGAAAACAGACAACAAGTCTGGTCTGGTGTCTATGAACACCAGACCAAAACTGGCTAAAGCATCATTGACTGAGAGTCATCGACCAGGAGACCAGCAGTGGACAGCCGGAGAGAGACCAAGGACATTCACATCAGACGTCAAAGACCATTTGAAAAGAGACAGGCGTTACCATCTTCCCCCTTAGGGCTCCTTTACAGTGTGTGATTTTGGACTGTCTAAGACAAAAGTTCACAGTCATAAGAGAAAAAATGGTAAAATAAAAAAATAAAATACAAAAACAGTGTCTAGATCTCACTGTGAGACACATCCAGTCATGACCGGTTTAGAGCGGTGTGACTTTGCTGCAATTTCAAAACATATAAGCCTGTGAGTGGAAGTTTTTTAAATTACCAAAGGTTAAGAGTGAACTTCCATCATCAAACAAATTATGTCATTACACCGATATTTACTTGTGCGCTGGGTTAAGAGGGTCCCTCAGAGACCCCAAAATCCACAGCCTCTCTTCACATCCTGGCTGCCAGGTTGTAGCTGTAGACTTGAGGTTTGGACTCGAATCAGAGTTAAGTCTTAAAAATTCAGACCTGAGATTTGATCTGGACTCAACTACAGTGAGACTTGATTTACTTGAGTCTTAAGGTGCCTTTAGACTATGAGACAACAACGATTGTATAAGCTTATTGCATGTCAGATTGTGCAAGATGCCGATAATAAAATCTTGATCACAGTCTATGTCTGACTGCATTAAATCAGATTAAGGCTGTCAGATGCGCTGAATGTATCTTGAATCGTAGCAATAAGATGTAAATAGAAAAAAGTGTTTGAAAGCAGAGATACATCAGTGTGTTATTTTTGAAAATGCAGCAAAGTCACAAAAAGTTTTTTATCATTTCACCTCCATCGTTTTGGTTTTTGAGTGCCATGGACATAATAAAGAGAACGGGTGTGTTTTTCCCCTAAATTTCATTTTTAAAAAGTTCATCTATGAGATGTCAGTGTATTCTGTGTCATTTCATGTTGTATTCTGATTGGTTTGTAGCAGCAGTCACATTGTGAGAATTTGGTCATAAATTTCTGACAGAAATCGGTCGTCTGTGGACGTGTCTCACAGTGAGATCTAGGAGCACCATGCTGGATTGATGACCAAAGATTTCACCATGTTTCTCTCACGGTTGTCAACTTTGGTCTCACAGTGCAAAATTGCACAGTGTAAAGGGGCCTTTAAAAGGTATACCCTGTGGAGTTTTTGACCTCTAGGGCAGCTGTGGAGCCATTTTCTACATTCACATGTATGCAAGTTTCACAATACACATTCCTGACCCCAGTTTCATGAAACTTCACAGTTGGTGGCAGTAACGTCCCAAAGAAGTTTAGCAATGTGCCCTCAAAGGCAGTGAAGAAGCGTTAATTGTTTTTATTTTGCCCATTTTGCCTCACTTCCTCAGGCTCCTGCATTTCCATGGAACCTGGCCACCAGATGCCCTCGGACTTTCCCACCTGTCTCAGTCACATGATTCCCAACCCCCCTCCTGCTCACTTGTTTCTCATTCTTCAATCACCTCCCTCAGTCACCACCTGATCATCACCTGCCAGCACACCTGCCCCTCATTCCCCTAATCAATTGTTCACATATACATTCCCACCTACCATTGTCCTCCACCAGATCATCAGTGTTTCTGTGTACCTTTGCATTTCAGCCACCTAATCCTGATCCTGTTACTGCAAACCTGATCTTGTTCTTGTTTTCCTGTTCCTGATTTTTCTGCCTGATATCTGCGAACTGTGGTTTGACCTGCTGCCTGTTTATGACCTGCCTCGCATTGATCTACAACCAGTTCTGCCTCTGTGTCTGCATTCGGGTCCTCTATCCTGTAGCCCGGTATACACTGGTGACAAGACTGCAAGTCAGCAAATGTAGATGTAAAATCTGGACAAATATCTTTACAGATACTTTTGAGGAGGAAAATACACTCAGCATGTTTGTTAGAGTTCAAGGATGTACTGGATGTGTCTTTTTATGTTTAAAAGAAAACTCCGTGTGGCACTTCTTTTTTACTTCCTCAAAAAGACTTAAAGAGATTTGAGCGGAAACATTTTAATCTTGAGTTTTGAACTGGTAAAATCATTAAAATAATAAATAAAGACAGAACCTTACATATTTAATTATGTCAGTGCGTTGAAGGAACCTGGTCTCAACACATCTTTTAAAAATTTTGTGTTTGAATGCAGCATTAAGAGATATGAAAGACTTTTAATATACTTGTTATTTGCTTATGAATGCTTGAGACTCGACTTGTATTTGACTTTGGCCCAGAATCCATAAAGAACAATTCTGGTTTAATACAACTCTGAATTCATACTTCATAGTTTCAGTCATCATTCCTATCACCTGACTGCTAGTTTTTCTTGCCCTGTCAAACTTTGTTGCAGTCTTGTTGCTACATTATTATAATTTAAAGGAATCATGGCCAAAGCCATGAAAGTAAAACCCATGTTGTAATAAATTAAGTTATAACTAAGGTCCAGGAACAAGACCACGCCTCTCTCCCCAATCCAATCACCTGTGTATATAGGTGTGCCTAACCCCTTTCTCTCCCATTTGTCTTAGTTCTCATGACCCCCAACCCCCTTCTTCTTCTCTCTCAATACAGGAACAACAGGGGGATGATGAAGCCGGAGCTCATCGAGATACACCCCCATCCTGAGTCTTGCTCCCTGGGTTCCTCGACGTTCCAGACACATATGACATAAATTCATCCCCTCGCACTCGACCCCCTTCACTCCTCCTCTTGACCCTCAGTCATCCCACCATACATGACCCTCATCCAACCATCAAACCAAATAAACTTTTTTGTGTATATCGTACAAATAGCGTGGTCTTGTCAGTGAATCCAGAATTATCTTTTAAAAAAGGCACTGCTTTGTAATATAACATTAGAATAAAATGAGTTTTAATGAATCTCACCTGCTCTGATAGTCCCTCCTTCATCTAAATGATTCAGATCAGCAACAATACTGATTGACACATGATGTTAGTGATGTGTTTTAATTGTTTTTGTTCCAATTAATTTTGTCACCCTATGCTGTGGCTGTGTGTTTGATTTCATGCTGAGAAAGTTGACTTAAAATAGAAATGAGCCAAACTGAAATGTAGAGAAAGATGTGAAAATGATGAGAAAGGGACCAGCAATTTTATAAAAGATGGTGCATGAGAGAGTGAGATCTATGTGCATGCGTGTGTGCCAGATAATGCTCAAAATGTACACTTGTGCTCGTCGCACCAGTTTGTAAGGATGCTGGAAGTTTCTCAAACATCTGACACCGCAGATGGCTGAATGAAACAGCTGGTGAACACAGAAGCACAACATCCCTCTTCAGGAGTTCACGGCTGTCTCTTTGTATTAACTTGCCTGTAAACGCCAGCGTACCACTCCGATGCTGAGGCAGAAGAAGAAGAAGAAGACGAGGGAAGTGACTGAAGTAGGCTGCTCACCTCATTACAGTATGGTAATGAGAAATCAAACTATTTACATGAATTTATGAATTTCCTCATTAAACGGCAAAATGAGAATCTCCAACCTCAGTTTGTGTCAATCCTTGTGAGCCGTCAAGTGTGCACATCTGTTCCTGAGACACAGATTACCTTTTCCACCTTTTTGTGTTCACATGAATCAAAGTGTTCAGCTGACCAGCAACTAAAAAAAAAAACAAGAGGAAGAAGAGATTACAAATGTCTGCTGTTGACAGGACGACTGATGCAGAAAGTAGAGGGGTGTTGGGTTTCATCCCAGAGTGGTGTCTTACAAGAATATTATGTTACAGCTATTTCGAGGGTACACTGGTTGTTTGTGGGATGATATTTTAAGGTATCCAGTGAATGTAGGAAAGCAACATCAGCCTCATAACCTTGTCTCTGTCACTGCAGTCTTCACAGATGACGCAACTGTCAAAATCAAACATAGGGATGAGGAGTGATTAGTGACTCCCCACTATAAAGGTCATCTGCAGTACTGCAAGCAGGTCAAGGCCAAAAGTCCCCTCCTGCAGCCTTTGGACCAGCAGCAGCAGAAGCCTTTCCAGTCAGATTTCTGTATGAAAAATGACTAAATATATGTATTTTTAATATTATATTAATTTTGAGTGATAATTCGTAAATGTTATTATTCAAATTACCAGGGGTTCAAGTGGGATTTAGCGGGTGGGGGAACCCTAAGATCTAGTGTAGCGGTGCAGCAAGGAAAAATGACTCACCTCAAAATAACTTTGTACTGTGAGCTCTGGTGGATTTGTTTTCTTTGTGGACAGGATATGTGATCAGCTGACCTTCATTTAAGCACTCATTTCTTGCTGTGGCTCTTGACTGTGCTTCTGCAGTTACTCTGGGCTGTGCTGCATTTGAATTGACCAGATAACTTCAACAACACATCATGTACATATCCGCTGTCTGATTAAAAGAAATAAAATAAAACATTACTTACAAGACATTACTTATGCAAGCTTTAAATTTTTATCATTATCACACGCATAGCCAAGTTGCACATAAAACAGCTTGTGTGTTTAGTGATATTTGTTGAGCTCTGTTTGAAATGTTGCGTTTGAAATTACCTACCACTTCAGAAAAAAGCAACTCCGTTTTGGCTCGCTCCCCTTCTGTGGCTAGCTAGATGCTGAAGTACCGTGACTGTGAGTTTATGGACCTCTGCACGCATGAAAGGAAGTGATGAGAACAGAAAAGGGATGCGTGGGGTGACATAACTTCCTGATTTGTTGAGTGAGTATCTTGATGGCATCAGCCAGAAGGAACGCCAGGCTGCAGCACACGAAAAATGAACTCGCTTGACATTATTATGTATGAAAATATCAGATTTATTTACTTATTAATTGAAGGTGCTGAAATGACATTCCAGACCGTTCCAGCCCACTTTAACCCCTGCAAATTTCTACTAATGAATAACGCAATTTAATATAGTTAAGTTAAATAATTATTTCAAAATTATTTATGAGATGCTTTTAAAAACAGGTTCATTACAGATTGCATTAGAATAAGCAGGTTCCTGTTTTACCAGCTTCCATTACAAATCAAGTTTTTTCTTGATATTACTGATACGATTTGCTTTGTCCAAACATTTGTGGTACAGTACTGACACTTAGATAATCCCTACAACAATGTCTCTTGCAAGAATTATGTTGAACTGTTTTAATTTAGCAAAATATGTTTTTGTGGAAATGTTTCATATATTGGCTACAAGATTGAATCTGCTTGTGGCAACAAATGTGTGTTTTAAGTTCTGATTAAGTTTGCTTGGTTAAAGCTGCATTAATTGATTTTTGGCCACTAGGGGGCAGTACAGTAAGCTGTAAACACAACATTGATGTATTATCACAACACAGATGAACATTCACATTTATTTTGAGCTGTGTGTCTGTCCACCTGTGGGAATTTAAGTCCAATATTCACACCCCCTTTAGCTCTGCTTTGGTCTCCATCATCTTCTAGAGGACATTTCTGTCTCTTTAGCTGCTAAACTCTGTAAATTCATCATCGACACCTTTCATGTTACATTTGATCAATTGTCAGTGGATCATAACATTGTTTTACTTGTGAGGACAGTCTTGTATTTGCAGATTTAAGTGATTGTAATTACCTGCATGTGCAAAATACTTCAGAAATCTCTATTTTATTAAAGAAATGAAAGAATTCCACACGTTTTTGCTTCTCTTGTTGCATACATTGACAAAACCGGCCCGCAAATATTGCTTTTGACCTAACATTTCTTGACATGTGTAAGATTTTCCCCCATGTTTCTGAAAGTAGTTGTAGCAAAGATGTGAGAATTATATTTCATGATGCAGTATGCAGTATGTAGGACAGGATTTGACAGGCTGCCAGACTTGAAAAGATGTAACTCCGCAGTTGCGTTTGTACTTCAAGATTAAAGATTTCTATAAGCTTACAACACAAACGCTTTCATCTGTGACCCCAAATCTCTTCAAACATGTGAGTGAATATTTTCTGAAAACAAGAAATTGACAAAAAACATACATACCTCTCATAACGCTGAAGTCAAAGTGCTATCAAGTAATGTTGACAGGGTAAAGGTCTGGTTTCCATTTTCAAATGACAATCTGAATCATCAACATGGCTGACGTGGTCCATTCAGTCTTTCTTTTCTTTTATATTGCTGCTTTAAAGGAAAAATCTACCTTGAATTTTTTTAGAGGCAGTAAGGTGACAACAGCTGTGATTTGCCCTTCTCATTAAAAATGCCAGTGTGAGACGAGCCTCTTAAAAGCCCCCAAAGTGCAATTATCTGCAAATTAAATATGCTGTCATGCTATTATCACATCCTTTTCCCTCTGCCTCGCTGGATCTCCATTCATAATTTAATCCTTTATGCACTTCCCTTGTTCTAGGTGTTGCCAGCGCTCCTGGCAAGATAGGCAGAGACAATCAGGCAGGAGACGTCCTCCAGGCACAAAGACGAGTGGCTGGCCTTGTTGTGGGTCAATTATCAGGTAAAGTGGTTGTTCTTATTGTGTTGTTTACATGGGGGGTCAAGACTGTAGCTGGAGAGGAGCTGCGGGGTGTTTTTATGAGACAAAACTAAAGAGAGACATTCTCATAAACAACTTAACTATACATGTGCATGTGGAGAAGCTCATAATTTTGTTTTAGAGTGTTTTTTGGTTAAATTCAACACAATTTAAAAGTAAGTTTTAACAACTCTAGCACAAGAATCTGACAAAACATATGGTCTCTGTATTAAATCACTGCTATCATAAGGAAAAAATGTTAAAATTAACAGTATTCTGACATTTTTAAACATACTAACTTTAATCCAGTTCTACCTAAAAAGTCAATGTTCACAATCCAACTGTATTCTTTCAATATATTTTATTATGCCGACCCTCATTTATCCTTTATTTAACCAGTAAATCTCTTGAGATACATTCTCTATTTTACAAGAGAGAACGGGCTGATATTCAAATATAGCAGATATGTAGACGTAGTCAAGAACTTCTGATACGTTGCACAACGAAGTAGCAGAGTTGTGTCAACAGACCCACGTCCTCTCACAGGTGTGGTGGCCTCTTCCTGACACAGAAATACTTTCCAGAGAGCGAAAACTCTGCTGTTATTAGTCTTTGGAGACGTTTTAAAACAAACTACAGTGCCCATAATCTTTGTAGTGAAGGAACATGTCATCCAGTGCAGCGATGTGTCTTATTGAAGTGTTTTTAATAGTTTTTGGACAACAATGGAGGTCTACGGCACAGAGGAATAAGATATATCAGGCTTTGGATACACACACAATACTTGTAAGTAGATAAATTCATTGTTGGTTTGACTCTGCACATGAGATTTGCTGATAATAAGAAAAATATAGAAAATCGCCAGCCTTATCCTTTAAATGAGATAACTAAACTGGTAGTTTTTTTCGCACTAAAATACCCCATACAAACACACAAATGGTCAACTCTCCTCTCTTATCTCTCAAGAGCAGAACAGATCTGCATGCTTGTGAAGCACCCATCTGAGTGCACTTCACAAAAGGACAGAAAACATCGAGCTCCTTACCTGCACACGAAGGACTCTCTCTAGTGTCTCACCACTTGAATTTGCCAGCTAACACTTACACGAAAACTTAAAATATCAGTGGATTTTTACAAGTTAATGAAAATAATCACCCATTAGCTGAAGGGGTTTTCAGTATGTTTACAACTGTACAGTAACTTAGTGTTTAGAGATAAAGGTGAATCTTTAAAGTCCCCCCTCTTTTCCTCTTGTTCCTTCAGTTGGATATTTGAGCTTCACTGTCCAGAATGATGTATGTGCAGAGTTTGACTCTAGAGAGCTATTCTCACATTCATCTGCTGAAGGGAGGAAATGTTTAGTTAGTTTAAGTCATAAATCTATAGATTTACGACCTCATACAAGCATGATTTGTGACATCACAACTAGTTTGGAGACAATTGTGATCCAGTATGCAGCTTACACTAATGGGATGTGGAAACTTGAAGCCTCCAGTGCACAAACACTGACGACGGACTTTACAGTGAAGTAGAAGACATCTTGTGTCCAGCTGTTAAATTTTTGAAATGAAATGAAAAATATTTGCATATTTATAGATTCTCTATTTTTCAATGAGGTAGAAGGAGAATATGTCATTTTAAGGATTCTTAAGGATGTAATTGGACATTTTTGATGGAAAAAACATGAAAGACCCAATTTATTATTCCAAGCAGAAGACTTGTCTTAAAACATGTCTAGTGGGGATCTTTAAATTCAAATGTTGTGTTGCAATGACTGTTAAAACACAGACATTACTTTCAAATCACCTAATAAAATATATTATAAGACACTTTAGAATTAAGAGTAAAATTCAACAACCTTATTTGCTTAAAGTGAACATATTTTCTGTTTTTATACTGTTACGATGTCAGATGTTTGTGTTAAACATGACCAAGTCCCAAAACTTGAGGTGAACGTATGTAAAGATTCTCCCTGAAAGTCAAAAGCCAGGGTGTCAGCCTAGTCTGAACGCTTTGTTTGCTCTGTCTGTGTCACCTCTACTTTCTCCTCTAACTAACATCAGATTGTTCGTGTATGCCCACAAAACAGCAGACTGTTGGTAGTCTTTGTTGCGAAGGTTGTTCCATATGTAGTTCATGTTGTCCACTCGCATATTTCGGATTGGATTCAGGCTCAAAAATGTACAGATGTGTTTGAGAAGTTTCCGTTTCTAGTAAAGAACAAGACACTGAGACACAGCTTCCAGGAGCTGGCCAATCAGAACAAAGTGGGCTCATTGGGAGGCGGGCCTTAAAGAGACTAAAACGGCCTGTGTCAGACAGAGGCTGAACTGAGGGGCTGTATAAAGGGTCAGTATAAGATAAATAAGGAGTTATTTGAACTGTAAATCATGCAAGATATTCAAGTAGAGCCCCAGAATATAAATGTACATCTGGAAATGTGCATGCTATGTCACCTTTAAGATGATAAAAATGGAAAGTTGTTTCTTTCACAGTGATAGATGCTGGGAAAATCTATACAAAGGATGCTTCTTAGTCTGTTTTGTCTGTTTAAAAAAAAAAAAAAAATCTTTGCCTGTCTCTTTTTTATGACTGGTTCCTCTCTATTTTAAAGTCCTAGACTGGTTTTTGGAGAGATCTTCATCAGTAGCACCATGCACAACATGCCACAGCAGTAAGAGTACATCAAACAGTGCAGACAGTATATTTCTACTGTTGCCTACTTTGAACCAGAGCTGGCAGATTAAAGTGAGATTGTGAAGTTGAGAGGAGCAGCGGAGGTTGAAGATGGCAGGGTGGAAAAAAAAAAAAGGTTTGAATATTAAATTTGGCTTTTATCACATTGCACTAGATACCTGTCTGATGTGTGAGATATGAACCCCCTTTCAGTGACTGCCAAGTGTCAGAGTGAATTTTGGGATGTGTGGAGAAAACACTGAGAGGCAGTTTGATCTTGACAAAGTGCAATTAGTGTCAAAACATTGAAGAATGGAGGGTAGATGGTGTCTGCTGATCTGAGGGTAATGACAGGCTGAGGGTGGGTGTTACCTGTATGATGATATATGGTGCTCAGTGACTTGAAATGCAGCAATTTAAGTGTGTTTTTGTGTATGTACAGATACCTGTAAAGCGCTAATGGATAGAGCTAATGGAAATGGCCTCATCTCTAACTGTGTTGTGGTGAAGGCGCTGTCAAAGTGCCCCACAGTTTGTCTGTTTGTAGTGACAGATATGAACAGTTCTTTATTCTTATATAATTTCCATTGTCACTATATGGTTTCTTGTGGAAATTACCATTAAAATCACACTACAGGTTTGTCTCTATGGCTCACAACTTTGGTCCAGGCAGATATATCTATCTGATGGATTGCCATGAAATTTTGTACAGACATTCGTGGTGCCCAGAGGATGGTTCCTGATGCCTTTGTCATGCCTCCCACAGGTCAAAATTTTCACTTATCCAGTTAAATGTCTCAACATAATACTAGATCAGGGGTTTTCCAAGTCTGAAACTGTGAGCCTCCCCTCAGACAAAGCTTGGAAAAAGGTTCCCCCTCACCCCCGCTTCGTTTACTTAGTTTCGCTCAATTGGGATCATCATTATGTTACTTGATCCCATAGACTCTCAACAGTTGAGCCAAGATAGCCTAATATTGCTGTTTTACATAACTTCAGACTACACTAAATACAAAAAAAGTCTCTCTTGAGGCATTTATCAGTTTCTGACTTGAGGGAAGTGGGAAAAACAGTAAAATTCCCCAAAAACTACTGTATCTCTGAACTATTTTTTTAACCAAATCACACACATTCTACATGTTCTCCTTTTTATAACTAATGTCATATTTTTTCACTTCCATTCACTAAGCCTCCCCTGAAGCTGAAACACCTCCCACTTTGAAAACCACTGTACTACATGGATTGGCACAAAATCTGGTACAGATATTGATCACTTTGGGGATCCCTTAATTTTTAATGCATTATTATCGAGTCAAAATGTACAGCTGTTTATGACTAAGTACCTGCAAAACTAATGACATTCCCATCAACCAGAGAGTGAGATGGAGAACATGATAAACATCATGCCTGCTAAACATCAGCATTCAGTCAGCTAGTTGACATCTGCCAGTTGTCATTGTGAGTATGGCTGTAGACTCTTACTGTGTGTTCAGACAGAATGCAAATCGAATTTTAGAGGTGGCGCAACTGCATATAAAGTCAATGGAAAGACAAGAGTTAGACACAAGTTTGCTCGGGGCAGTGCAAATTGATATGAGGACGTGTCTCCGCAAGTTGAAAATGTTTCAACTTGAAGAATACTAATGACTTTGGTGATCCCCTAACTTTTTCCTTCAGCGCCACCAGCAGGTTGATATTTGTGGCTTTGGGTGAAATGAAACATTTCAACAGACTTGCTCCTGTGAAGCCTGAAGTTCAAGAAGTAATGTTTGTTCAAAATGGATTTACACAGTTTTGGAAATTAGCTATTTATGTAACAACTGTGTAATCTACTTTTTAGATTAGCCTTTTAAATGATGTGTGCAAAATTACAGACACATGACATTCATCCTGCGCCATGTGAGTATAAACTATTCAAGTCATTTCTGATAAAACTGCATTAATATTATGAGCTTTTTCTTTCCTTGCCTTAAACTCTCTTTTCCTTTCCCTCCAGTTATTAGTGGAAGCACGACAAGCAGCAAGTCTGACTTTCATCTTGAATAATGTCAACTGGGATGAGTCACAGAGACGTCGTCGCAGTGACTTACCCTCCACTCTGACACAGAGCACCGCTCCCTATCCCATCATACACTGGGGCTGAGGCAGGGTGAGGTCATCGCTGATGGGACATGAGACCATGGGGGATGGGTTGGGAAAAAATCTCATATTATTCTGCTGAATCCTGCAATGAAAAGATGAAAGGATCTAAGATCTGTAGCAACAAACACATACAAAAATATACCACTAAATCTCATATAGACATCTAATTAAGGTGTCTCTAAAATGTTAAACAAAGTACTAAATCATGTTTATCAATCAGCAGTAAAGATGCCACAGTTGTAAGGGTTGTAGGGTAATAATTCCTCTGCAGTGCCGTTGTTATATATACACACACCTCTACTCATATGCATGGAAATTTCATAGGCGTGTGTACATTTTACCGTAGTAGTTGGTTTAATTCAATATAATTTGCATACTGGCGTGCAGAGAATATTTAATCTTCCCACACATGTACCCACTGAGTCTATACTCAAAAGATAACATAGACTCCTGTAGTGAATCTGCAGCAAAAGATCTAACAAAAGGGGTGTAATTAAAACTTTGGCGCAGGTGTTTGTGTGTGTACATCTATTTATACATCACACACTGCATTTAAACTGGATATGAAGGACACAATAGGATTAGAAATAGGATTCTCTTCCTGAAATGATTTTAAAGTGTCACACAGCCAAACATTTGACAGCCTGTAGGAATGATGGTGGTGCTCAGGACTCGACCCTGCAGGTCTAGAAAGCCTTAGGCTTTCTAGAAAACAATTATCAGTAAATAGTTTGTCATTAAGGCCTTGCAGATACTGATGTGAAGATGTTTTTAGAAAAAGATATCATTAAAATCTTAAAACGATTCAAATGTGTAACATCTTGACTTCAACATGTTAGTGGAGTAAAAGACAAACCCTGATGAAGGCTTCCAGGGCAGTTTGGGACCTGCATTTTTGTCTTAACGAGGGTGAAATGTTAAACGAGTTATACTCAAAATGTCAAAATATGTCAAACTTTGTAAGTGAGCATATTTTAATGGATTGTGGTTTTCTGGTGTGTGTTGCATTCTAAGAAGTGTTTGTGTGTCTTCTATCACATCACATCACATGACTGTCTGAAAGCACACCCTCGTTCATTCCTTCAGTGCTGCTTATATAACAGACACCGAGCCTTGATATCCAGTAACTAATGACTATGTAAGCGATGTAAGCATGACTATAAATGTGTCATGTCAACAGGGAAAAGATTAGAAAAGATGATAAAAAAGAGTTAAAAACTACAATCATTGGTTGAGAATTATATATAAACAAAAGCCCATAAAAGACCATTTTTCACAGAGACATTTTGACTTTTCATATTAGGAAATGCACAGGTACAGACCTGTGTTATTCCTGAAAAAATCAAAACATCTGTTATTATCAAGTTCCTAATACATCTTCACAACACAACTTAATTCATTTGGACTGGAAAGCATCAGCTGAGCAGAAGGAATCTATGTAAAACCAGCATGTCAAACAACACTGAACTAAAGAAGCAGAGCACCAGAAGTGACATACTGAATAGATTGTGCAGAAGAACAGAATAGGTGACAGTCGCCAGCTCTGCTGTCAGGAGCACAGCAGGTGACTCTGCAGTGCAGATCCATTTTAACAGCTAACAAGAATGATAACACAGTTATTATTTTTCTTTGATAGAGTGACAATCTGAGAGAGTTTCAGTTCACTGCGGGGAGATTACAGCAGAGACACTAAAACATGAGTCTAAGAGGTTATAACGGGGTACTTAGCTACCTAGAATCTTTCTAGTTATCTAACCTTACTGATAAATTCAATCATTTGTAGTTTATCTTGTAAGTGCGAATCAAACTGATAAGTATTACATGTATCTGAAATTCTCAATTATCTGTTGAAGTAACACCAGAGCAGTGGTTCCAAACCTGTGGCTCTGGGGCCCTCCAAGGTGTCATAGTATTAATGTGAGGTGTCCAAGATGTTTAACAGGTTAAAAAAAGAGGAAAACACAGAAAATTATATTCTGTGTTTTCTTATTTTTCTCCAATTATTGTTTTTTCATGTGTAATACCCACAGACTGTATATAAAGATAGATGTAGTGAGGTGTGATGTCACCCATTGTTTTGCATTGGAGCTGGTTTGAAGCCCAGAGTTGCTGGTTATGGTCGGCGCCATCTTTTCTGTTTTGAGCCAGGACCTTCCAAATAAGGAGTGTGGGGTGTTGCCTTTCATGCTCTAGAAACACACCCTGCTACTTTGGACCAAAGCTACACTATCTTACTGGGAGCACCAAGCGCTGCATACTTGGGCTAATGTTAGCTACTTTAGCTAAATTGTGCTAACAGGGTATCGTAACCAAATAACATTAAACTTACCAAAATATTGCGACAATAATCCGACTCATTGCGAATCCCGTAGCGGAGGAGAACAGCAGGTGAGACGACTGTCAATCACAGCTGTCAATCAACACCAACACGGTAGACATCAAAGCTACTATAAGTCTTCAAATCTTATTATTATTATTAATTTCCAAAATAACAACCAGCACACTTATTAGAGGGCTTTTTTAGACATTGAGACCATAATGACTTGAAAAAAAATTACTGACTTTCTGAATTTCTGGAGAGAAGTTGATGCTTTTTGAATGGGAGTCAATTGGAGCCAGCATCTAGTGGCCGTCGGTGGCATTTTAAGATATTTCCACATTGGCTCCAGCCTCAAGCCGTGGTAGTTGCCGCTTGAGAATACCAGATTATTTTACCTGTTTAGGCCTCCAAAAATGAGAAGGGACAATCACTGCGTTCACAACTCACTGACATAAGCAACATGTGATGAGGGGTCACAAATAGAAACTACTTAATTTTAAGCAGCCAGAGTGAGAAGTTTAGAAGAAGTAACATTTCATAGCTTAAATCTCAAAATGTGCGCTGTGAAAATTAATTTAGTTAATTACATTTTTTGGACCATGTGCAAAAAACATGAACTTCATACAAGGAGAGGAGATGCACATTATGCGCATATACACATATTGCCATGAATTACGGAACACAATGTAAATTGTGTGTTGTATGCTGTAAATACTGTCGTTATTCAGAATATCACTATTCATTATGAGCTCTTTTTAACTAATGTACTAATGTAACTAATGTAACTAATGTTATGACTATTCTTAAGTAGAAAAGCCTAATTAGAGACAGGGGTCGCAAATTAGCCTTGGCTAGAAATCCTATATGCAACACATCTGTTTCCTGTTATTTTAACCTGTTACGTTTTTTTGCATCGTCCCTGACAAGTAAAACTAATAAAAAAAATAAAAATGTATTGCAACAGATTAAGCAACGACAGCTAATTTCCATCTACCTTCTTGGGCAGGTAGACACAGAAACTAATACAGCTATTGCAATTAATACAAATACAATAAAATTCAGTCATAGATCCAAACATACATGCAAAATTTCAATCATTATGTCCAACACTATACAATATATGTAAATAATGAATAAGAATAAGGTCAACTAGGGGTGTTGTAGCAGGAGGCTTTTGTTCCATATGGAGTTCGGAGGGCTAAAGCCATGTGACTTCCATGTGTCCGGAGCTGCAGTGTTGCAACAAATGAGGTCAGCCTCCAGGTATGGGCTCGAACAGCAGGCAGCGCCCCAGGAAGGGTACGGCTTTATACACACACACACACACGCACGCACACACAGAGGCATGCAATAAAGACACACAATCACACACATCCAGGCATGTGTGAAGGCTTGCTCTCTCACACACACACACACACACACACACACACATGCATACACACAAACAGACAGTGTGTCTGGTCCCAGCAGAGATGAAGTGATGCAAAATGACATCAGTCGCTCCTGTTTCTGCATACAACATGTGACTCATTACACTGGCCACTAAAGGCTCAACATTATCACTGCTGAGAGTGGCCAAAGAGGCCCGGGTTATCACCACAAACATCACCTGAACTGGACATGGGTTTATTGATCGCCATAGAGACTGATTGTCACTGAACAGGAAATGAATGTTGTGTAAGAGAGCGGGGGTGAGAGTGTTACTGTGTCATTCAGAGTGGAGCGTCGATTCATTTGGAGGGTGGACAGCGTGGGCGTGTGTGTATATGTTGATGTTGAGTGTTTGAGTTGAGAATGTTGTTTTTAAAAGCAAACTTTTAGCCTGGCTTTTAATTGAATTTTGTTTATTTTATTTATTTATCTGTCTTTTATCTATATGTTTTAGCCTGTTTTATTAGTTGGCATATTCTTCTATTCTATGTTTATTTTCTTGATTGTTTTCCTTTTTAGATCTTACTTATTATTTCTGGTTTTACTTACTTCAACACATCTCCTCTCTTTCAGTATTTTATTATTCTATCTTTATTATTTCATCTTTATCTTCCTTTCCTTTGTTTTCTTTTTAATGCTCTACCTTTCACTTCTGTTTTTACTCACCTCTGGTGTTTCCTCACTGAAAATTCATGAGAGTTATGATAGCGTTTCCTCAGTTCCTGTAAAGCACTTTGTGTTCCATTGTATTGGTATGAAAAGTGCTATACAAATGAAGTCTGATTGATTGGTTGACTGAGTGTGTTTGTGCAGCTGTTAGTTGCATCTGCGTATATCCTAAAAGTGGCATTACTCTGGTTTTGGCCACTAGGGGGCAGAAAAACATAACAACAAGCTGACAGACACACACAGCCACAAATATCACAGGCTACAATTTTTTATATATATAGTTAATGTGTTGATGTGCCTATTTACATATCCAGCAGACACTGAGCAGCATTAACATTCATTTGGACTCATTTCTATCCACATGACAAATGAACGTCAAATATTCGCTCTATGTTTTGGGCCCCAACTCTTGAGAAAAATGTGTCTTAAAAGGTGCAGTGGGTAGGATTTAGTGGATCTAATACCCCTCTCCTCACCTTCCCCTTCCAGGTGTGTAGGAGAACGTACAGTGGTCACAAAACTCGCAAAACTCGTGAAAGGTCCTCTCTAGAGCCAGTGTTTGGTTTGTCCGTTCTGGGCTACTATAGAAAAATGGCGGTGCAACATGGTGGGCTCCATGGAAGAGGACCCGCTCCCTATTTAAAGGGCTCATTTCAGGTGATTATACACCAATTAAAAATATACTTATGAATATTATATTACATTTCTGCCAAGTCTGTTCCGCTAGATGCCACTAAAGTCTACACACTGCACTTTTAAACTGCTAAATGCTTGACTCTGTTCACCACCTACAGTAATCGCTAACATTGTAATTCCATCGTACGCTGCTGCGCAGGTAGTTTATAACATGTTCATGTTGCTTTCTTGCCATGTCAGCAGAATGAGAAGAACAGCGAAATCTTCCCTTATTCTGACTTAGGAGCGTATTATTGTGAGACAGTTATCATAAGTGGAAATGATTATCCCCAAATTAGCTATTTTTTTTTTTACTGTATTACATATTTGTAATACATTTATATTTATGCAGCAGCTAAGAAGTAAATCCAGATACAAACAATGTATACCTTGTTTTCTAATTTGCTGAATTTACTGTATTGTATTGAAATTTATTTGCAGGGAACTGCTGGTAAACTTTGAAGCCACTTTGTCACCAGTTTAACACTGTCAGAAATGTATAACTTGGACTTACAAGTAGGAGGCTGAACAGTTTTTGTTGATTGGCCGCTTATAATTTCAGTCTGTACAAAATAACATGAATGTAGCATTATCTTATCTTTTTGCCAGGAATAACTGTCAATGAGGTTGCTCAGAGCAGCAGAAACTGAACCCTGTAATACCAAAACAATGAGCTAAAAAATGCCAAGAGTCAGGTGTTTATTCCGTAATTTCTGCACTACAGCTGTCTAACATTATACATTATCCAAAAACCCAAGGTGACATCCTCAAATGTCTTTTGTCCCGACCAGCAATCCACAACCCAAAGATATTCAGTTTACTGTCATAGCGGACTAAATGTTGACATTTGGAGAGCTGGGATCAGAGAATTTTGAAATTTTCCACTTAAAAAATGACTCAAAATGATTAATTGATTCTCAAAGTAGTTGGCAACTAATCGACAAATCATTACAGCTATTACACAGTCAGTGTTTAACTCATGGATAATGATTAATGCATGTTTAAATTAACATTGGTGGTTAGTTGGACACATCTTAACCTTTCTAATAATTAATTATCAGAATATTTTAACCAACTAAAAAAGATTCTGTCCACCTGATGTTTGTTCATTTGAATAAGGTAACATGCATGTGCAAGAGTCCACCTCATCTCTTTACCTATTACCTGCTTTTGTGTTGTGTTTAGACTGTTATCACACAGAAGAGAAGTATAGGACACACACGTACACACCTGTGACATCAGTCAGCCAACTGACCCTTGCTTTACCTGTCTACAGCCAAAAACACCCCTCCAGACTTTGTCCTGTCAAACACAGCTCTTATCTCAGGTACCAGGATGCAACTCAAAATGGAAAAACAAAAAACTTCTCTGAAGCTCAGATCGAACTGTCTCAATCAATGAGTAATCAATAAAACAAGGCTTTGTATGATAGGAAATCCCATGACCAAGTTTTAGAAATACAAGAGGCTGGTTTTACTTTAATATACAGATTAATGAGTCACCTCAAAGAATAATTATATTTGTCATGGACAATCTGTAAACAAATACACAATATCGCACATCTGTAAAGATATTTACACGGTGAACTTCAAAACTAATCTTTTAATTAACCTTGTCATTTCCTAGCACATAATTTCCATTATTCTAGGTCCATGCCCTTATTTTCATTCATAATGTCATGCGGCTATGCAGCTTTTACAGCATATTATTAACAGAGATGGAGAGAGAGGATGAATTATCTCCTGCTCTCCTACTGCCTTATAAACCCAATGTGAGGTCTTGCCATTATCATCTCCCCAGCCACTCATCCAGACAAGTGATTTGCGCCCGCATTACTCACCACGACACAAAATTACATTATTCATCTTTTAGTCACAGTGCCTCTCTATGTTGCTGTGGAGAATAGTACAAGTGAAGTTAATTGATTTGTTCGGAGGAAATGTTACATGTTTGGGTAGATTAACATATCAGAAGCAGAGCTACACTGTACCTTTGTTCTCACTTTTCACTCAAAAGCTTCATGCTAACTCACCACCTGACACACATTAAAACAAAAAAGGCATTTAGCCTCTGAGGAGAGCTGCTGCTTCAAAGGCCAGACCTGTTAGAGCCATTACACTGACATAAGAATGAAAACATTGATCACATCAAAAATATATAAAATCATAGAGGCATCAAAGCCACCAAAGAAAAATGCCACCAAAGACGAAACAACAAAAACAGCCCAGTGATGGAAGAAGAAATGAAGGAAATCAGGGAATCTATGTCAGAGGAGATAAGTAAAGTCGCCAAACAACAAACCAAACTTATGGAGCTAATGTATGAGGAGAAATACCTTAACACGCTATCAAGGAAAAAGGATAAGATTGAATCGATGACATGGAACCATACACATGAATGGAAGACTTGATTATAATCGGACTGGAGACCAAGCACCAAACATATACCAGGGCGACGTCAGTCACAGACAAAGGTGAAGATGCACCTGCACACTGGGACAACAACTCGTACAGTTTTTTGAAAGACAAAACATGTCCATTGAAAGCAACAACATCGCAGCTTGTCGTATACTTCCCTTAAAAAGGACAGCAGAGTAAATTTGTCTATTATAGTTTGTTTTGTGAATCGAAAGAGCAAGATTGAGCTATTAAAGACAAGCTAGGAAGCTGGCTGGGACGGGAGTGTATCTGAATGAACACCTCACCAAAATGAATGCTGACATTGCCAGGTAGGCACTCATTCTACGGAGAAGCAAAACAAAATACAAGCCACCTGGACAAGAAATTGGAAAAGTGATGATTCGACTGAATGGATCTCCTGAAACCGCAAAAGTGGTCATGTTAAGGGATCTAGAAGACCTAGATCTGTACAGATGATGACATACAATTTGCTCTGTCCCGTGGAACAGGAGTCATCAATAGACAATGATGTTGATGAACATATACAGCAGACACAGGCATGAACTGTGTGTGGAATTATTTGAATGGCCAAGACAGGAGTACAGTATTTCTTTGTGGAAATACTTGAATAGACGATGACTGCTACTATGAGGTCGGACAAGGATGATTCCTTTCCATTCAAAGACAGGGATGATGATGAGTTTGGAGAAATGGGATCATCTCACTGTGTGCGTAACAATTTACTTGGACATGAGAACTACGAAAAGCTGAACTTTAAAACTTTTGACTTTATATAACACAAATTGAGAATGACATTGATCCTGAGAATCACTTCTATAATAACATCAGCTGCAACTGTGAGTATTGTACAGATGAACAGTTCAAAAGCAATGTAATAATGGACGGTACATTGTCAATAATACACTTCTGTTTTTCTTTTCAAGCAGCTCCTCAATGAGCATCTAAATCTACTTCTAATATTAAAAAACTGTTTTATGCAGGCTGTTGTATCAGCTCTAACTGAAGAATTATGAATAGAGAGATGATCATGCACTGGAATAAATTCACTATTGTTAACTGTCTATTTTGACAAAACAAAAAAACTTCGATGGTAAAGTTCAATCATTTAGAATAAAAACAACGAGGATCAATGAGTGGTCATTAAGTACACACATTCACAGCTCATTTACGACTGTCTGGCTGGTGATTGATCCACTGAACGTGCCGCTGCTCTGTACCACCAACTGAACAGTCAATCCAGAGAGCCACATTAGCTCTCATTCACTGAGAAATACTGGTGACTCCCTTCAAAGAGAGGAGTTAAGGTCACTAGATATGGCACTAGCCGCTTTTTTGAAAAAAAGTCACTAAAGGGGTCTGAAAAGTCACTAAATCTAGTGACAAAGTCATTAAGTTGGCAACAGTGAACCAAGCTAGCAGCTAGAGTTAGCCTAAGCTCCACGCTCTCATCCAAATATGGTCTCTTTGCATCACTTCTGACTCCAAAAAAACCAAGATGGCGACGGTCAAAATGCCAAACTCGAGGCTTCAAAATGCGAGTCCAAAAAACCAATGGGTGATGTCACAGTGGCTACATCTGTTATTTTTATACAGTCTATGGTCTTGACACATTCAATAATAAGAAGGTTGATATGTCTGATGAATGACAAAAAAATGGTCTTTGTATGTGGGGATTTTAATGTAGATTTGTTAAACTCCAATGAAGACAAAAAGAAGAGAGACTTTGACACAATGTATTTCCTATTTCCTACTATCTTAAAAACAACTAGAACAACAAGTGACAGTGCTGCATTAATAGATAACATTTTTACCAGTGAAACTGGGGGTATAGTAGTAAGTGGACTGCATCTTAATCACATACGTGACCACCTTCCTTTTTTTGAAACCTTACAGAACTTTAAGATTAAAACTCAGAAATTCTGATACTTATAAACTGATTTGACACAGAACAGCAGAAGCCATAGGGACTTTTGTGGATCCAAACAAAGCTTATGATGAATTTCTGTTTACTTTTGCCACCTTATATGACAACCACTGTCCTGGATCACCTGAGGACTAGAAAATGCCTGTAAAAAGAAACATTTACTATATAAGCAGTTCTTAAAACATAGAACAAGGAAGCAGAAAATAAATATAAAAATGTAGAAATACATTGACATGTATAATGAGACAATAAGAAGCATTATTACAAACTATTGGAACAGCACTGAAGTAATACACAAGGTACATGAAAAATGCTTAACAGCATAATTAAAAAGGGTACAGGAAAAACAGACTACCCAAATTACTTTATTAAAAATAATCAACCAAGAAATTGTCAGGAAAGTAGCAGAAGGCGGACCCAAATGCAGGCAGTACAAACTGAAGAATAACTTCTTTATTTTAGCTTGAGTGCAGGCAAAGAAAAACTGAACTGAAGAGACTGAACAAAGGATCCAACAAGACTGAACTGAAAACCAGGACTTAAATATAAACTGAGCTAATGAAACAACAAGGAACAGGTGGCAAGACACAGGGGCAGGCTGGGAGCTGATTGGCTGGGGAAGACACAGGGAGCAGGGCAGGACTAACGAGACTGATGCAGGGCAGGTGTGGAGGGAAGAGCAGGCTGGGGAAAACAACAGGCAATAACTGTTCTGAGCTGAGGATAAATCAAAAACAGAACTTCATCCATGAGTAAAATACAAGTCTACAATATAATCATGCACATCCTCTTAATATATAAACCGTCATAAATCAAACCGTCTAGGAGTTACATGAATATAACTCATACTGAGCAAACACAGCAAAATAAACTTCAGCCTTACACTGCCAACCTAGAAACCTTTACCGTAAAGACTAGAAACATAAATTGCTGTTGACATAAACAAGAACCAATAAATCTGTCAAGCGGAGTAGGCTGCATATTAAGGCTGCATGTAACAACATAAAGAAAGACAACTGTTGCTGTTGAGTTTCAGTTCACTTTTGCACTTAGTTTCGACGAGAGTCGATGACGCAAGCTACAGTATCTCAGCAAGTGGTCCTTAAATATAACTTGCAACCTCTTATCTGAAGCCTTCTGATGGACTGGTGGAGGGACTTAGAGCCAGACTGGGATGGAAGCATAACAGAAATGAACTAGTTTATTACTTGCTTTATAAATGCATTGTATTAGCATTTGAAAAATGCTCCTCAACATGACTTGACTCACCTGATCTCTTGTCCTTTATTAACCCATTCACCTGAACATATTACTTACATATTGTGAACATATAAAACTAGTTTAACTTTAACATCTTTGTGAAAATCAGCCTAGTAATTATGTGTAATTCTGGGGAAAAAAAACAAAGTAGTTTAAAACAACTGAATTATTACATAACCTCTGTTGTTGTCCAGAAACTATTAAAAACACATCAGTGAGCAACACTGCTGCACTGGGTGACATGTTCCCTCACCACAAAGAGTTTTGGGCATTTTTGGTTAGAAACTGCTCCAAAGACTAATAACTGCCTTAGCTTGTTGTGCTACAATATAAATTTCTCAAAGAACTTTAGCACAAAGTTGCGGTTATGTTGTGATATGTAGCACAACAAACTAACGAAGCTCTAACCGTGTTCTCGCCCAGCAGCGTCTGCCTCACAAGGATCTGCTCTCCCTGGAGACTCAAAACTGTGGTCGCTGTTTAGTCTTTGGAGCTGATTTCTTAACAAACCAACTTCACCAAACTGTTCATAATGAAGGAACATCAGTGCAGCAGTGTGGCTTATTGACCTGGTTTTAATAGTTTTTGGACAACAATGGAGGTCTATGGAACAGAGGACTTTGGATGCACACACAATACTTGTAATTAGATCAATTCATTGTTGGTTTGGCTCTGCAAATGAGATTTGTTGAAAATAAGAAAAATATAAAAGATCCTTACAGACAAAATATGACCTGCAATATACTTTTTCTTTCATGTAGGGTTTCATATTGCAAGTTTAATATAGCCGCCACGGGAATGGCAGCCATTCTTTATCTTTACTCTGTATTCTGTATGCCTCAGTGCAGAATGCTGTCATATGTGACAGTAAATGATTAGAGGAAGGTGCTAACACTAAAAGCTTGAGAGGTTAAATTCCCTGTATAGCTCAGTCAGATCCACAGCTCTACTCTTAAGGTTGAACCCCTACCTGACACATAACAAAGGAAACTGCTGAGGAAGGAATAAAAAGACATTTAGCCTGAGGGCATGCCTCTTCTTCAAAGAACAATGCATATAGTCTGTTGGTTAGCTACATTGAGGAGGACTCTCCAGCAGAAATACAAATGAATTTACTAAAGAGAAAAAAGCCCAAAAGCCCTCTGAGCCAAATATTCATTTCAATACCAGATTAGCATTGAATAATGGCATCCATTTCCTCTTTCACTTCACAGGCAGCAGGACAGTGATTGCCTGTAGAGACGTTGTGATGTGGCAGGGCAGGACTCCCAGATAGGAGAGGACTCTATAGCCCTTCATATCCTGCCAGTGTGAGATTCAATTAAAACATTACTGGTGTTGTGCAAGGGGGGGTCAGAGGGGGATCCCAGATTGTGATTGCTGTGGGGTAACAGTAAGAATGCCCACAAACATGGATTTAATTCCTAAAATTAATCTTTATTTTTAGGTACATTTACACTAGTCTGTGTGCACGTGTGGTTCCTTAGATGCATGAGCACTTAAAGGGGACATATCATGCACATTTCAAGGTCTATATTTTTATTTGGGGGCTCTACTGGAATATCTTTGCATGATTTATGGTGCAAGAAAATCCTTATTTATTTTATATTGGCCACAGTGGTTTGTAATAATTTTACAATTCTGGAAAGTTTGATGGCAGCAACTGTTTTATCTTTTCTTGCAACTATCACGAGGTAAACAGTCAAGTATGGTGTTCACGTTACAAAGTAATCCACCTGGACTATGCGCTTGCACGTATGTGGGACCAGCCAGATGATGTTGGGTTGCTTTGCAACAAAAGTTGAGCCCCGTTCAACTTTTTTGCTGGACAACTGCTTCGTTTTTTTGCCAAGTTGCGGTGGCACCCCTGCTGTGTCAACGGACTTCGCCCATTCAAATGAATGAGAGGAATAATGTCGGTCTGAATACCCCCTTCTGCAGCCCCTCAGTTCATCCTCTGTTTGAAACAGGCAGTTTTAGCTCCTGTCTCTTTAAGGCTCTCCTGCCGATGAGCCCACTCTGTTCTGATTGGCCAGCTCCTGGAAGCTGTCCCTTGACAGACTTCCACCAAACCGGAGGCTTTTTGTAAACAAACAGCAGTACTAGGTTTTCACTTCTTTGTCACTTTTTCACTTCTTTTTTCTGTTTCCCCTTTACTCAAAACGTAAGCTACTCAAATACATCCGTACACGTTCGAGCCTGACCTCTGATTCGAAAAATGTGAGTGGACGACGCAAGAAGCATGTGGAACAACCTTAGCAACAAAGACAACAGAACGGCTGGCTATTTGTGGGCATGCACTCGATCTAACATCATCATGAGGAGGAAGCACAGGTAACTTTGCAAATGAAGCATTCAAAGAAAGCTGAAGCCCTGTTTTTTGCAGCATTTTCACATATGCTCAAGTTTTGCAACTTTGACCATGTTTAACAAAGATATCCAACATTATAACAGTATATAAATGACAGAAACCCACATAAAGCATGTTATGTCCCCTTTAACACAGTAACCAAAGTCTTAATGCTTCCATAGTTAAAACAGTTAAAACTCAAAATATGTGGAAAACAAATCTCTGACAGTCTTCAAGCTGAGCCTAAAACTGTGTGCTGCCACTTCAGTTAATAATTACCTCCCCATGTAATTGACTGTTGCCTACTTGACTATTTCCACTAACTACTACTATTCAGAACTCATGTGGTAGTCTGTAAAACAATATACAAGTACAAAACAATCCCAACACATTCAACTTAATAAAACAAATCATGTGTATGTGAAGCTCTGAACAGAAAGCAATTAATTAATTATCAAAATTGTAATAGATTTTGTGTTGATGCTTGTTTGACATGTTATAAGTTGGAGAAGCACAGGTGTAAATAACAAACTTAAACTTCTTTCAAGCTGGGGTAATATAAGAACATTAGACCTTAAGAGCATTGAGCGTTAAGACTTTAAACTGCTAAGTGATAAGTGGCTCATTGCAGCAGCACATTAACAATAAAGCGTTTTTGCTCCACATGTTTTCCTTCAGGATAAAACCTACACAATCCAAGCTTATTCATAAGGGCACTGTTGAGTCAGGCAGCTAGCTGAATGCACCTCACCAACAATGAAGCATGCATATCATCTCAACCTTTCTGTCCCCCTACTGAGCCTCTCCAGTCTAATTTCATCCCCCGTCCTCAACACAGAGTTGTGATACCCCCAAAGGAAGCTTGCTGGTTGTGAGAGGCTTGCACAGCGTTCGGCAGCACCTGTCTGAGCTGGAAACCTGATCATCGGCAGGTACAAGAATAGCTTGACGGGGGTGTAAAGGCCGCTCCCCTGACCTGATGTGAACTGTCATTGAACTTCTGTCCCTGCTGAGGACAAAACCGTGATCTATGTACAGTATATGTAAGCACATATCTCTTGACATTTTAACAATTGATTGTGTCACATGCTGCATTTTTTAATCAAATCTTAAACATGTGTTTATGGTAAACAAACACAGTTACCACTGAGAAGGTAACTGCTAGCCTCTATTACACATTTTACATTGTGTCTGACTGGATTAGAGTTGGCAGACAATATGTTGATTATGACATAAAAGAGGATTTATATGCAGCACAAAACAGGAAGAAGACACTTTTTAAATGATTGATCACAGACAAAACTTACTTATTTGTAAAATATATAACCAAAATGTTAAATTTGACAGATTTTGGATAGTTACAATTAAACTGAGATTCAATAAACCTATATAAAAGACCATATACTGTATAAAGTCAAATCAACTGAAAATCTAAAATTAGTAGTGTAATGTAACATACAAAGAGGTTTTTTTAGATTCATTTTTGGGCTTTATTGCCTAATTGGACATGTAAAGAGACTGTAAGTTGACCCAAAAGGACATCCTCATATTGAGGAAGCATTAGTCATAGTTGTGTATTCTGAATATTGGAATTTTATTCAATTACTGTACTTGAGTACAAAGTGGAGGTACTTGTACTTTACTTGAGTATTTCCATTTCATCCTACTTAATACTAACAACATTTCACAGGGAATAGTTGCGCTTTTTACTCTACTACATTTATTTGACAGCAACAGTTATTTCACAAATATAAAAAAACATATGATTAGCTCATAAAATATGATGTATTGTTACAGATTAAACGAACCAACAGTGTAAATAAAACAGTATTAAAACAATTACAATTAGGTCCAAGTTGACCAACTATAACAGTAAAATACTGTTATATAATTACACTATTATTTAAATACTACTACTTGCACATTAATACATCAGCCAATCCAATAACATAATATATAATGTAACACTCACAGTGGCCATTTTTGTGCATTGACAATTTTTACTTTCAACCCTTTTAGTATTTTAAGAAGGATATTTCAAAACTTAAACCTTTGCTGTTTTTCAGTATCCAATTACACAATTTATTAGGCAGCATACCCTTGAAGCCTTTTTATTCCATGTGGTTCCTTCATCATATGACTCATCGAAATCAGTGTGGGAGCATCATCTGGAGGTGAGGCAGCTCTCACACTCCTACTGAGGAAATGTGGCTTTCCCAGATTTCCTCCCTAATAGCTTTGGAGAGACTGACATACGACCTGAAACAAATGTTGGACAAATTCTGAGAAATCTGGAACCTTTTCCATTAATTTTTGTAGAGACAGTGATCAGGACCTGGTGTTTTGTTTTGCAGCGTAATGTTATTTGGGTAGGGGATGTTATTGTGTGTTATTATTTTGTGCTTGTAAAGTAAAATATGCATAAAATAAAAGGAACAGTAAGGGAGTAAACATCCATTGTTAAATATAATTTGACACTAGATATGCTGTAAGTTTCATTTTGTTGGATATTTGACTTTTTGCTCTGTCTTGAAGTTTTCAGATATGCAGTACAGCTGTAGTTACCAAGCAGTACATCAAAAAAAAAAAAAAAAAAAGCTCAGACTAATCACAGTAAGTCACATGACATTCAATATTCAAAACACAGGCAATGTAACGACATAAAGAAAACTTCTAATCTGCTACATTTTGCTAATACTTTGCAAAATGTAAAAACTTTTAATTTTGCAGTACTGAATACCATTAGTCAAGAGTAACTTAGTTTTTTTACTCAAGTACTGTACATAGGTACAATTTTGAGGTACTTGTACTCTAATATTTCCATTTTATGCTACTTTCTACTCCACTACATTTATTTGACAGCTTTAGTTACTTTTCAGATGGAGATGTGACACAATGGATAATATAACAAGCTTTTAAAATACAACACATTGTTAAAGATGAAACCAGTGGTTTCCAACTTTTTTTGGCTTTTGACGTCTTACTAAAAGCAGTGTGTAGTCGGGGTCACATTTCAGATGTCTATGAGTTGTCAACAGCTCCATCAAATAGTGATTTTTCCCTCTAAACTTCTCACATGCTTTCATTTTAATAAATGTTCAAATGATCCAATATTTCACCAAAAATCAAAGATTAGAGAAAAAGTCCAACAGCTAAAAACAGATTTGTGTATCAGAACTTTGTTTTTTCTTTTTTCCTCTCCCATTAATCATCTCATGACCCCTCAGATTTATCTGGTGACCCCTTTGGAGGGGCCCGACCCCTAGGTTGGGAACCACTGGACTAAACTAGCTGACTGTATATAAAGTGGTTGAAACTAGCTCCACCTCCAGCAGCTACAACAGTAACATGCTGCTCTAACACTGATGTTTCAGTATTAATAATCTAATGATGTCATATATAATAATATATCAGTCAGAGGGACCAAACCACTACTTTTACTGCAATACTTTAACAACATTTTGCTGCTAATACTTATGTACTTTTACTTAAATATGATTTTTCAATCGGGAATTTTACTTGTAATAGAGTATTTTTATATTGTTGTATTGGTACTTTTACTTAAGTAAAAGATCTGAGTACGTCTTCCACCACTGGTCAGAGGGACTAACTACTTTTAATACTTTCACTACATTTTGCTACTAATACTTATGTACTATGTCTTTTCATGCAGACCTTTCACTTGTAATATAGTATTTTTCCTTGTAGTATTGCTATTTACGCAAATAAAGTGAGTGAATAACCTCCTCTCCCACTGCTTATCACTCATTTATTTCCTTTTAGTTCTGCTCTTTAACTACAGCTCTACATTCACCTGTGGAGGACCACCTTGCGGTTATATTTTTCTTTTTTTCAGCAGTCAGGAGCAGCAGAGAGAGTCTCGGGCCGACCCGGGCAGAGCTGCAGGACCACCGCTTGGAAACATCTCTCCGAGCACACACACACACTCACACACCCATGTGCGGCCAGTAGGAGGGGCCATGTGCTGAGGTGTTTGAGTAGGTGATGCCGTAAAAGCGGCCAGTGTGTCGCAAACCAGGTGTTTTGCGGGGGAGAGGGGAGGAGGGGTGAGGCGGAGGAGGAGGAGGAGGAGGAGAGACAGGAGGGAGGAGGGAGGAGGTGACTCGCGAGCGGCTGCGTTTCAGACTCAGCGAGAGGATCATGGCGGATGGCCCCAGGTGTAAGCGCAGAAAACAGGCGAACCCGAAGAGGAGCAGCGGTAAGTCCAAACTCCTCCGCGACCGCCGCTGAGCGCTCCGGGCGGGCTGCAGGGGAGCTTTTCACTCGGTAAACTCCTTCTGGAGACTTCTTGGGAGTGAGTTGGACCACGTTTGAGGGAGTTTTTGGGAGTGTTAGTGTGTTCATATCCCAGTGTGGTGGTGTACCGTTATACCTGGCTGGCTCCTCTCTCTCTCCGCCTAGCGGTGCACGGGGCCGCCCGGCCGAGTGCACCGTTATCCGGCTGCTATAATAACTCGGGTAACGCTTCATACTTAAGTGCGCATTTTTTGTTTTTAGTTTCTTACACTTTCCTTTCTTCATGTTTCTCTACTTGTCTGCCACTTTTCCACCCGCAGCAACACTTGGCGGCAGGTTGCGCTGCTTTCACATAACAACGTGGCCCGTTGAGCGCAGTTTGTAGTTGACTGTGTAGGTTTTTTTTTTTTTTTTTTTTTTTTTTTAGGGCGAGGTTGCGGGGTTAGTTTCGTGCTAACTTGCTGCTCTCTCGGCCCCGGACGACACAGTTTCTCATTGCCTTTCAGAATAATTCAACTTTAGCTGCTTGTTTTGACGTCCGGATGGTGAATAGCGCTGTTGCGGTGAATGCATGCGGGTTTTTTTTTTTTTTTTTTTTTTTTTTTTTTTTTTTGCATGGGCTTTGGTCTGGTCAATGCAATGCTGCTCCGGTGATGGTAAAGACATGGGATGTTTATTTTATCTCCACCTCACCCCTCCCTGCTACAACTGCAACAGCACATGTTTCCTTGTTTAAGGTAAGAGTGAAAATTATTGATTCTCCAGAAGTGGATGTGGCATTTTACTTTTTTATCTGAATGCATGCGTTTCCTCATTGCCTGCACCAGCTTGGCATCATTAATTAAGCTTTTTAATTAATTGAGCGTGTTTTATGTTGATTATCCAGCAAATTGCTCCTCTTGCACAATTTCGACCATTGCTTTTTGCACCTTTATATTCGGTTTTGGTACCTAATATGGACTTAAAGTGTATCTGTGGTTGTCATTGTTTACTTAGTGATGTTTGTATCTGTAATAATGCTGTAATCACCCAAAGAGAGTTTATCTTTATGATGTCAATATAAAAATAAGTCAAAGTTATGAATTAAATACTATAAAAGTAGAGTATAAATCTAGGTTGTTGGTTTAACTTTAAATTTAGACAACCCTTAGGTGTCAGCGTCCCTCATTGGACGGTTTCTCACCTGTACTCTCCCCCTGTTACATCGTATCAGCCAATAAAAAAAGTAAAACCATGAATATATTCTTTTTGGTCACCGTTATGAGGCTTGATGTGTGTGAGCCGAGGGGCTGGAAAGCACCTTTTTTTTCCTCCTGCTGACGACACGACGGTGACTCGGTGCGTCCGTACAGGAGCCATCATCATCATCACCATCATCATCATCATGTTTACCTGAACGCGGATAACGGGGGCTGACAAATGGCCTAGAAATAGACAGAAATAACACCTGCGGCTCTCCACCGTTGACGGATCCGGATCCGCTCGCCGTTTCCTAAAGGCTCTGCGTCTCATGAGGAGCCAGGAAAAACCGCTCCAAATGTCAACTTGTGCAGGTAGAGATGATATTTTTTTTTTTTTTTTTTTTGTAGTTTTTCACCGTGTGCCATGCCAGCTTCGCATGGATGCTCGCCTTCCCTTCATTCTCGCGGGATTTATCTCTCTCATCGACACGCATTTCTGACCCACTTGTGCATGTTTTATCTTCCCTTTTTCGTGTATTTTTGTGCACCGGTTGGTTGGTTTTGGTCGAGTGCAGCTTGCAGCTGTGTGTGTGTGTCTGTGTGCGCGGAAAATGAGCGGTGCATAAGGTGGTTATTCCTCTAGTTATTCCCCCACCGTGTGTATTATCAGTGCTTACGACTCACAGTCAAACCTCTCGTTTCCATCTATTGTGTTGCGGTAATTCGTTATACAATTTCCTGAGCGGTGTGCGGAAGGGAATGGCGGTCAGTACCATTACTGCAGTGAAGGCGGGGTTGCTGTTTTTTTTCTGGACCGGAGACAGCCAGGTACGCAAGGTGATGCAACACCTTTAAAGGTGTATTTTAACCGATTTCCCGGTGATATTCTCGGCGTGAATGGCACAAACACTGAATGGAAATATTCCCTGAGCGTCTCATTTAGTTTACTTACCAAAAATATAACGTTAAATGCCCCTATAATGTGCAAGGAGCGCATCCTGGTCCGTGTAACGGGGCGCACAATCAAGATGGCAAAAGGTGCTGTGATTTCAGTGCGCACCGCTTTGATCTGTTGCAGGTGAAACTCACATGCTTCTCGTTTTCGTCTCGTTTTCATTATATTCACCTTGCATCAGCAAAAGGCGTATTTTTTTTTTTTTTATGAGTTTCATCCACATGAAACAGCTTCAGCTTCACAGCTTTGTGAATTTCAAAAAGAGCTGATGAGCCAAACATTTTAGCTGGTGCTAATGTACCATGACCTCCAGCCTGTCATCACCGCGATGAGGCACACAGCTGCAGATACAATCAACTATACTGTCACAAAAGCTTTAATTATGTGCTTGCAATGTCCTTAAACAGTTCATATGTTCACATCATTTGGTACTGTACTGGCTTCAGTGTGAATGCCAGCCTAATGGGGGATGAACTCTCCTATATATATATATATATATCAGAAGTCAGTTGGTTTACCTGAAACTGTATCCCATCCTGGTTTATACTGATAATAACTGATATTACTCAGGTGACTGTAGATTGACTTTAAACACTTTCATGTTTCAGTTATTATAGAGGCAAGTCTTTCATCGTTACTTTCATGAATGATCTGCCACTTATTTTCTCTATTAATCCATTAGTTTGTCTAAAAAATGTCAAAAAATAACTGTATTAGTATCGTATTAGTAATTGTAGTATTGTATGAACTCAGCCCAAGGCAACATATTCAAATCATTCATGTTTTGTCTGAACCACAGTACAGAAGCAAATCTTCACATTTAAGAAGCTGGAACCAAAGAATGATTTAACTTATTACTTTAACAATTAATTGATATTGAAAACAAGTAATTCATAAATTGATTTATCATGGTAGTTGTACTCTTAAAGCTAGGGTAGGCAATTTATTTTAGAAGCACTTTTTGTTATATTTGTTCAAATTCTCTTCACATCCTAACAACAATCAATAAATCAAATGCTCTGACAAAAAAAAAAAATCTGGTATTTGTGGCTGTCGCAGGCCTGTAATAAGCCCGTCCAATCATTTCATTTGGCCCTCATGAAATGACTGGATAGCCTACGTGCTTGTCTACTTGTGCACTCGTGGCCAATCACGTAAACCGGCGTTTAGACACCGATGGGAAGAACAGCTGTTCAAACACTTCCATGAGGGGGTACAAAGACGTTACTCGGACGAGGGGAGGACATTTCTCTATGTTTGATAGTTACCGTATAACAAGTGACATATAACATGATAACAAGTTAAGTTAGACTTTGTTGTCGGCTTCCAGGCTCATTTAAAAAAAAAAATGAAAGTAGAAGTGTTTTTGGGGGTTCAGTTTTGGGTGGAGGCCTGAAGGGAGGGGCTGGGATACTTTCAGAATCTATCTTACTCCTGCTGGTGTCTCCAAAGTTGCCTCCTCCAGCTTTAACATCCTCTTTCTTTACTTTCTTAAAGATTTTGCTGGATGAATACAGTCAGAGGACATCATGAGGCAGCACATGACAGATATCACACATTTCTGTCTCCAAATCACATCATATTAGCCACAGGATACTAAATTATGAAAGAGCGTGATGTACATGGTCAATAACAGCTTTGCATCTTAAAACAATACGTGTTAAGGTTACATTCACACCCGCTGTCGGTTTCCTTTCGGACCAAACCGTAGTATAAAAGTTGGCATGTTGCATTTTTTGTGGTTTTACTCTCACATCGCCCGGCTGTACTGCAAGTCAACAAGAACTCGTTAACCAAAGTGATACTTGATTGGTTTGGTAGCCTGTCGTCCCTGCTGGTCAGAGACAAATCTGATCCAAGTCTCTGTAACTTAAACTGAACACTGTCTTTGCTCTGTTGAAGACATGAAAGAAAAAGCTGAATGTGATATTTCAGACTTCGGTTTGTCCTTGATTCAGTTTTTTATGCATAAGCAAAAACCTGTGGGTCAGTCTCATCTCTTCATACTCATAAAACTTAATATGATGAAATAAGTTCCTTTAGTTATAGTCTTATTCATAATGAGCCACATTGGAGTTTGTTTAATACTCATTTTAAGGTGTGCTGGTGCTTTGCTAATGTGTCACCAAAGTTCAGATGGTATTCTGCTCATCTATACAAGAAAACTGAACTAAAGAGTAAACACAGATCCAGATCCGCCTCTTGTTAAAGTAGTTTAAAGTCGGCCTTGCTCTTCTTCTCTGCAGAAATGACTTGCTGCTGTATAAAAGCAGATCAAGAAACAGGTGTAATCTATAGCTATAGACCTGCGGAGACCCCCCGACAACCTTCACTTTTCCCTCTTTGCACTTATTTTTCTGTTACATTGTACGCTGGAATTTACATCCTTGTACAGAAATAAGCGCAGAGAGTTTTTCCCCTTCAGCTTAACTGCAGCCTTAACAAACTTGTTTTTAGCTCCGGCGCACATGCTAAACGCCTGTAAATGGCAGGTGTCGGCCCTCCATGTGCGCCGCCCGCTTCTGCTGCTGCCGCTTTGGTCACGGGTTCGTCATACAACGCCTCTCTGCTGGCTTCAAAGTGCTGCGTGTTTCTCTGCGTGTGTGTACGAGCACGCTCTCAGCTGGACTGTAATCTAACACACTGCAATTTAGGCACTACAGGAATGCGGCCTGGTGTTAACATACCTTGACAGGATAAACACAGCGGCCTACTCCCAGGCTTGGACGTCTCATACGTACCAGCCAGCCAGCCAGCCAGCCAGCAAGGGGAACGGGCCTTGACCAGCGCCTTGTCTGCCTGACCTCTGGAAGTTTTTTTTGGGGGGGAAACGGTACTTCGGAGTGGAGAACGTTGAGGTTTCCTGTTTTGAGCCGATGAAGTGCTTTATTCATTTTCATATCTTATAATAACTCTTTGCTTTGACAGACGAGTAACCGTGTTTTCAACAGCTTTCGGTGTCTCTTTTCACCGACTGATGTAGTATATCAGTCATATCAGGTCAGGAAAGTAGACATTGGTTGATGTGAAAGTGCTTTGAATCACTGTTTTAAAGGATAACACTCTGTCTCTTTGGTGATTTGCTCTCGGATCAGTTTGTTGTTGTGGTTTGATGTGTAGATGAGTAACGTTTTCTCTTGTGTGTTCTAGTATTTATCCAGCTCTCTCCTGTAGATGCTAAAGCCGTACCGCACTGCACGTCGTACAAGCCAGATGTGCATCGTCGTATAAGGGTCGTGACCCGTAAAAACTGAGCTTAATTGCTTCAAATGCAGGACTATATTCTGTTTACCAGTGTTTCTTAGACCGTAACACACTGTGGCAAGGCTCAAAAAAAGTCAGTTGCTCTTACACAATCACACTCACCTCAAGGAAAAAAACGGTTAAATATATAAAAAAAAAAAAAACCCTGCAGCGTGTTTATAGGCCTCTTTTTGTCTTTTATGTATGAATGAAGCGTTTTCTTGCAGTCATCCTAAGGTGCTCCAGTTACAGCTGTCCTACAGAGCAGAGGAGTCATGTGAGCTCGCTGCTTCCGAGGTAATACTGAGCATTTGTTTGCAGCTAATGTGCCTCGTCATCGGCCCGGTTTTTATCCGGGTACTCTCATTAGATTAGTGTGATATCAAGTCATAGATGCTATCGTGTCGTATAATTTCGTTTAATGAATGCAATTACAGGAAATCCAACTTGTTATTGTGACTTTAATCTGCCCTTTTTTTTGTCTGCACATGCTACAACCAAACTGTTTTAAATGGAGGACTGTTCTTTAATTATTAAAGTTTTACCTTCAATTTGATGTTTATGTGAATATTTATGGACATGTACTATCCTTGTACTCTATGTGGGAGATGGCACCGTCAGAGAGAAATGATCCTGAGTGGTATTAGAAGTGGTCGTGGTCGACAGTAGCTGTTAATTGATCCGTGATCGTCGGTCATTTATGTTACTTTCTCCTTGTGCTAAAGAGCCTGGAGCTCTGTGTGTGTGTGTGTGTGTGTGTGTGTGTGTGCTATTTTCCCTTACACAAATGGGCCTGTGGAATGACAAAGCACTACAGGATGTCTTTAGCAAGTCAGCATTAACCCCTCCCATCGCCTTTTATGGTCCAGAGGGGGAGGTGCGTTAGGGCCACTGATGCTGCTGCTGTGACTAATTGAGCAATGTGTGTGTGTGTGTGTGTGTGTTAGCATCAAGGTGGGAAACAGCTACTTTCCTTCAGGCTTTGCATAACAACACACAGGCCTCCTCGTCGGGATTTACATGCATTAACACGGTGTCTGTGAGGGAGAAGCAGCGGTTCCTGCTGATGCTGTTGCGTTTCAATTAGATGACAGCGGCTGATAAAGGCACCTTGACAGATCAGGCGTGGTGAAATGAAGGCAGATGACTCATCATACCGGCAAAGAAATACATACACATCTGGTTTAAACTGTATACGCCCTCACATCTGACTTATAGAGCGTTTAAAGCAGGTTCAAACAGATAAAAGAATCCAGAGCTCTGATCGTTTTATGCATCGTATGACGACTGAAGCGTAAAGCAAACATGGATGTGATACTGATTCAGTAGAGAGGCAACAAAACAGAATAGCATGGCTGGTATAAATAGTCACTTAACAACTAATTTCCTTCCAGTGAAAAGCTTAAACCTCCAAAATATCAACTTTTTGTGGTTAATCTGATGGTTTTTTTAATGGAGTCATAAGCCAAAGGCAGCAGCGATATCCATTGTTAATGTTCAGGATGTGTTTGGGAAAGTTGGAGAGTTAGACTATAGCTACATTCAACACATTTTTGTTTAGCATAACTGTTGCTATGTTTATGTGTAGCGTCCACATTACTCCGGCATTTCCGAACCCCTGAAATGCAAAATCACATATTGCGAAAGTAACCTCAAATCACATGACAAATGACTAACGCAGTGCTTATTGCAATGCAGGTGGAACGCTCACATGAGACTTATTTTTAGTTGAGGTGAAAGGGAAATGATGCTCTGCCCTCTGATTGAATACGAAACTGAGAGCAAACTAATTGTGTGGCGTTTGAAACTCAAGATCTAGGTGTCTGAAAGTCGTCTATCTCTCCAGCGTTGACAACACCGATTTTTAGAAGAGAACCCACCACCACCACCACCACCACCACTCACAGACGCACCCACCCACCCACCCGGTTCCTCCACAGAGAGGTCAGAGGTCAATCTAGCAGCCTCGGAGCTGTGTTACATCACAGAACACATGAGGGGGAAGGGGAGGGTGGCGGAGGGAGACATATGAGACATACTGGTTTTGAGCAGCTCAAGGGAAGAATGAACATGTAAGAGTCTGTCCATTCTTGATTAAAAGCTCTACTTTTCTCTTTCTAGAGCACGACATGTGAAATTACTTCTCCCTGACTCACTTATTTCTCCGACTCGAGCCGCGACGCTTATCGGAACGCACTTGTTCGATTGGCCGAGTAGCGTCACGTGACATGATTTACAATGCATGCAAGCGGTCTGTGAGTTTCCTGGGCTGCTAAACCAGTGTTGTAAAAGACTTAAGATAAAAAAAATGATCCATCAATATTTAATAATCCTCAATAATTTATCAGTTATAGGTCTGGATCCGGATAGGACGGCGTCTGGCTGCGGACCCGGACCACGGTTCAACTGTCAGTGACCTCGCCACTAGTCGATTTCACGATTACATAGGGTGTCATCGTGCTCATACGGTGTGCGAGTGAAAATCATTAGTAGCCCGGTGATGTCAATGATCGTGTGAAAACAGAACGTGGATGCTCACTAAGTTTCAGTGTTTGGCGTGTTTTAGCTCTGCGCTGCGTTCGGATTACAGAAACATACACAATTTTTGGGAATCAAATCACTACAAAACACTGAATACATGTAATAGTAAAGCTAACTTCTTCACTGTTGTGCACCAGTGTCACTTATCAGACCATCACTGGATGTGTCAGAGTGAATATATATATATATATATATATATATATATATATATATATATATATATATATATATGTCCCTTTTTTGTACATTTGTTAGCAGAGTAGCAGGTCATTAACCCCTGACTCAATTAAAGGATAAACGGCACTTGTAATTCAACATTCAAGATGTTCTTTCTGGATAATATTTTAAAAAAATGTTGCCCAAAATATATAGTCTGTGTGGCTATGATGTCATTTAAGACAAACTTAACAGGAAGTGATAGTGCAGTGCTGAGGTTGAAGAGGTACAAGACATTTGTTTTTGTTTTTTCTGTTCTAAGTCCGGAGTGTTAAATTGAATTAAGATTACAGTCGAGCCGAGTCCTTCTCTAAACTTACAATGCCATTTAAAAATTGATGCACCTCCTACATTAAATGCAAAATGTGAAACCAGAACTGAAATTCAACCTCCGAGCCCCACCGGTGCATAAAATCACAGAGGAAACGCTGAACTCGTCTTAGCACTTTTTCTTAAAGGTGGCCTGCTTTGCTGATGCTTTTCTCTCCGTCCGTACCGTTCAAAACACCCGAACATTCATGTATTCAGGAGGCTCGACCGGCAGCTAAACAGCTAAAACTTTAATCTGTACTGTGGCGGCGCTAACAGTGGCTGAGCTGTGAAAGACCGCCTGTGGTGAAGGGACACAATTTTTTCTTCTTCTTCTGCTGCTGCTGCTGCTGCTGCTGCTGCTGCTGCTGCTGCTGCTGCTGACCAGCATCCCACCACAAACCGTGCAAGTGTGTGTTTGTGTGTTTCAACGCCCACATATGAGGGCATACGTGCCATTGCATTGAGTGTTAAATGAGTCTATACATGTGGTTTGAGTTCATACACACGTGAGTTTGTGTGATCGTGTGGGTTAAAGACGGTGTGAAGCTGGCTCTGTGCAGACATCCCCTGTACCTCCGGTTTGTTTGTGACCGTGCGATAGACGCCGATCTACTGCGCGTGCGTGGAAAGCGTCCTCCGAGTGGACTTAGTAGTAATATAAACAGAACTACCAGGCGTCCGTGGTGTCCTCAGCTGTCCGTGTACGCGTCCGCTCGGGAGTATATTCGGGGCTAAAGTGTGCATGCAGGCCAGTGTGTATCAAAAGAAAGAGTCCCATTCAAAGTCTTTGCTTGTGTGTGTGTGTGTGTGTGTGTGTGTGTGTGTGTGTGTGAGAGAGGGGGAGAGGGGGGGGAGCAGCCTTTCACACTCACCCGGTGGGAAACTCCTCTCCCTCTCTTTTGGTGGTGGTAGAATTTGCATATCCTGCCATCCTCCATTCTCTCTCTCTCTCTTTTTTTTTTTTTTGTTTTTTCTCCTCTCCTGCCGCCTGAGAAGCAGAACAGAGAGGCCGTCGGCTCCCGGAGCTCAGAGGAAATCAGTGAAAACTCAAAGCCCGAAGCTGCTGCCGCCGCCGCCGCCGCCTGCCTGCCTGCCTCCAGGCACAACACAAGAGCCACAGGCGAGGAGGGCGCCGTACAGTAGGGACTAAGTCGAAACCGTAATCCCGCGCATGTCGGTCATTGAAGTGGGATACAGGCTCGTCTGTGATAGGGGCCGCTCGCTTTGATTCGCTTCCATTTAAATTGGGACACATCTCATAGGTAAACCCCCCCCAAAAAGAAACCTGTGTAGGGAAAACTGCACACGAGGAGAGATGGAGAGAGTAATGAAATGAATAAATAAAGCGGAAAAACAGTAAAACAGTACAATGTTAAAGCCCCAGATTGATATCAGATAATGACCTCCGCAATGTTTTTCTTCAGTGAAAGTTATAGAATCTAATTTTACCCTCTAAGGATGAGAAAATTCATCTTATTTCTAATGCTGGTGATTTACTTTTTAAAGGGAAGTTGAATAAATCTGCATCAAAAAAGACAGACGACCTCACAGATGATTTGAGTCACTTTTGGCGACTTTTTTTAGCACGAGTCATAGTAATTACTGATCTCCTCTTTTAGGAAGAAGGTTTTATTGCTCTTTGTTTTCTGGACCAGGCCGCTGTTGGAAAAGCTTTTTACAGCGCCGCACGCCTTCTAAAGTCAAACAGTATAGAGTAATGGAAAAATTTCCTTTAAGGAATGTAACATGGCATATCTCCTTTTTTTTTTTTAAAGGTTTTTACCATGCTCAAATGCTTCCTCATAGGAACCAGATGATTTTCATAGGAACATTATGCATTAAAATGAACTGTAGGAACCACAGCGGGTTATTCATTCTGATTCCAAATTTTTATTACTGTAAGAAAAAAAAAAAAAAAAAAAAAGCTATATAAAACCACCACCGTAACCAATGACTTATTTCAACTTATTTCAAAGTACCTGATTAAATAAAGCTTTAAAAAGGGGAAAAAAAAAAATATAAAACCTTGGAGCGGGAGAGACGACCTACCGGCAGCCTCAGTGGTCTCGGGAGACATAAATCATAAGCGGTGGACAGGTGGGTTAGGAGGGGTCTGAGCTCACTAAAGACACCCCGGAGACCTCAAAGAGTACAGCAGCAGCAGCAGCAGCAGCAGCAGCAGCAGGATAGGTGGGAGTGGAATAGAGAATTAGATTAGAAGCACTGTAGAGTGATTTATTTCTTCTCTTCCACGCTGTTAGTTTGCTTCCCGTTCAGGTCTTTTTTTTTTTTTCATCTCATGTTGTTTAGTGATTCAAATGAGCACATCCGAAGAGAAATGGCAAAAATTTGGATGCGGAAAAACTCTACAGAAGAGTATTGGAACTGTAAGTGAAATGGCATAATAGCGATCACACACCTCGCCATGCCAAAAAAAATAATTGGCTAGCAAAATCAGCTGTGTTAATGCCACCTCTCTGAGGTGCTGTTGCATTCTGGGAAAAACGTCTGTGCTCATCACTCTTCCTGTTCACACGTACCGTGCGGACGAAAAAGTTGCAGGTTCCCCTCTTGTCTAGAATAAGCCTGAAAGCTTGCAAGTAAATTACATACTCAGCTCTGATTGGGCAGTTATCTTCTGCTTTTGCCGCCGTTGTACCTGCGCGAGACAAAGTAGTTCACCTCCAGATCGAGGAGTTTCCACACATTTGGTATTTATCGGTATTTGATCATCATTTTTACGTATCTTGTCAACCCGTCTGCCTTTAATATGTTCATAAACATCATGCTACTATAGTGGATCTGCTTATGTTCTGTGCTTTCTAGGTAAGGGCTGAAACAATTAGTCGATTGTAGAGCTGCAATGATTCGTCGATTAATCGAATTGGTTGATCGACAGAAAAACAATCAGCTATTTTGACAAATGATTAATTGTTTTAGTCGATCTTCAAGCACAAATGCCCCAAAATTAGCTGATTTCAGCTTCTTAAATGCAAAGATTTGCTGCTTTTCTGTGTTTTTTTTTTTTTGAATACTTTGGGGTTTTGGATTGTTGGTCAGACCAAACAAGACATTTGAAGACGTCATCTTGGGTTGTGGAAAATTACAACAGGCGATTTTCCACTATTAATTACCATTTTATAGGCGATATAAACAATTAGAAACGATTCATTCATTCATTTAGACAATAATCTGCAGGCTAATTAATAAAGAAAATAATTGTTAGTCACAGCCCTAGTTGAATTTCTCTCAAATGACGATCAATTCATTGTCATTTATGAAGCAAAAGACGCCTCACAGACTCCAGGTTCCAGGGTCTCAGATGTCAGGATTTGCTTTTTTTTTTTCTTGTGTTTCTTGTGTTTTTTAATACAAACTTGGGCCGTCGTGTTATTTATATGGTGACATTTCACTGTACAAACATATTCCTTACATGGACGGAGTCCGAGCAGGCGTCTCTCTCTCTCTCTGTTTCCCTTCTCCCATCACGCAGGATGGATGGCGAGCGAACACGACGGGATGGAACAGAGGATTTGATTAGAAGCTGAGTAGAGATGTGCAATGTGGATCCTCTCTCTTTGTGTCTCTCCTCCATCCTGTGTCCTGTGGGCTTGATTTGCAGCGCGAAGGAGCACGTGGGATGATATACGACGCTGTAAAAGTGGAGGAAGAAAGAAAGGAGGAGGAGGCGGAACACACCTCTCGCTCGCAAAAAACAAAAAAATATGCAGCTCTATTCAAATCTCTTAATAAACTGTCGGTGTAGATTTAGATTTATCCGTCGATAGAGGAGAGCATTAAGAATCCTCCTTTTTTTTTTAAAATCATGCCAGCGAATTCACAGCGGAGTGAAAGAGAGAGCTGGAGAGGCTGAAAGAAAGGCAGTGTTGTTATTGAATTACAGGTGATGGCTGCTAATTGGGCCCTCCAGAGATTGTGTGTGTGTGTGTTTGTGTGAGTGTGTGTGTGTGTGTGTGTGTGTCTGGCTCTAGGGATGCAGACTTGATGAAGCTGTTAGGGTAAAGTGCGGGGCCCCAGCGCGCTCCCTGAGTGCTGTGCTTTAGAGGCCGTCCTGTCCCTGCGGAGGAGCGCTAATGGAGGCCACCCAGCCCTGATGAATTACACCCAGGCTGGATGGATGGAGGGATGACGGAGCCGGGAGGGGTGGGGTAGAGGGGGGGGGGGGGGGGGGGGGGGGGTGATGCTGCTGTAATTGAAGCGGCTGCCGAGCGAGAAGAGTGCTGGGTTTTTGATGAGCTGTAGGCAAGAAGAAACACGTTTGAGCCAGAGCTGTGACAATAACCTGCATCACCACCCCCCCTACCGTGGTTCCTAGCAGGGTGTCGGCAGGGCCCTGAAAATCATACCGCACCGGCTTTTTATACGTGTTTATGTTAATATCACTGATTACGTGACACAATAGTGACTCAGCGTATAGCCGGCCCGTGACGTCAGACTTCAGGGAACATTCGCAACAAGAGAGAGAGAGAAAGTGTTTTATGTTTACTGTCATAGCAGTTGCAGCCTGTTTGATAATCATTGCCACTCTGGCCACATCTGATTAACACACACATGATCCAGCTGAAAAGAAAACTAAACATGCAAAGATGGAGCTCTCAAATACATAGAAGTGAGCACCGCTGGATCAAACCAGTAATTGATTGATGGTAGGTTAATTGTTCATTATTTGCAGCTGTAAAAAAAGCCACAAAGAAGAAAAGAGCACCACCTACAGAGACAGAATAAAGATGTTACCATAGCGTCCATGCTCTGTGACTGTCTGGTATTTCAATAAGACAGGACAGTCTTGTAATCATGGACTTGGATTTCAGCTTCCCCAGTCTACGGTTCAGACTTTTTTTTTTTTTGTTGAGTCATGACAGTTTGCTGGGAGTCGATGGAGCTCTGCCGTGTTCAGTTTCATATAATATTTCCCTGAATACTTTCCATGCGGCATTGGTAGATTTTTGCAGGATTTTAAGTAAATAAACACACATTTTTTTTGTTGTTTTTGTGTACCTCATCGGGTCCTCGCGTCTTGTCTTGTATGGTACAAACACTCATGAAACTTTGCCCTCTGTAACTGTCTTTCTTTTTTTCTGCTGAGGGTTCAGAATACAGGACACACTACTCTCTCTTCTCCGCCGCCACCGAGAACGCCAGCACGCTTATTCACTTTGATAGATTTTAGCGTGGGATTTTGGCTCCCTCTACCTTCACCGAGGAAAACCTGTGGGGCAAAGGCCCGAGCACCCTCGTCTGTGTTTGTGAGCGTGTCTGTATGTGTACATTTCTTTTTTTATACACCAGGAAGCTTCCGTCGGTCAAGCCGTACGCGTCCTCCTCGCGCTCGTCTATAGGTGTGAAGCCTCGCTACGAGACTGAAATCATCAACCACAAACAGTTACGTGAGCGTAAGCGTGCGACCGTGTAGCTCGTTTGCTGTGAAGGAGCTGCGTCTGTCATGGCAGGATGTGAGTGACGTGGTTTGACTGTGTGTCCTTACAGGGTTTCCTCTGTTATTGTGTCGCAGCAAGTGTTGGCTGAGGTCATCGTGCGGGGCCCTCGTGGTCAGTTTGCTCAGTTTATGTACTTAATCTTCCAACTATCTGAATGTCATAACGTCGCATTATCCTCGCTGCTGCTGCAGCGCTGCGGAGCCCGTGTCGGGGGGAATCTCTGTGTTATCTGTACACCTGCCTAGGTAAACCGTCATCTCCGCTCCGCGCTGTGTAAGTGTAAACATCAGATGTCAAACCACACGACCAGCCTGGATAAATTACAGTTGATCTTTACGGTTTTATTGACAGGATAGAAAACTGACACCATCCACGGCGACAAACTGAAGCGTGGTCTGTGGGTGGCGAGTCCAGGTAACTCATTTTGAAGTTTTCACAGGTCTGTTTGGAAAATAAAGGTAGATACCTACTTCTGGCAGTAAAATAATACACTGTTTAGATCAAATTATGGCAAATCATTAACTTAAAACGTCGGTAGCAGCCTTTAATTGGAAAGTTACTTCAAATTAACTGTTGACTTTTGGAAAGCCCATCAACCGGCGAGACCCAAAAAGTTTTAATTTCCTGCCTTCATCAAGTATGAAACCTAAGGCAGAAGTCTGGCTACGCTGCAGTTTTCCTTTTTGGGTTATCGGTGTAAGAGAATTGGCACAGGTGCAGCTCGACTGGGTTTCATCACGGCTGTTTGTTTTCCCCTCTAGTCTCATGCACCAGGCATCTTAATGTGAGCTCAGAGATCAGTTAATCTCTACCAATTTGTAGCGAGACGGTGTGGTGGAGGCTCAGGAGTTGCTAGTCAACAGTGTGTTTGACTGTAGCTGTTAGAGCTGTTAGAGGTCAACAGAAGGGGCCGTTTTTTTTTTTTTTTTTTTTTTTTACAGCCGAAAGATCCTAAATATTTATTCTGTCTGCACTATTTTTTACTTGTTGTTCTTCCATATATAGCTGGTTAACTATATGCTTCTGCACAAGTGTCACAGAAGCTAATTCCTGCACACTTTTGTGTTAATGTGCTCTTGAAAATCGGGAAAAAAGGTGCATATATGAAACGTGTTAATCCAAATAGGATAGGAAATATGTTTATGGTATATGACCTAGAATTTTCTTCCCATCTTTTTCCTCAAGTTTAAGTTCTTTCTTGGAAAAAAATGTTGAGTCTAACTGCTACTGGCAGCCTCCCTCTCTCTCTCTCTGTCTCTCTCTCTCTCTCTCTCTCAGTCCATGTCTAGACAAGTCCGGTTTATTTATGTTGTTACCCTGATCAGATCCGTCTAGCAACACAGCACTTTTAATACATTTATAACAACAGCTGAAAACAAGCAAAATCTAGGATTCGCTATTAGTATACCAGCATTAATGTGTGTGTGGATGGGAGAGGTGTGTGTGTGTATGTGTGTGTGTGTGTGTGGGTGTGTATATACCCTTCACAGTGTAGCAGGTGTGTCTGGGCTTCAGCCCCATTACAAGTCTCATAAATACCACCTGACACCGTTACAGCAGGCAGGCTTCGATATAAAACTCTCCTCCCGTGGCGTGAGCATGCAGCCCTTCAGCACAATTATATTATACCACACTTCAGGGGGAGGAAAGCTATACCCACCCACCCCCCAACCCCCCCCCCCCCCCGAGCACACATACTTTCTATCATACCGCGCCTTATGACTATAAATCTCAGCTGTTTTAATTTCTATGTATTAAACCTGTTTTCTTAAAAGCTCTTCACTTGATCCTAGCTGGCTACTATTCAGTTTTTAGTTTTTTTTTTTTTAAAGAGGATCCTTCTCCAACGCTATAATATGTAATTGCCCCACGTATTCATTTGAGACTTTAACCTCGGCCAAAACACACACACACACACACAGTCACTCTAGCACACGCCTACTTTCGGAAGCATTAAGTGTACATCAAATTTAATGGCGCTTAATGGGACAAAAGTAGTGAAAAAAAAAATGTAATTCCTCTGTATCCTATAACTGTTATGGCAAATTGGGCACATTTGTGGCCAGAAGGTGTTATAATTATAAATATTTGTGTGGCATTCACTTTTGTACAGACAGACCTCAGCGGTGTTTTCCACTTTAGCCTCTTCGCCGCCTCGCCTGGATGACATTTCACTCGACTGGCGATCTGAATGTGCTTGACATTTTGCTAAACTGCGTTCGGAAGGTCCTGCCTGTCCCTGTGTTTTCCTTCCCCTCCTCCCTGTATTGTGTGACTGGGTAAACAGACACACACACACACACACACACACACACACACACGCACGCACACATACGCGTGTGTGTGTATATCCTCACAGGCTGCCTATACATCTGGGGAGTTTGCTTTGTATGCCTGCAGGCTTAGGATTATGCCTTTGTCTTTATTGCCTACCACGCACACAGAATGGCCTTGAGTTGTTTATTTTTGATGTTTCCCCTAAACACACCTGTAAAGGAAAAGTAGGCTAGTGTTTCATTATCCTCTCTAAACAGGCCGGTGTTTTTACAGTCTGTACACGGATGGTTTTTACTTTACCTGCGTTGTCTTTCCTGTTCCCAGGGTCTGGCTGCAGTAAAACATAAAGAGCTGCAACAAGCGTTTTAATGCACCAAATAGGGTCGTTTGATCTATGTGCTTAGAGGATAAAAGGTTAGTAGACTAAAGATCATCTAAGACACTTTCCCCAGATAATACTCGGAGGACCGAACCCTTTTGAATTCACACGACACGCCGTCGTCGTGTCGCAAGGTTAAATTCTGTTCCAAACCACCCCAGAGGTTCAGTTCAAGTTGTAATCCAACGGCTGCGAGCATATGGAGACGCCGTCCCGCCGTTCTGGTTCAGCGCCGCTCAAACGTGAAGCCTCTCATCTCCACAGCTTGACGCTCTCCCCCCCCTCGCCGACAGCCCGTTCAAAGCGAGCTAGCTAGACGTCCGACGTCCAGACGGCAGCGCGCGGTCGGTCTTCATTTAGCGAGGACAAGAAGCGCCGTGCCAACCGAGGCTCCGCGCCAGAGATCTGCCCCGCAGAGCTCGCCGTGGCCGCTGCCAACTCTTGACATACAGTAGACGGGTGGTTTTTTTTTTTTTTGCGCCGGCAGTGCCAAAAAATACAGCGGTCTGATTAAGTAATATGATGTAAGATGGTGGGATGGTGTGAAGTAGCCTGCTGGATTCGGAGATGGAGATATATATATCGCCGGCGGGGAAGGGGAAGGGGGGGGGAAGCCGCGGCGCTGTCCGTTCTCCATCTGTGTTGGGATTATGAAATAATAAGGCTGATGACTGGATACACAGAGCCATTCATAAAGGCTTAACCTGTGGTGAGTTGTGTGCGCTCGTGTTGTTAGGGGGGGGAAAACTTATTTATTTGTTTATTTATCAGGGAAAACACACAGTTAATTAACATCATTATGATGTAAATGTGCAGCCGTGAAGAAGTCGGGATTTGCGGTTATACAGGTGGATTAATGCTGTAATGTTGTAGTAATTCCATTTTAATGTAGTATTTGGATTTAGTTGTATTTAGAAGTAGATTTATATCGTTTATGATATTTTTTATGTGAAAGTAGATTAATGGAAAGTTAAATTCAGTTCCATCTGTATGTATTTGAAGTAAAGAGTGGTCTGGTTTCTTAAATATCTCGCTCATGTAAGTAAACAATCACAACTGCTGCTACGTTAAAGATGTGTCAGTTAGAGCATCTTTTTCTTCTGTAATGTGACTGTTTTCTGAGAGAAGAGCAAAAGGCATTGATTTAATTCTGAGATGGATTAAAGTGAATCGTTCAGAGATTTGAAAGTTAGCATGATGTCGCTCCGCTAGCAATCAACCCATAATCTACTGAAGTGCAGTTTTATATCATGGGAGGGATTAGCTGGTCCTCGTAATCCTATTTGATTTGAGAAAAGTAAAAGAATTTGGTAGATAAATTCTTAAAATCTGCTTGTTTTTTTGGACACAATAATTAAAGCACAGACACAGAATAAGAAGCAGGTAATTGAGCATCATTTTTGTGCGTAGGCTGTGATTTCTGTACTTTAACTGCGAGTCATCAGTTTAGACTGACGTTACCTTACGTTGACCTCAGTCTGCTGAGACAGTGGAGGTCAGCGGCGTCATCCATCAGCATCCTATCCTGACATGACATCCTATGTGCGCTCTGGCATGTTTATCCTAAAGCTAAAGGCAGACACACACACACACACACACGTGAGGTTTGCCTGGCCGAGCGGTACGCTAAGCTCTTAGTTTAACGTAGCCTAGCGAAGCATAGCACGGATACACAAACCGCTCACGGCAAACACACACGCTTCACCCAACAGACTAGCTCGTGTCGCAGACTTAAACACACAGACGTGATGTTTTGCACATCACAACGTACAGCTCTCACTAATGCTAAGCAGCTCTTTGTCACCGAGCGGAAGTCTACAGTTCTCCGACCTATTTCCCAAGGAGTTTTCTGCCAGAAAGAGAGACGCACGTGTGTGAGCTGAATACTGAGCAGGTGAGAATAGGAGGAAAATGTAGGGAGAAGCCGGTAGTGAGTTATAAGATCATGACCACAGTAGTGCAACAGGACCTGCTGGGGCATAAATCAGCCTCACAGAGATTATTATTGATAAGGTGGAAGTGTTTTTTTTCCTGTCGAAACACACGGCGTAGGAGGGGCGACTCAAGATAGGAGGAGAAATTCATTTTGAGAGTGAGGAGAACTAGTTGCCGTCTAAAAAGTAAAACCAAAACTTGAATATATTTAAGTTAGAAAATGAAGAGGAATGAGGAACTGTGAACATCTGGGAAATACTTTTCTCCCCCCCCCCCCCCCCAAAAAAAAGTGGAAGGGAGACGTTTTAGAAATCTACACATCGACACGTCAGTCATGCCGGGAGACTGTTAAAACATTCTGGCATTAAGGAAACTCCACAGGGAAAGATAAGGTGCCAGATTCACTGACTGTACTTTATTGATCGGCTGTATGATTAGCCGAATGCTTCTACATTACCCGATTGCTTAGAGGATATCCTTCATTTGGCATCAGTGAAAGAGAACGCAGGGCCCTAATGGATATTACATTAAGTCTTTGTACCAACTGAAAATACATCATGTGTCGCAACCAGTCTGGAAAAAAATCAGGGTGTGGATTGAAACACGAGACGCGTCGGAGGTAAGAGTCCTCTCCGCTCTGCACTCTAGATACGAAGCCCCGTCCCTCACATTAAATTTTATGATAATCATTATGTTATAAATGGTTTTCGAAGGCCGTGGCGAGCGGGGTGAAGCTCAAGGGGGGGTGGACGGAGCGTTATGTGTGATTAAAGACTTAATAGGTGAACTTGATTGACACGTCAGAGGAGGAAGCCAGCAGAACCAGAAGAGAGGAGAGGAGTCCAACCGTCATGGTAGCCTCTCCAGCCATCTTCTTCTGAGCATTTGGTTTATAAGATGTCAGAAAATAGTAACAAATTTTCATCACAGGACATGACTTGACATATTTAAATGTTTGTTTTTGTCTGACCAACAGTCCTAAACCCAAAGATGTTCAGTTAACTGTTACAGAAGACGAAGAAAAACAAAATCATTGCATTTGAGGAGCTTTTTTTGCTTAAAAAAATCAACTGATAAGCAAAAATGTTGGATTATTTCCATCAACTGTTCAATTAATGAAGTTATCATCCCAGCTTTACTGAAAACATGTAAAAAAATGTGTCATCTTTTCTTTCTCAGGGTTGCTTATGATGCTTAATAGTGTCTGACAATGCAGACATGAGCTCGTCTGCCGCGTTTCAGCCGCATCGTTATCAGAATCACAATCACTTGAATCACTAAGAACAATAAGTTGGAAAGTAATAAGTCCGGGAGACACTAGATGTGTATTCACAGCTGACACGGTGCGAGCTACCTTAGTACAAAGATAACAGTATCCCATGAACAGAAAATACCTGTAATTTAAAAAAACGTGGCGGTGATTCTGGAAAAAGGAGTGCATCGGTTTTCCGTGGAGCCCGGATGTAATATTCACCATCTAAATTACATTTGTTTTTCTCATCATTATTACACAACCACGAGGTATTGCGTCACGTTTCTTTAAATCCTAGGAACGTTTACTCAGCACATAAGCTCAGCAGATACAACCCAGCTCACGTTTATACATATGGACACATTCAGACCTGGAAACGAACCAGTATAATCACAGCTTTTTCCACTCATCGGAGAAACTTGAGAGAAGTGTATTTCTTGCTTAGAGGAAGGCATTTTGGATTATTTTTGGAAGCTTGGAAGCGATGTAGAAAAATGTAAAATATCAAACTATGTCATCTGTTTATCTGTGTAGTGGTCCAGAGCTACAGGTGAATCCTGTATTTTTCTTTCATGCGGTCCCAGATATTATAATCAGATTGAAAACTCGCCATCCGCTTCAATAACGACCTACCCTTTGAATGTTCTTCCTTTGTATGTTTGATATGAAATCTCACCGCTAAGGGAAGAAGGAAGCGGTGAAATGTGATTACCTGTTGACAGCCGGTGACTGAAAAAGTTCCACATAACAACCCTTTTTTTTTTTTTTTGTAAGAGAGACGACTTTGTTGAACCCGTTGTTGGGAATGTGAACGCAGGAGGAGGAAGACTCTCAGATCCCATGAAATTTGGGGAAACCACCGTGCTGTGACACTACTGGGTCAAATACTAATGCTGAGCATCCAAAACACAGCCATGACCTAGATTTACACCTACCGATAGCTGTCACATCCAGCAGAACAACAGAGGATCCGAAGAGGGCGGTAAAATAAATAACAAATCCCCCCAGTACCTCCTGCGTTTTTATAAAAGTGTCATCCCGCTGCGTGTCTGCCTGTTTGTTTGTTTTGTTGATCATAAGGCACACGGGGCGCAGTGTCTGCGTGTGACAGGGAAAGTGTCGAGTAGGCACATTTGACAGGAATCCGGGACTGGATAATAAGCTGGTTAGAAGACTTCCTGTTCCAGATGTGCACCAGGTCTGACATACAACAGAGACTCAGGAGCTGTGTGTGTGTGTGTGTGTGTGTTTTTTTATGTTGGCATGTTAAACATTTAGCTAACGTTCACATCCTGATTGATTTGGGTTAAAGTTAAAAGAGCAGAATAAATCCGTATTCATGAATCAACAAATATAGAAAACGGCCCGGCGAGGAACAGAATTAATTTGGAAAGTAGAACAAACCTACATGGACTTTTTCTCTGATGGGAGACAAAGGCGTTCTCCTGTCCACAGCTGGATTTGTTATTGGTGCACAACACTTTCCCCCGTCGTACACAGATAAGAGGGATTGAACAGAAAGTGTATTGTACAGCCCAGCAGTGATACAGATATTATTTGATGTCTTTGCATCTGATCATTTTTATTGCAAAATCAGTGTTTTCTCCAGATAGTATTGGCAGGGAGGGTTAAAGAAATTATTTATTGATTTTATTTTATATTAAAAGACTCTCCACCGATTTAGCATTGCAATTCTATTACATTGTCGGAGTCACAAGAGTATCAAAATCAATGCAGCAGAACCAGAGATTTCATCTTTTTTTTCAATGCATTCTTATTCCTTGTCAAAACCGAGTGCCTACGTCACCCAAAATGCAACTCAACCGCTGACAGTTCAATCGTAACCTCGATCTGTTAGCCTCAAGCAATGATGAGCAGCAGCCTGCAGACGTCTTGTAAACTCATGTTTTCCGACTCCCACAGACACTTTTCATTTTCTAACTCCAAGTCTTCATCCCCAACCGACGCTGACATCACTTAAAGCAACTCATCAGACTTTGCACAGCGCCCTCTGGAGCCACAACACCTGCAAAAACACTTTGATGTGTAAAATATATGCTCGTTTCCCATTTAAGGCAAGTTTTGACCTACTCGATAAATTATTGACAAGGTAACTAAATTAAATTAGACCGTTCAATGACGAAGCACAACCAAAATGACATAGATCAATTCCATTAATACAAAATGAATTATGCATAGAAAACAAGCTGATATCTGGTTTTTAAATAGAAGACAGACATATCAATCCAACCCCAGCTGAAACATAAAGACAGATAGTCACAGGAATATATATACAGTGTTTCTGCACATAAAGTCAAAAAATGGTTTCTACATAGAGATTAAGAGTGAGGTACATGTTGCATGTGAGGGTTTATGCCCTACAAGATGTGAGGTATCCTCGATGCTTTACAGTGCACGTATTACTTTGTTGTGTAAAATTGGTTGATGTTCCATCAAAGGCTATGATCAGGCCATTACAGCCCAGTAAGGATCATTTACTGAATTTGCTTTGTTTTTGAAGCACTTATGCTTGCTGACTCATAAGGTGGTTGTTAGGATGAATTGTGGTCTCTGTGCGGTGGGTGCAGTAAACCAGCAGCATCATGCCCTCAGGAAGCTGCAGTTGAGCAACACCAATACTGTCGAATCACTGGTATACTGGGGAGCGTGCCTATTTCGGTGGGTGTTAAACGTGTGAAGAAAACCCCCTGATCTCAAAATTATACTTTCATTTGTTGCTTCAAAACTTTTGAGACAGTGTTTGGGAGAGTTTTCTGTCATATTTTACTACACAACTTTGCTTCTCGTGCTGTAAAACAAAATCTCATATAACGTTACTGTGTGAATTGTCTCTGCACTGATGTCACCAGAGAAGATTCCCCCCTGAATCAGTCGGTAGATAAACTGTTTATATTCAAATAAATGTATTCAGGAGCAGCTCCGGCTCTGTTTGCATTGTTGCATTTCAACCACAAACTAGCTGCCTTCCTTTCTCCTCTCCTCTGGTTTGTCATGTGGTCAAGATAGAAGAATGTGCTCAGAGTCCCCCCCCCCCTTCAGCACAGCGACCCGTCTTCCTCCTCCCCTCATGCAGTGGCCTCTCAATGCTCGTCGCTGCTCGTTCCCAGTCAGTGGGCGCCGGTGGCTTGCTAGCGACCTTCGCGACCTCTTTAGCGCTGCTCGGCGCGGCGTGGCTCTTGGCTCGGGCTTCTCCTCCTTTCTGGCCTCTGGTCTTACACTGAAACATGTCTGCTCACCGGGGGTTGGCGGAGGCTGTTGGTAACCATCAGCACGGTGGACGCCATCTGCACATCATATACTCGTCTACTGTCAAGTGAGTCAGCTTAGATGTGCATTAATTATCAGTTTCAAGTCACATTTTATAGGAGGTATTAGCAAAACTTGCTTTAATTTTAAAACTCAAGCCACAAAAGTTGAGCTACCTAGCTTAAAATATATTCTGTCTATTTGTATTGGAAAATATTACTTGGCTCGTGGTATTTCCTCTTGTATATTTTGATTGTTATGCATCACAACAGCAGAGCAGACTCCTTGTATGTGCAAACCTGCTTTGCAATACGCTTGATTGTGAGTCTGATGGCTTAAGAACTACCTGCAACAAATAATGTAGATGATACACATGAATACATATAGATTATGTGATTATTATGAACAAAAATTGCTGAGGCACAAATAGAACTATTTTAATACTGCTAGAAAAATGCATCAAAACACTGGAATCAGTCTGTGTGTCTGCTCTAATTTCAGAAATCTAGGCTGATACATACTGTAAGATCTGGATGGAAACTTACATTTTTTTTTATATTCTTCACTCCTGTAGACAAAACCTTTGGAGACGGTGAAGTTTTTTGGAAAGAATTGACCTAATTCCCTAAAAAGAAGGTCTTGTGAGTGCAGAACAGAAAACAGAAGGTCCGACCTCATTAATCACATGTATCGATCTGATGTTACCGGCGTTAGCGTAAACGTCTTCAAGAAAATAAATCACTAAGCAAACACCAGAACCTGAACTGGATTTAAATTGCTGATTCACTCCAGTAAAAACCTACATCCTACCTCCAGATCTCATCCAGTACTAATGTTTTTTTCTGAACAGGGCTTTTCTCTGCACCATTTAAGTTGTGGAAGCAGCATAAAACAGATGTCGGGTGGCAGCACGGTGCACCGGACTCACTCTAAGCCTATGAGAACTCTGTATTCCCTGACCCTCTCCCGCTCCGAGTGCCAGATCTCATCTGATCTGAAGCACAATTAGCCTGAGCTCTGAAACAGTGTTTTCAGTAAACTCGTGGAAAGGGGGGACCTCCAGTCCGGAGAGAGCAGTTTTAACTGTACGACAACTGCGGGGCGAACTCTGCGAACTGTTAAACACGGATATCTGAGTCTACAGTCCCTGCACTGTTATCTGTGTGACTGCTGTGTGTGTGTGTGTGTGTGTGTGTGTGTGCATCCTAGCATCTGTCTGTTTACTGGCCTCGCTTGTGTATTTCAGAGGTGCAGTTGTCGTCCGGGTGAGTCAGGTTTTCCTGTAAACTCGGGGCACTGCTGCGAGTAGAGAAGCCGGGAGAGGTCAGACTCACAGCTGCTCTCCAGGGGATAGAATGAATGTGAAAGAGCAGGCGGCAGAAATCAGAAAAAAGTATAAATATTGTCACATTACTTCCTGGCACAGGTCATCCTGCAAAAAAAAAAAAACCTACTATTTATCCTGAAAGCTAGGGTCAAAGACATTTTAATCACACTTCAAATTGACACCTTCACAACATCATTTCACTCATTTTTTGCATGACAAATTAGCAAAAAAAAACACACATTTGTCATATGATTTAATGCATTTATCATCTATTTCATCTCTGCAAACACTGTTTTTACTGCAGTCTTCTAGAACAGGACATCGTTGTATAAAATGAGCTCAACAAAGGTTGAAAGTGGTGTCAAAATTCACGACGGGACGTTTATTATAGACAAGCGAAAAGAAGTTACGAGCTGTGTAACGCCTCGTAGAAGGCAAGGTGTGTCTAAAAGCTAAACTACATTGCACTAGACCTCGAGGGCTGCAGAGACTGACCTACATGCAGCGAGCTGTAATACTGATATTATAGCAAGAAGCGGAGGGGGGGGGAAACAAGGAAATGAGTGTTGAGCAGCTTTCTGAAAGCAACCTGTTTACTGCAGGTCATGCTGCGTATGCACTGCAGTCTATTTGTGCACATAATGAAATCAAAAGAGTCACATGCAGGTGATGTATGGATAATATATAAACCCTGTTATGAGCCTAAACACCCAACGACTAAGCGCGCACACACACACACACACACACACACACACACATACACACAAACAGTCATTTAACAAGGCAACAAGATTTAATGTCTCGGATCTCATGTCTGCCAAAGTGGAGACCTACATAAAAATGGAATTACAAAAATAAAGAAAGAAGAAAGAAAAGTGCTTGTATGGCAGTTTTTCCTTGGTGCACACACACACACACACATGCTCAGTCTCTCTCTCCCTCCCTCAGAGTAATAGCTGGAGCTTCTTAGGTAAATTGAATCAGTCGCTCCCCGGTCGGTCAGGTTCTTGTGCGGCCCCCTGGCATGGAAACTCAAGCTATCAGATTGATTTTCGCTCTCTCTAGCGCGGTCGGCCTCCCCTCCTCTTGTTCCGCCCGGTGTTTCAAGGATGGTCTGAGTAGTCGACTGGATCCAGCTGAGTTGAAAGCCTAGGGAGCCCCTGGGTTACTGGGCTGCTGCCTGCTGGACCCACCGGAGTAGGCTTATCACCATGTCCTCCCCCCCCCCCCCCCGTGTTTGATTTATCTCACTTGGCTTATGCATGAATTCTGTCACCACTAGTGTGTGTAGTGCGGTCTGTCAGTCAGTGTCTGCGTGACTATGACAGTGGATGTTATACTGTATATGTGAGTGCCTTCTGGGAGTAAAGCTTATGTAACCTCTGTAGTCTTTTATCCCCCACGGGTCTGCTTCTGAGACTAGTAGAAAAACGGGGTCAGTCCAGCTCCTCTTAATCGCTTCTTCTTCTTGGCGAGGCGGCGTTGAGACAGCACACACACACACACACACACACACACACACACACACACACACACACACACACACACACACATATCTCCTTGAGCTATTTTCTGCCTGACTTCAGGTCCTGCCCTCAAACCTGTCCTCCATCTAAGCCTTCAGACTCAGAAGGCTATTAAAGAGATATTTCACCAAAATCCAGCCTCTTGTTCCCCAGGCTGTTTGTCAAACCACAGGGAGGCGGGTCAGACAGGCAGGCAGACTACATCACTGTGATCAGACTGCTAGCCTCTTACTCATGGGTGACTGACATTACACCAGCAGAGAGCCCATCAGCTACACCGTTTGTCCAAAACAGTATTTTAAAGGTTGTCCTGGGATTTAAACACAGCATCAGTGATGGGAAGGGCCTATAATAACGCCTCTGTGTCTTTTAAAGGTGCAGCGTGTTGAATTTAGTGGCATCTAGTATGTTTTAATTAGTGTATAATCACCTGAAAATAAGAATCCTGTTTTCGTTACCTTAGAATGAGCCCTTTATATCTACATATAGAGCAGATCCTCTTCCACAGAGGCCGCCATGTTTCTACAGTAGCCCAGAACGGACAAACCAAACACTGGCTCTAGAGAGGACCTTTCGCATTGTTTGTGAGTGCTGATAAATGTGCCTAAAGCTGCAATGATTGGTCAATTAATCTATTAGTCGACTGACAGAAAATAATTGGCAATAATTTTGTTGATCGTTCGTTTTTTGAGCAGAAATGGCAGAAATTCACTGGTTCCAGCTACGTAAATGTGACTATTTTCTGGTTTTCATACTCTTCCATGATAATAAACTGATTATCTTTGAGTTTTGGACAAAAAAAGACATTTTGAGAGCTTGGATGGACTTTCTTCACAATCTTCTGATTTTATGAAGCACATGAATAATCGGTTAATCAAGAAGATAATCGGCAGATTAAATGATAATGAAGATAATTGTTAGTTGCAGCCTTAAATGTATCTTTTTTTCTGTTGAATCAGAATCCTTTTTAGAGGAAAACTTCCCATCTAAAACATTTAAAATAGTGTCCTGAGCCTTTTTTTTTTTGGTTTGGACGTATGTTTGTTTTCTTTATGCTGTGTGTGGCTCAAGGCAGATAAAATGTTATGTACAAGTTAAAATAGCAGAAAATGCCTCAGGTAACTACAAACATGGTTTCACTGTCGGCTCCTCTGAATCAAAGAGTAACGGCTTCTCTCTTGATATGTCTTTTTTCACCGGTGGTTAACAAAAGGCCTTTTTCACAGAGGACGTTTTGACATGTCACAGTAGGAAAAGCACCGGTGTAAATAATGAAATTAATGATAGTTCAATTTAGCAGCTTTGGCTCTGATTTTGTGCATGCTGCTTCACTGTCACACTGTTATGGCACATTTGAATAGCACCGAGCTATTGTGAACAGCAACACCTGTGCAAGTCAAAATGTCTCCTGCAAAGAAGGAAGCAAATCCAGAAAGAGCAGTTTCTATACATCATTAATGATGGACTGAGTAGATCAAGCCATTGAGACGAGTATCCCAGTATCCCATCCTTAACTAAGTATACTCTGTTCATACACCCGCCGCCTTTGGCTCATTAAAAAATAATTCTGGTGCAGGAAATCACTAATTGAAGTAGAAGTTAGAGAGACAGGTTGAGGGAAAGTGGGACACAAACTCACTGGTTTTATCCTCTGAGATGTGAGGATTTAGTGTTTTTCCTCCATTTTTTTCATGAAATTTTATTATTTATTATCAAGAAACACAAAATGTAAACAGATAGAGACAGATAAAGACAGAAGATCCCTCCCTATTCCCTCTCTATGTCATGAGATAGAGCTGCACTATGCTAGATATATATATATATATATATACAGTATTGTGCAAAAGTTTTAGGCACTTTAGATGTTTAGATTCTTCTCCATAATATAACACCATCAGGGAAACGTCTGATTGGTCCCAAATTTATTCTGCAGCGTGACAAACATACAGCCAGAGTCATAAAGAACCATCTTCACTTTTACAAGAAGACAAGGAGACCTGAAACAGATGGTTTGGCCCCCACAGAGCCCCGATCTCAACATCATGCAGTCAGTCTGGGATTACATGAAGAGACAGAAGCAACTGAGACGCCGAAATCCACAGAACAACTGTGACAACTTCATCAAGATGCAGGAACAACCGACCTGCCGAGTACCTGAAAAACTGTGTGCAGGTGAACCGAGGAGAACTGCAAAGCTCTGCTCACAGCAAATATTGATTTGATTTAAGTTTCTTCTGTTTACTTTGTTTGAAGTTCATTTATACATAAAAACTATTCATGGCATTATTTTTTGAAAGCATCCTCACTTTAAGTGCTTAAAACATTTGCACAGTACTGTATATATATAATACAAACACATGCACATACACATGCATACTGTATATGATATTTGTATGGTATTAGAGCTGCCAAATATTTGCTGGTTGCAGCTTCTCAAATGTGAGTATCTTTGGATTTTGGACTGTTGGTCAACAACACATTTGAGGCATTTTTCACTATTTTGTGACATTTTATTAACAAAACAATTCATTGATTAGTTGAGAAAATAATCCGCAGAATCGCTGATCATGAAAATAATCATTTTTTTGCAGCTGTATATTGTATTTTTCATAAAAGATATATAATAAACGAGGTGAAACTTGAACTTGCCTTTACCCCATGTTTTCTGGCTGGCCCTTGTTTTTCTGATGCTGTCAGTTGTAACCTGTAAGATAATCTCTTTGCTATAACCATGATAAGTTTAGCAGATCTCAGTATTTCATATCTACTTCACTTTGTAAACTGAATATCTTTGCATTTTGCAGTGTTGGTTGTCTCCCGTAGCTCTTTGAAAACATGATGGGCATTTTTTATTGTTTTGTGGACTAAAAAAATAATAGATTAATTGAAAAAAATAACTTTAAATACTTAGATTATTGACAGACTGATGCTCTCTATAAGAGAATAAATGTGATGCCGTCTGCAGCCACCTCATCAACTGTGACCTTGTCAGCCTTTGTGTACAGCCGATCACTAACTTAATCGACACACGCGGGAGGTAAAGCCCGGTATCCGGTGTACAAACAGTAGCTGTACACAATAAATCATCCTCGATAGATTACCGTATAAAACCCTTTAATCCAGGTGTAGAGCCGGTATGGATGGCCCTTTTTTTGACAGAGAAGATTAGTGTGTGTGTACGCCTCCTGATGCGGCAGATTAATATATGTTCTGTAGTATTAAATTAGATTTAAGCTTCAGTTATGTGTTGTCCTCTGCAGCCACGGGGGGGAAACGCCCTACCGGAGCGGTTGCACAAGTGAGGACGAGTGTGTGTGTGTGTGTGTGTGTGCGTGCGTGTGTATGTGAGTGTGAGAGAGAGAGTTTATGAGCGAGTATGACGATGCAGGTTATGTGATCAACTGCTCGCTCACCTCATCCTTCACACACCTCTCACACTCTCACCTCTCTTTTTTTTCTTTCTTTCTCTCTCTCACACACACACACACACACACACACACACATATATATACTCACAGGCTGCAGGCTGTTAGGTACTCATTGTTTTGAAGTGAGTACTTCTGTTTCTCCTCTCGTGCATTTAAAAGAACTGGACTGGCAGCAGGGGAGTTTCCACCAGCAGCCCCCGGTGCTATTAGTGATGTTCTTTTTTTTTTTTTCGTTTCCTACTGCGGACGGGAATCAGAAGTGAGCGGGTGACAAACGAGAAAGGAATCGGTGAATTAGGCCAGAAAAACAGTTCTAGACCTACCAGCCGCAGCTCTGTTTGTGTTTCTCTTTGTAATACTCAGTCTTGGCAAGTTCATCCGTGAAGCCACGACCTGATAAGAAGTGACACAAATAGAGGTTGTTTATCTCCTCATTGACACTTAGTAGCTGTGTTGTACACCTACAGCACGACGCTCTCAAACATACTTCATACATATAAGAACTTTGTTTAAATTTAGCTGCAATGATTTATCGATTAATTGCTCGATGGAAAATGAATCGGCTATCAACTATTTTGATAACATGAGTCATATTACCCAGTGAGTCATTTTTGTAGAAATGACGCCAAGCTTCTCTGGTTCCTGCTTCTTTAATGTGAATATTTTCTGTTTTGTTTTTTTTAGTCCTGTGTGATTATAATCTGAATGTCTTTGGGGTTTTGGTCTTTGGGTAACAGTGATTGACATTTTTAGTCTTTTATTTTTGAATCAGCAACCATCTGATCAGAGGATAAGAGAGTAAGACTCAAAATGTGACTTTTGATGCCAACGTTCGTTACAGATTTCCGTACTCGGTGTTATTGAGGTTCAGCATCCAGACCCGATGTTAATCCATGTTGTTTTTCACAATGGGTCAAGTTTAGCTTTTGTTTGTGGATCATTTTTTAACAGATTACTCATTTATATAGCTCTAAAATCACAGACAGACAGAGGATCGCCCCGGTAGCTGACTGGTACCTACAGTGAACGCCACATAACTGCAACGTCCCTGGTTTGATTCCTCATCATACCCATCTCTCTCTGCTCACTATCCAATAAAGGCAAAAATGCCAAAAAAAAAAAAAAGATCTTTAAAATCACTGGTGGAATTTGGACAACACTTGAAGGAACTATGCTTGTCACCACAGTGTGTTAATATCAACACAGACGTGTGCTCACATTTTGAATTAAAAGATGGAAGGAGAAAGTTTCATGACTGTCGTCCATAAGTTTGCTATATTTGCCAGCTGCCTCCGGTTAAATGTAACTGAAAGGAACAGCATCTTTTCATGTTGTAAAATGCATCTCATCAGTGTATTTTTCCTTTCATTCCCGTCAACTATGCAACATTGACAGCTACGTTGATGATATATTCACAGCAGTTTCAGTCAGTTTTACTTGAATGTTGATGCCGTGTAAAATTTAGAAATTATATCCAGTCATTACCCGCAGCGTCAACATTAAATCAGAATGTCAGGCCTTCTTACAACACACAGCTTTTAAGTGTAATCTTCACCGCAGATCGAATTATCATAACGTCAGAATATCAGCTGATTTAAAAATATGGAGACCGGGTTCTGTAAATTCCTTTAAGCTGCTATTTCCAGTGAAGTTTCTTTAAGCCGGAGTAGAGCTGAGACTGAAGGTCAGCCTTAAGAGAGGAAGATAGGAGGAGGGAAGAAGGTGCGAAGGTAAACAGGAAGTGACCACTGACCACTTTAACCCCTCACTTCCCCATATGTCACTTCCTGTATGTGGACCTCTGCTTACCGAAGGGTGTCCGGGTCACATTTGTCAGCCTCGTTAGAGGACCGCCGGTGTGTGTGTGTGACATGTCATGAAGAGAGAGATCTGACATGTTTTATTATACATGACAAGGTTGCCTGTGATATGATGATATGTAGGTCAAAGCTATGTTTATACTTTATGTGTGTGTGTGTGTGTATATATGTGCGTGGGGGGTAAATTCTTAACAGCACCGTGTTTGCGTGTGACCCAGTTGCTGTCAGAGAGAGTTAAATCCTGCTGATCCTACAGTTGTCACACACACACACACACACACACACACACACAGTGAAGTATGTGTGTGTGTGTGTGTGTTTTGTCAGGTAGGTAGCGGAAAGTCAGTGTGGCAGGAGATGCATCTAGTCGGCAGATCGCTTTTTTACCGACACCGGATCAGTGGGACTGCAGAATCCAACTCCTGCTTCTCACTATGGAGCTCCGTTCACAAAAGCACGGTTTCTTTTGTCTTGCCTCCCTCCTCCCACCGCCACAGCCACCACCACCACGGGGTCAAAGGTCAGGCTGCAGGACGAGGGGCATGTAGAGAAATGCACTGCAACAGGAGGCAGCAGCAATAGTATTATTTCAGTTGCAACTCGGATTACACCTTTAAATATGCATATAAAACATTGTTATTGTCACTAACAAGTGCTGGGCTGCTGCATGTGACCTGGTCACTCACTCTAATATAAGCCTGCAACTCACAATTACTTTCATTGCTGATAACAGTAATGAAAAACTGTCCATAAGTTCCCAGAACCCAAGATAATATCTTAGATAAGATATCTGTTTTGTATAAAACAGTCCAAAACTCAAAGAGATATTCAGTTTATAATGATATAAAACAGAGAAAAATATAACATCATCATATTTTAAAAGCTGGAAAAACATGTTTTTTTTGCCTGAAAAATCACCGACTCAATTAATTGATTCTCAAAATAGATGCTGATTATTTTTCTTTCGATCGACCGATTCCATTAAGCGTCTTCAGCTTTGCTTTGATACGCGACAGTATTACGAGAACAGCATGCATCTTACCCACGTTACGAAAAAACAAATGGGTTTCATGGACTTCAAACAGAAAGAGTCAGTTTAAATTCTCTGAAATCTACAGATACTCAGTGCTGAAAAAACTTTGCTCATTGTCACGTCTTTTGGGTGGGGAGGGGGAGAGGAGAGGAGGGAGAGGAGGGGGGGGTTCCTGCTGTCTTTTATGCTGCTGATGCACATCTGAGAAATAACAGCTTTCTGGAAATGTGTTGTACAGAGAGGTTTCAGTTTGACTCACCGTTACATTAAATGGAAACCGAAATGCTCAGGTGAACAGAAACACTATTTCTTTACCTGCAGCGTATATATAAACTGTAAGTCCAGTGAGTTTTACCTGTTTCCAGCCATTTGCAGTACTTCACATTTATACCTGGAGTATTGAACTCCATCTGGTGTATTAAGGAGGATTTGTTTTGCAGGGAAACAGCTGGTAGTTTAAGTGTGAAGCATTTGTATCTTTTTTTACAAGACATACAGTTCACAGTAAGAATCAGATCTGAAATCTTTAGCCCAAATAGAGACTTTGTGTATTTGTATTTCCGTCTTTAGTTGACACTATAGAGGCAAATGTTTTGCTCTTCTGTGTTTGTCCACTGCTTCAACCACCTATCAGAGTGAAGCAGCGCAATTATGTAATATCTTGTTACGCCTTTGGCTTATTTTTTATTGTTTCTCAGCTGATTATCATTTCTGTTTCCTCATTTTAATATCTACCGTAGTTCATCTGAGGCTGTTTAATCAAAGCTGCATCATGAGTCTTTTTGCACATTATGTGTTTTTTTTTTTTTTCTAATGATGTTCCCCATTCTGGCTGATCTGTGAAGCTTTCTATTAAAAGGACAAGAGAGGAAATGATTTAGCGCTGGCTAGTCCGTCCTTCTCGGAGCACTCACTGCTGCTGCTGCTGCTGCTGCTTAGGAGACACTTTTGATTTCTTTCTTCATGTTTTATGAAAGGTTTTCATAGAGAAACACCCAGAAAAAGAGCCTTTCAGTTAGTGTTACCTCTTCTTCTTGAAACCCTACTTTAAGGAGACTAACGAGACTGGTGGAGTTTTATATGAAAATCCTGCTTAGGGCGTCTTCAAGCCATACCTCCTTACCCATTAGTGTTTCTGTGACTCACTGATGAACTCCAGTTGATTAGAGGTGCAGTCAAATCAGTGGTTTTTCCCGGCAGCTGTAACAGGACTGAGATCAGAGCTGAGAATGTTATGTAATGCCCCTGCGTACTGCCACCCCCTGTAGAGAATGACTCATTACACACACACACACATATGCACAAACACAGCTTGTACCAGCGTGTATGGCATTAACTTGATGCATATTATCTCCCTTAAAATGGACTTGATCTTACAGAGAAGATGTCAGTCAAATGTTTGTTTTGTCAGAAAATCATTGCGAGATTTGTACATCGTTGCTGTTTTGTTGACAGCTGAAGGGAAACGAGTTAAGAGATCAAACCCCAATAGACAGAAAGCATCCTACGCATTGCAGTATAGAGATTATCGCTAGTTTGTTATTGAAGTAGTAAATACATTGTGCACTGTGGCAGTTTAAGACCTCCACAATGCATTTTAACACTTAAACCACACTTCCGTGGAAAGATCACTCTCTTAACACACTCGCACACACACACACACAGACTCTAGCAGTGATGTCAGTGGTTTGTCAGGTATAGTGTTGCTCAGTGAGTCATAGCACTGTCAGCTAAAGTTCTAGTAAATGAGAGCATTGACTAAATGACATCAGCAACAGCGTCGTACCACCTATCACCTGTAAGTCAGCTGATAACGTCTGGGAACTTACAGGCTTGCGGCCTCACTAAGACCAAAAACAGTGGATCATATCACTCCACTTCTCAGATCTTTATTCTTGCTTCCTGTCTGTCAAAGAATTGATTTCACAATACTACTCTTGGTTTTTTTAAAGCTCTGAATGGTTTTAGGGCCAAAACACATTTCTGATCCGCTGCTACGTTGTGAACCGTCCAGACCTCTCAGGTCGTCCGTGACAGGTCTGCTTTCTGTCCCCAGAGTCCAAACTAAACATGGAGAAGAAGCGTTCAGCTTTTATGCACCACATGTCTGGAACAAACTTCCAGAAAACTGCAGGTCTGCTGCAACTCTCAGTTGTTTTAAATCAAGGCTGAGGACGTTTCTGTTTACCACTGCCTTTGATTAAATCAAATAATTATTCATTTCTTACACTGCACTGTAAGGTTTATTCTTGTATTTTGTTCTATTTTAGCTTATTTTTGTTTTCTATTCTCTTAGCTCTTTAATGGCTGTTTTTTAATGTATTTAAAATATCCTTTTATGGTGTGTTTCTTTTGCACGATGCTTTTAATGTTTTATGTAAAGCACTTTGAATCGCCTAGTTGCTGAAGTGTGCTATATAAATATATCCCTCCTTTAGATACTTAAAAAATATGTTGTGAGAAAATGATTGCGGGCACAGAAAAAAAAAAACATGTTTATGGTGACTATTAAAGTAATGAATCATTTTAAAAGAGACCCTGTTATATTGCGGCGTATTCCTCTCTGTCTCTTGTATGTTTAATATAGACATTAAAATTTGATTTTGTTTTTGAGTGGTTGACTTTAAAATTATTGCTTTTTCAAATATTACAAAATAAAACTGGTGGTGGTGTTATTTCACCTGATATATTAGACACTGTGTTTCCCCTCAAAATACTGTCCGAAGCTGTATTCTCAGGTAAATGTAATTAGTTTTGTCTAGAGGCTAATGGATGTCAGTGACCAATGGAAAGTTTACTGGTCTTGAGGGAGCATACTTTTTTTTATTAGCCCCACCATTTTTATATGTTTGGTAATGTCGAGTAAGGTTTGTACTGCCCGTATCTCCCCTCTGTAAACTATTACTAAAATCTGTCTATCATGCACATTTTCAGTATGTGACTGAAACCTCCACCCTCAGTTCACCTGATTTAAATACATTATTCTTAAATACACAATCAGGAGTGTCATCATATAAGTGTATTTAAAGTGAAAATTATGAAAACTAAACAGACCTCTGTGGTGACGTTGAAATGTGAATTTCAGGTAGCTTTTCCTGTTTCCCCTCCGAAAGCAAATGAAACTTTTAAAATCAATCGCTCACACTTCACACTCATGGCAGTGTGCTAAAAGGTTTACTCTGTAGGAGAAGATCCTTGATCTCAGTGGGACTAACCTAGATTCACCGTTATTCTCTCTCAGAATCACTTGAAGTCAGGAGAGCAGGTAGGCAGTCTGTCTCAAATTAACCCCTTTGGTAACCTGCCAAGCTGGGAAAAGGTAAATAATAGATGAAATGCCAAGATTATAGCGCTGTTTTTTTTTTCATGCAACCATTTAGCTGTTGGTTTTATATGACCAGATATTGTGTAAAATATTCAGTACAAAGATTACAGTACATTTATTGATATATTGATTTTAACTTTAAATAGGTTATTTTTTTGGGTTTGTCTTTAATTTTCTGTTTTTAGCAGCCAGCGCTCACCTAATTAACCAATCAGACGGCTTTGTATAGAGTGACGAGGCCAATTAGGAGCTTGTTCCTTATACTGGCTTTTGTGTTCATATGTTTTTTTATCTTTATCATGTAAATTGTATACTTCATTCTAACAATTGGAATTGATTTTGCATTTTTGTCTCTACAAACAAAACAAAAGAAAGATACTCTCTCCACCTAGCTTAGCTTAGCATAGTATAAATACTGGAAGCAGGGGGAAGCAACAGCAAGGTAAAAAAAATGTCTATGCTAAGCTAAGCTAATCGCCTGCTGGCTCTAGCCTCATATTTAGTGGTATCAATCTTCTCATTTAACTTAAGCAAAAAACGCTTTAAGCTGCATGACAGACCCTTTAAGGTCTAGCCCAGCCCACATCCCAATTTAAACCCTCTTTTCGTGCAGAATGGTGAGGCCCTTCAGATTTTCTATAGTTCCAACTATTCTCTGCTAAGGGGCCATCTCACTATAAAGCAAAGACTCCCTGTCTGTCTGTATGTATGTCCTTTGCATATCTTGAGAACCATTCATCCAATCTACTTCACACTTGGCAGGTGTATTACTGGGGACTCAAGGACGTGCAGTGTCGAATTTAGTGCAATTTGGACACGATTCAATATTGTTAAACTTTGAATAAACAGGCGAACAGCGCTCAGTGCTGGTGGGGCCTCAAAGCTCTGCAACTGCATGCCATGAGCACAGCCGGAGCTCAATGCTGAACAGCGAGTCAGAGAAAAGTATTTTCACACAGCGTGCTTGGACAAGCGACATGTTTGATATTAATAAACCGTGAATAAACAAGTGAACAGTGAGCCGCTCGGCTCTGTGTCAGAGTCGGTTGTCTAGGAGTAAAAAGAGCCTGGGTGTTGGAAATTGTTACCATCCTCCACTGCTGGAGTGAAGCATTTCTCTGAATCTGGAAATGAATTTGGATTAGTGTGAGTGGATATTCTTACTCATGATAAAATTTAATGATTTGCAAATTGCACAGGGAAACTAACTAACCGGAAATGGCTAAATTACATGCATAATAGTCAAATAATGAAAAAGCTACTGAAAATATTGAGTTCGAGTGTTCAGTAAACCCTCAAGTCCTTGCATGACTTGTTTTAACCAAAAAATATTTATATTTCTGATTTTATTTTGTACTCCATAATAATAAAACCATAAGCATGAGCTCTGATTCTTTGTACTCCATAATAATAAAACCATAATCATGAGCACAGCCGGCGATCAGAGCCGTACAGCCAGTCAGAGAAAAGTTTTTTTCACATGGCGTGCTCTAAAAAGAGAAAAGTAGACAGCTTTTAATCAAGAATGGACAGACTTTTAGGCTACTTCCCACAGGCAGTTCAAAACCAGTATGTCTCACATAAGCACAAATCTTTTGAGCAAATATACCCGCTCAAATGATCCGAACTAAAGCCACAGAAAATAAACAATCAAAGAGGCCAATATGATCATTCCACTTTATTTTAGGATGCACATTATTGCAGCCCTCATTATACTTGAAATAAGAATAGATTCGCTGTGTCAGTACTTATCTGTGTATAATAGATTGTTAGTTTCTTTCATGTTGTTGGTGTATATACTCATTCACACCTCACATCGACATTATTAATTTTTCTACGCGTTGAAGCAGCAACACCGGAGGCCGAGCGATAGGCTCGTTGCAAGCAGGCATGTTTTGAACAGGCACTGCACTAGTCCCGGCAAACAGAGAGTGAGAGAAAGGTCTGATGAGGTCTGATTGAGCACCTGGGCTGAGCAGGAAGCAGCTGGAGAGTCCTGATTACTCTGTGGACACACACACACACAAAGACACACACACAGACACACACAATGACACACACGTAATTCCTGAAACATGTTAGGCTTCAGTGACTTCCCAGGGTGAATTATTAAAGATTCACGACACAGTTATTAATCACACACATGCACATAGAGGGTTGTCTCACTGTAACACACACATATATATATGAACACACACGTGGCAGATGCTCTGTCTCTTAGGGAGGAGGAGGAGGAGGACGAGGAGGAGGAGGAGGAGGAGGAGGAGAGGGGGGGGGGAGTCCCTGGCCTCTGGCTTACATTGCTGGCTGCAACTAGAGGGGCTTTCCTGTGTGTGTGTGTGTGGAGCTTGTGCATTTATAGCTCTGCAGTGTGTGTTCGTCCAGAGGTTGTCGGTTGTTTAAAAGGCAAGGTGGGCATGGAAACCCGGTGCGGTGTGCCAGAGAGAAATAAGCGACCACACCCCTCCTCTCTCCTGTCTGTGTGGATGACATAGCCTCGGCCTTACCTCATGATGTTGGCTTTTAAGAGACACTCAGTGCTTCATAAGTTAACAGCTTTCAGTCCTGCGACGAGGGCAGCTTTTCTTCCGATGTAGCCGTTTTTTTTTTTTTTTAACGTCACACTCAAAGGCACGTAGCATTTTTACCATGACTGTGCTGCGTTTTACATTCGGTCAATTTGATGATTTATTGCTTTACAGCACAGAGCAGACACAGGATGCTCTTCCTCCACTGTTACTATATCTAAAACATTCAGATGCTGTGGTGGAATAAGTTAAAATCAGGAAATAAGGGAAGTAACAACAATCCCTTTGCTGTAGGAAGCGATGTGATTTATGGGAAACTTAAGAGATTGCAAGCACCGGCTTTAGACTGTTTCTCTCAATTGTGATGTAATTTGTTTACAGTGGGTGGAGGTGTCACATTTAAATATCAGTATTATTTCTAATTTAATCAACTGGCTGAAAAGTTATAAAGGATTCATGCCAAATGTTTGCAGGTTCTAGATTCTCAAATGTGAATATTTCCTGTTTTATATTGTTGCAAATTGAATATTTGGGGAGTTTGGACTGTTGGGCTCAGAAAAAGAGATTTGAAGATGTTATTTATCAGCATTTTCTGAGATTTTATGGATTAAAGATTTTGATTAATTGAAAAAAAGACTAAACATGAAAATAATCTTTGGTTGCAACTAATTATTTTTCTCGGTTAATCCATTAATTGTTTGGTGAAAAAAAGTCTATCACCCTCTTCCAAAGCCCAAGATGCAACCTAAAATGTCTTGTTCTGTCTGGACCAATAGTCCACACATCAATTTACTGTCATAGAAGATTAAAGAAACCAGAAAATATTCACATTTATGAAGCTGGAACCAGAGAATTTCAGCATTTTTTCTTAAAAAATGACTCAAAACAATCATTTATCAAAATAGTAGGTGATTAAGTTTCTGCCAATTGTCTAATCAGTTAATGAAAATTGCAGCTCTAGTTGCAACTGTAGTTAATATATTTGTAACGTGGAATGGACATGGCACCTTTAAGAAACCCTTCAATTCCTGTATTAGACTATAAAATGTGTGACTGTCCCTTTAAGTGGGCCAACTCTCTGCAGCTGCTCACCATGTTAAAGTCTGGTCACATCTAGTAGCAGACAGACAGCTTTAGTGATGTACACTCCTCTGTTTGGCTGTCACACACACACACACACCCCCCACACACACACTCAAACACACACACCCCCACACACACACACACACTCAAACACACACACACACACACACACACACACACACACACACACAACCACACACATACACAGTGGGGTAATTGTCTGTTAGAGGCTTGGCAGGCATCCCGTGCTGCACAGCTGCACTGGGTCAATACACACACACACACACACACACACACACACACACACACACACATACACACACAAGTCAACACACAAACTATCTGTTAGTGATGCGCGGGTCTGGGTTTTTCAATACCCGCACCCACATGACCCGTTATGAGAGCCAAAAAAAAGCCAATCCGCAGAAATACGCGTTAATCAACCGCCCGAACACGATCCGACCTACAAACTGTCAACTGCCCGTTTATGACTTTTCTCTGATTAAGTCGTCACTGGTAGCCTCTTCTTGATGATGGTGTTGAGTTATCCACTCTTAATTAGTTATCTTGTATGGTTAAAAATGTGTAAAGCTAACTTGTTTCTAGCCATGCTAGCAAATAGCTCTCCAGTTGGTCCACCACTTTGGTTCAGACTGAAATATTTCAACAACTGTTGGATGGACTGGATTCAAATTTGGCACAGACATGACTAACAACTTGATGATGAATCCCAATGACTTTCCTGACTTTTCCTCTAGCGCCACCATGAGGTTTTCCCCGCAACTATAGTATCGGATGGATTTAACTTTTGCCTCTAATCAAGGTCAAATTCTTTTAATTTGTCCAATAGTTTCTTTTATGATCAAATACCAGCAAAACTAATGACAGCCTCAGTGGCAAGTATAAGGATGCTAACACGCTAATCTAAAGTGGTGTTCATGGTAAACAGTATACCTGCCAAGCATGCTATAGTACAGCCTCACAGAGCGGCTTGCAATACCTTATAATCTTAATCTTATTATTAAGGCCAGTACAGTCCTGGTACACTGTAACTGCAGACTGATAGTAGACAACACACACACACACACACACTCACACACACACACTTTATCTTCCTTCCCCACACCTCACTGCACAACAGCTGACCTTTGACCCAGATACCAGGCCATGTGGTCCAGTCAGTCAGTCAGTCAGTGTTGTGGTGTGTCAGACACACATGATTTCCCCCTCCAGGGTCACGTGTCTCCATGTGGGTATGGCTGACCGATGCCAACACTGAGGAAGTCAGATGCTGCTGCTGCTGCTGCTGCCGCTGCTCGCTCAGTGAACTGTTGCTGTTTTATTCTCTCTGTATTCCTGAGAGGAAACATTTGGGAGAAATTAGTCATTTTTTTCTCCCTTTTCAGCCTCTGAAAGGTAACATGAAGAACACAGAGAAGGAGCAAATCAGTGGATACAGGATAGATGCAGAGGGGATGCATTGAGGTTTAGTGCTCATTTACAGCAGTGATATTTTTATTTGGGTCATCAGTGCTACTTTTTGTTCAGGCCATGTATTTAAAATTTCAGTGGGACTACCTGATTAAAGAAAGGTTAGATCAAACAAAGCAGGATGAGGCAAACAGGATATTGTGAATTCCATCCTCGATCTTATTGCTCTCACCCTCCCCGTAATGTTCCTCTTGTTTTAATTAAGAGATAAGTTAGAGGGGAATTTCACCCTTCTAGCAAAGTGCTTTTGGCAGCGCACCTTGCAATTGAATCACAGTTTTATTATTCGGTGGTGTATGCTTTATATTACTGGGTAACTGGCTAGATGTAGTTAAAGTCAACTGTAAATGTAAGTATTTTCCAGTATAAAACCCTAATATCTAAGTACACAGGTGTACTTGGATTAGTATTCAAGTGCGTACAAGGAGTTTTGGAAGTATTGTGTTCATTACTCCTTTGCTGTTTTATTGCTTCTTTTGTAGCTTCTGATTTTAGAAGTGCAATATAAATCAAGTTTATTAATACTTTGTTGTTGTTTTTTTCTCAATAACATGAGATGCTGAGCCAACATCCAGCTGAGAGTTTAGTGAAATAATGAAACATGGTTTCACTCAACAAACAGGAGATGATGTTGGACGGGTTTCAAACCTGCAACGATCGGGGAGAAGAAAAATCTGAATAGTCGGGAGTCATAATGAAGGAGGCTGTAATGAAATAGAGGACGCTTTTCATTAAGCTGACGCGTCTCATCGCTTCAATCACTCGTGTCTCTCCCTCGTGTCTCAGCTCCTCCCGGCGAGGATGCGAGAGAGAGAGAGAGAGAGAGACGACGGGACGGGTGAATTTAATTCATCGAACGGGACGACGTCCTCGCTCGCCCCGGCGTTATTTTAGAGGAGACGACGACCGCTCGTGACGCGCAGCGGCTCAACTGTCAGCTGTCAATATGTAGAAATGATTAAGTGACAGTTTAAACTCTGAACTTAATCATTTCTACTGATAGTTGGGAGGAAAACACCTGATAACTGCTCCGATTTTTTCATTATTTGATTATCTATATCTGAATTAGACACACAGATGCAATTTAAATCTGTTATGTACTGAAAGAAGACAACAGCCTGACTGTTTACTGTCCCATCAGATCAGCTGACCAATCAATAAACACATTCACACATCAAAGGGGGTGTTGCTGTCTGGTAAAAAAAAAAAAAACTTCCGCAGAAGATACACCTGTGGTTCCTCTCTCTATTCGCTCCTCGTCTCCTCTGAGGTGCACGTAAGGGTTTTGGAAGATCCTCGATGATGGTTTCCGGGTCATGGCCGGGGGGGGGGGGGGGGGGACGGAGGAGAGAGAGGACGCGAGGAAGCATAAAGTTAGTGTAATGAAAAGCACCCAGAGTCCTAATCAAAGAGATGGATGGCAGGAAGGGAGGAATGCTATCGTCTAGACTTCCCTCTTCCTCTCGTAGCTGGACTCCCCCTTTTTTTTTTTTTTTTTTTTTTTTTTTTTTTTTTTTACAGACCTCCAGATGGAGAATTAACACTTCACTTGACACATTGTTATGATGATGTGGACAGGTCTCTCTCTCTCTTTCTCTGTCTCTCTTTAACAATACCTTTCTCTCTAACTCAAAACACACACACACACACACACAGGAGAAAAAGGGCTTGTAGGATGTGTGCATAGTTCTGTGCACATCACGTGTGATTGGGGAAAGATGTTGTTGTCTTTTTGTCTTTCCCCTAATTCGCTCAGTGCTTCCACCTGTCTGTTGTTATGGTAACTGCGCTCTTCCTGTCAGAGCAGAGGAAGCACAGAGTTGGCAAGAATCACAAACCTCAGGAACATTTGCAAGGATGTGCTGCTCTCATCATGTTTGTTTATCCGGTATCATTCAAATACCTACGTGTGTATTAACTAGACTTAAAATAATTCTTAAAAAAACTGTGATATGTGAAGCCATAAAGCATCTCAACTATTCCAGCCAGCCTGTAATCAAACTAACAAGAGAGGATAAAGATCTCGTGCTGCTGAATTTAGTTTTCTGAGGAGAGATTGCTGACTTGCCTTTGTGTAATACAGTTTATTTCTCATTTTTTAGCGTTTGTCTCGTCACCTGCTGTTTGCAAGTAGGCGTGATGTGCGTACCTGACACAAACACTGAGAACTTACAGAATATAAACGGCTCGGGATGAGACACCCACATCTGTTATACCTCACATCTGCTTTGTGATTTAGGCTGACAGGGCGGGTTGTACTTTCAAATCTCGCTCAGAGCAGTTGTACGATGCCTAAGCTTTTTTATTTCCCTGCTTTCTCCAGTATTCCGGAGGTTATCTGGAGCTCAGCTGGTTGTCGTTGCCCTCCAGCCAGCAACTGTTAAAATAACTCCACCAGTTTGCATCAGGCAGCCTCTGGTGTGTACGGACAGACGCAGGCTGTTCATCTGAAAGTATAGACCTTTTCTATTATCGGAATCACCACGAGCCCGTCTGCTTAATAATGTGTGTTTTTGTCTGAATGAAGAGAGACACCAGTTTGTTGGTTTTTGAGGAACTCGCCGCCTGCGGTAGGTGGTGCCTGCATCATCAGCGTGAACCGCAGCGATTCATTCAATTTACCGCTCGGGTTTTGTTCACACTGTACTTGAAGATGCTCAGTATACCATCAAGTGTTAAACATAGTCAGAGTCTGGCTCAGGGTCATGCTTGGCAGCAGATAATAGTCAAGAGGCTCTTCAAAAATACTCTTCAGCTCTGTTCAACATATCCATTTTGTCATCTTATAGTATTTTTGCTTCTATTTATCTAGGATGGATTCCAGGACTAGGATCCGTTTTTTCACAAGAGTCCTGGCGTAAATACAGTTCATTACACATCCCAGATGAACGGGAGCTGTTCGGTCATGTCACTCTCTATATTATAACTTGTCTAGTTGATCATTCGCAGGACAAACTGAGCTCGCGGTGCAGAGCGAAGATGCAGTTGGATGTTCTCATTTTGATTGACTGTGATCGACTGCAGTTCCGTCACAGTAGGATATCATTTTGTTCCCCCTGCTCCCGCTATCTCTGACAGTTATCACTATCTATGTGATATTACACACAAAAATTTCTGTGCCGAGCACAGAGAGCCACGGCGTAATCTTGTCACGTCCGAGGATTTGAAATGGCAATAGTTGTGCACATGTCATATTTCTGTCCGTCATCCGGCTTATATAACATCACAAACCAGAGCTCCTGCATACATACGCGTCGTGCTCCTCTCTTTTTTTTGCTCCACGACTCGCCCAGAGTCCTCACATCGATCCAGACGTGCATCGATCTCACCCCCCGCGCACACACGCACACACACACACACACACACACATCTTTGCATTCTCAGCTCCACTCCTCTGTCTGGAGCAGTGACACAATCATCTCCGGAAAGCAGAGCGTCACTCCTGCAGAGGTGAAGTAGCAGTAACCCCACATGTGTAGAGGGTGTGTGTGTGTGTGTGCGTGTGTGTGCGCTCATAGATGAAATGAGTTAGGTGTTCGCATGCGGCGGTGTGTGAGCGGTTAACGGCACTACTACTATTTCATGTAGAAGTGCAGAGCTACAGCACACTCTGAGAGCTTGTTTTGTGGTTTGGGACCTGTGTGTGTGTGTGTATGTGTGCGTGCATGTGTGTGTGTGTGTGCACCTGTCACCTGTGAACAAACAGCCAGAGCTCTCCTCCTCATTAGGCGTCTTCAGCACCTCCACCAGGACATACAGCTCCCCTACAGAGAGCACACACACACACACACACACACACACACTTCTGTTCATTCACATACACTCATTTGTGTTGACTCACAGTCATAAGTGCACACATGCTGACTGTGAAAAAGCAATTAAACACTTCAAGTATAGCGCTGATCATCACTTACATCCTTATATACCCTTATATACAACTTTTAAGCTTAACACACAGAGGTCACACACACACACATACACACACACTTCTCCTCTAAGCTCATTCAGACCAGTCCAGTTGATCTATTTTTCACCCTGAGCTTCCATTAAGAAGCAGTACCCCACAGACAAACTCACCCACTGCAGCGCTCTGTAAAATAGATTTACTTTTTCAGGATGATAAACAAGTGATTATTTTTTCCCCCCCCCGGCTGCCGTTTGTCCTGTTTTATGTCCTCTCGGTGTATATACGAATAGGAGGGTGAAATGGTGTGTACCTTGAGTCAGTATTGATTGATGTGACGGTCTTCTGCACAGTACGGAGCAAATGACGGGAGTGGATCTGAACTCGGGAGTCATGTTGAGGCCGGTTTACAGCGTTCAGGCTAGAGGAGATAACCCTGTTTTGCAGTAGTTAACTAGGTTTACGTTAGTTTATGGAATTAAAGATGCGAGGGTCAGAGAAAATGCCATCATGTGCATATCCTGCCTGTTCTGAAAAAGAGCGATCGCAAGCTAGAAACTCGAAGGTTATTTGTTTTCGTTTGTAAAGAAAGTGCTTAATATTCGCACGGGAACATATCATGACTGGTGTACGGCAGTTTTCAATATTTCTCTGTGATTACGCGGGACTGCAATTTGCCTCGCCCTCTCTTACTTCGGTTAACTTGATTTGTTTTTAATATGAAAACATACAAGATTCAATTACAGCGTCTCATTCAAACTGATGTAGTGTATTTTCCGGTCTCGCGGTGGCCTGCAGTCTACCTCCGTCAAGGTGGGCTAATTGAGGCCGTGCTGTGCTGCTTTTCATGCATAAACCTTTCTCTCTTAGGTTAGCAGGGTTACATATACGTTAGAGCACATGAGGAAATTACCATAAAGATAAGAGCATCATTATGGCCGCCATATTTGACATGTTTTTTACAGTGAATGTACAGTAGAAGACTTTTTACCATTTCCCTTGTTGTTATGGATCTATGCTAGAAAATGTATGAAGGAGATGCATGTAAGGGTGCGATTGCCTATTAAAACTGCATTGCAGTGCTTTTTTCCTGTTTTCAGTGTAGATGCTGATCACACTGATGTCATTTCTGGCAGTCAGTAATTGCAGATAATTGCCTTTATTCTGTGCCCCAGATGTAAACCAGACACTGATTACAGCAGCAGGGCGCTCAATCCTCAGCACTGGGAATTTCAGACGGAGAATCTTAAAGTGAGTGCTACATGTTAGATCATCTCGCATCTTTCCGTCTCTCCTCCGCAGTGACAGAATTCAACAATGGCTTGGAGGCCAGTTCAGACTCCGACGATGAGGACAAGCTACACATCGTGGAGGAGGACAGTCTGCAGGAGCCCGAGGTCGCCGGCGCTGATGGGACCACACCGAAGGACAGCCATGACGCCGCCGCAACAGTATTACCAGTCAACGGCTCCTGGAACGGAGGTGAGATGTCACCGTGGAAACATGAGGATTATGTGTTTAAGTTCGGAGGGCTGTCAGAATGTAGATTTTCATTACAAGTTCACTTTGCATGTGTTTTGTAAAAGTAAATGTTGGCCAAATAGCCATTTCCTGCTTCAGACTGGACTTTTAAGATTGATCCTTGTAATATCTGTTAAGAAGGCAAGGTTTGCTCAGCATGTTTGCTCTTTGTCAGCAGTACCCCCTTCACACAGTTATATAGATTCTCAACTGGGAGCTTCCCAGTACACCCACAGGTTTACACAAGCTGCCTCCACAACGCTCTGCAGCAGCACATAGGAGATCAGTCAACTTCTACTCAGCTGTACCTTAGTAGTTGTAGTTCAGGGAGGTTAGATTGTTAGTTTTCCAGCCTGTATGCAGAGACAAATCTGGACAGATGCCTGCTTTTGGGACAGTGACATGGCTTGCCTGTACTATTCACCTCTACCAATGCTGTAAATAAACCTTTCAAGTTGCATTAATAATGGAACAAGTCAGCTCAGTGTGTAATTGTATTCTCATCTTTAGATATCCATGCAAGTGTTATCAAGTGGAACCAAATCCAGAAGAGAAGCGAGCTTATGTTCACTGTTGGGTGTTCATCATTCTGTCTAATACACTCACTAAAGCACTGAGCATTTAAAAAGATCCTAGCTACTTAATTGTATAATGTGATGCCAAGGTGACTCCGAGATAGAAAAAAAAGCGTCGTACACATGCACATAGGCGCATTAATAAATTAAGCATTCTGCTGCCAGTGTTGGTGTGTAGAAACGCTGCGGGCATGAGTCAGCTGAACACAGTCACAGCTCAGTGTAGTGTGACATTTTCAGACTGTGAGGAAGCCTGACCGGAGCGGCTAGGAAGGTGGTAGGAGGCAGACTCAGGCTTGTTGAATGAGTAAAAAACTAAACCAGTGTCTCAAAAAACAGAAATAAATACAAGCAAATCAAATGATCATCCTCTCATTTCTGCTCTCTATAAACCCACATCTCTCCCCTTAAATAGGTCCTTCAATCTACTAGGAAGAACCATTTACAGGGGTGTCCTTTCCCTTATACCAACTGGTATATAACAATGCTACTTGTATCAGTCAGCAGTGTTTACAGTATAATCCTCATTATAAGCCAAAATAAGTACAAATCATATATGTTAATAAACCAAACATTTAACCAATTAAAATAAATCCCCCCGTACTTGGTTTAACCCATGACATCACTGGTGATGTCAGTGAGAGTATAAAAGCAGGAAGTGGTCGGGTGACTCCCCCTTGTTAGTAGAAGTCGAGAATGATGGCGGAGATGGCGTCGGAACAGGAATCGGACAGTGAAATTGAAAATGAGGATACGACAAGACCAGATGGCATTTTCAAGAATCCACAAGAGGTCGGACAGTTTGTTGAAGGAAAAATTGGAGCTATTAAGTCGATTGTGTATCTAAGGATTAAGTATCTCAGGGATTGAAAGCCCTGAATATTAGTACATATAAAGATCAGAGTTGCGTGGAATGTTTCCGACTCGGACCGGAAACAGTGAAGAAAGGAGTTGTAAGTGGCGTGCTGCTGTCTGTAGACACTGAGTCGTTTGAGGAGGATGAAGATGTGTTTGAAGCAAGAAGAATGAGAAGAGTCATAGAAGGGGAAAAAAGGATGACAGTAAATCGATATGTTTGACCTTTAAAGGAGGAGTACCGGGAAGAGTGTGCCTGGATTAAGGTGAGGCCGTATGAGAAGACTCCTCTCAGATGTTTCTGCTGTCAGGAGTATGGACATGTTGCTGCAGTGTGTAGAGGAGTAAGAGGATGTGGGAAGGACAACTACAATATGCCTGCACTGTGAGGGGAATCGCCATGCAGGGTCAGCACATTGTCCAAAAAGGACTAAATAAGTAAAAGCGAGTAAAATCAGAACAGAAATGGAGTTGTCTTACACCAAAGCTGTTAAGAGAATGGAAAGAAAGTCCAAAAGGAACCCGAGCAGAAAAGGAATGAAGCTGAACAAAATATCTGCATGGACAAGAAAGGCTTTTTGGCATCCGTCGCCACGGTTATCGTTGGTGCTGTTGAAATACATTGGAAGTCAGAAAGGATTAAAATGATTTTGGAAGCTGCCAGGAGATTCTTGAATGTTGTGGACATTTCTGGAGAAGAGCTGGATGTAACACCGAGGGAGGGATTTGCACAAACTCAGGCAGTGGACAGTGTTGTGAATGGGAGCCCTTTGGGTGAACTCTGTTAATAGTTTATACTGTGGAACTGATAAAATCCAGTAGTTGGTGTTAATGCACCTGAAAGCCGGCTGCCATCTGCCAGTAAACAACAAAAGAAGAAGAAGCAGCGACTCCCCCTTTTGTCTCCTAGAAAGCATGGTGAGTATGGTCAGAAACACAAGCTAATTAAACTGTAAATGCAGGTTAATGTAACACAATGCTAAACCTGGGATAATATGGGAGAGCAATGCTACATAAACCGGCCAAACAATGGGGGCCAATGGTGTGGTCTCACCCACTTTGACACACAGATCAACAGAGAAACATAGAGTGAGAATTCGTGCAACGCGAGCACGCTAAAGATGGAAAATGTGAGGTAGGCAGCTAGAGAAAACGGAAAGAGACAGAAGAAGGGGAAAGTAAGCAGGTCTTAAATAATGTATAATCTCGCCGGGAGTCATGCAGAGGTTTTCCTGTATAATCTCCAGCTCTCTCTCATCCAACAAACTTGAATAAATCCCATACGCTTCCTAACAGGCTAACATGCCTTTTAATAATACAGCACTCTGCCCCGGGTCAATTCTTTACAGGGTTATTCATACTTCATCTCCCTGACGACACCATTCACACCAGTAATATGACAAGTGTATTTCCTCATTTGTGATTTTTGGTCTGGTTTCTTCCTTATTAATTTAATCAGAAATCATTCACTCTGTTTTGTTAGGTGTCAAGAGTTTTTAACAGCTTCGTCGCTGCTGCAGTGTCTGAGCTTTGTGAATACGGCGACTTTTACAGGTTAATGACAGAAAATAATTGACCAAAAAGATTTAAAGATTTCTTTTTTTCCACCCACAGTAAAGAGCAAAGTGGCTGGCTAGGTGTTTCCCGGTTTATAATCTTCGGTAAATCAGCAGTATAAGACGCAATCGTGCACTACTTTGCGGCACACAGCGTGCAGCACGATGCAAATACAAGAGATGTTCAGGTGAGATTACTGAGCTGCAGTTCAGACGTGAGCGATGACTGGTGAATAGAAACTCCAGTCAGAGATTTAAATCAAAAGAAAAATGAGTTTATAGGTTGCTGTCTGAATAAGAATAGACAGTGATGTGTCAAATGGTTTGGATTATTAGCACAGTATTGATGTCATTTGTTTTTACCTTATTTCAACCTCCAACTTTTTTTTTGTTTATCTGTGTATAACCTTTGGAAACAGTCTGGCATCAGATTAAACGCCTCCGTACACTGACACCTTTAATTTTTAATGCAAAACAACATCCACTGATGTTCACCAACAGCCAACTGTAGGCGACCAACGACAGCGTGCTGCAAAATTCTGACAGTGGCGGAAATTTTTACCATATAATTACTGCTACGACCCATGTGTACCCAAACAACCAATCAGAATCTAGCATGAAATAATGCAGGATACACCGGCTGGATGAACATCTCGGTGCTTGAATTAGATATTTATCGCACAATCTTGACATCCCTTAAAAACTGAGACTGTACAGTGTGACGCAGGTCGCAGCCGAGCTTTTATTAGATCCATTCGGCATCACCGTTGATGAATTAGAGCCCGGCATGTAAGCATCAGAGTGTTTCTGTGTATATCTACCTGCTCTCTTTGATCAGATTACTTCTTCCATCCTCCTCTCAGCCTCGGGGAACACCCACTCGCCTGAGAGGCCAGATGTTTTGCTCTCTCTCTCTCTCGCCTCATCTCTGACTCGCCCGTATAACACTGCATCCTAAAGGCTAACCTGCTCGCAACACACACACACACACACACACACACACACACACGTGTTCTCTCCTCCCCCGGAACCGCCGAGCCTCCCTCTGTTCAGTCATCTCTCTCTCTCTCTCTCTGATCAAACATAGCGACAAGCTTCATCATCATTCCCTGTGATCTCTGTCCTCACACTGCTGTCAGGCTGCTTCTCTGTTAAAAATGAATGACTCGCTTCTCCCAAAAAAAAAACAATGGCTGCCAAACTATCAGGATGCTAAGTATGAAACAATTTTACATTACCTCATGATAATAGCCTAAAAGCTGTTTTAAAGCTGCTACACTGTATTCACTCTAGATTTTGAAGTTGTTTGATGCATGAATTTACATATTAGTGATGAAAAACAGAGTCATACCTTGCAACTAACTTATTATTTTCACAATTGCTCAATCTGCCAAGCACTTTCTTAACTTATCAATTCATTATTTGGTCTATAAATGTTAGAAAAGTGACCGTCACAGCTTCCTAAAACCTGAGATGATGACTTCAGATGTCTTGATTCATCTGAACAACTGTCCAAAACCCAAAGATATTCAGTTTACTATCATATAAGAAAGAAAATCATCAAATCTTCACAACCGAGAAGCTGAAACAAGAGAAAACGACTTGAAACATTGATTCAATCAGCTCTACTTTTGATTGTTTTTTTATTATTATACCACCTATGTACCACGCAAAGACAAGACTGTTGACTGAGATATTAGTGAACTTCTGGTTTTAATGGGTTCCCTCATTAGCACTGCCGAGACTGTGTGTGACTACGGGGACTTGAGTCAGCCAAACTGCTTCTTGTTTATCTGTGCAGGCAGGTTTCTTCACACTGCACTGGTAGATAAATACAGAACAGGTTTAGTCATGCAGGGTGGATCATATCTGCTTTTTTTTTTTTTTTTTTTTTGAAAGACGGTTGAACCTTGTGTCGCTTATCAATCAATTTTCTGCTGTCCTCCCTCTTATTCTACCCGTTTTTACTTTCAGAAGTTTCACTAGCTTCAGTAAAAAAAAAAAAAAAAAGAGCTTTTGGAAGCTTTGCGTCTTTGTTTTGTTCTTAAATTGGTTTTTTCGTTTCACTTCCAGACAGCTTGAAAGCTCTTTAGAACTCCACAAATTTAAACCCCCAGATACCCAAAAGTAAGTCTGCAGGATCAGCGCTTACCCATACAAGCAGACGTTGTTAAAAAACATGACACACTTTTAGCATACAAACAAAACAGCACAAAAAAAAGTACCACAAGATTTAATAAGCACAGGGAGAAACCGAGTCTCCATTCAGCAGCAGAGGTTGATTGGCTTGTCTTTTACACCGCTTCTCAATGTCCCTTTTAATCCTTGATTCCCTGCAAACAGCTCAGCCTACGCAAGCATCTGACTTCATCTCAACAGCAGCAAGTTGCAGCCAAGCAGGAAATACTAAAACCATGGAGACGGCGAGAATGTGACACTCAGAGATATTGCTCTCAAGGCTTGTTTCATTGTTGCTGAATAAAGCCTTACATGGTGTGAGCAGTGCTCTGCCTGCTCACTCTCTTTCACTTTGTTTCTCTCTCTCCCTCTCTCTCTCTCTGAGCTCTCTCTCTCTCTCTCTCTCCTGTTTCCTCTGTATACCTTTTTATTTTCCTACAGTCAGTGATCCCTTTTCATCTCTTTGTATTCTCGCCTCTTGTCTACTTTGCATTTGTTTCCTCCCTTTTTTTTTCCCCTTTTCCTTTTTCTCCCTGTGTCTTCTTCTGCTAAGAATCCAACCACAGATATCATATGAAAGCTTCTCCTCAGTGTTTGAAGTGATAGGTGGTGCTCCCACTTTGGATATTATTAGCTGTTAATTATCCATGGAAGGTTTATTGAGCTTGTTGTTGTTCGGGGAAACTCCACGTTAGCGTCGTATATTTGACTCTTTCGGACGAACTTACTTTTCAAACAGTTTTAGGCCTCCTTGATTCATTTTTTAGTAAAAAAAAATGCTCATCCTAGTATCCCAGAATACATTCACATAGCTCATATTATCATCCAGATTTAGTTTCAGATCAGATGTATCGGTAAAGGCATATTTGTTGGCCGTCGAATACCAAGAAATTACAGTACAGAACATACAACATCTCACTCAGTACACATCTTGGCCACAATTCTTTAATAACAAAATTTAATGGATCATTATCAAAAGTGTTCATTGTGATCAGTATTTGTATGGACCTAAAACATTTGATATTCTTTCTTTATAGCACCTTTTTTAATTCTAAAGATAAGTTGAAGTGCCTTACATACTATATCGTCATAATCATTGATTCATGAGACCTGGTCTAAAAATTCACAATGTTAACATCATCCACCAGCTCAACATCCTGAAGCACATAAAGACAAACCTGTCAACTCTGTTGATAAAAACACGAGACTTCTTCATTCAGTAAATATGTTAACAGATAAAGAGGTTTCCAGGATGAAATACTGCTGCTGAGTGACTCACTACTGCAACATGTTTGATGTTATGACAGTTTTTTTTTTTTTTTAAATTGTGGCAGTGCATCATGACATCATCATTATAGATGTCATTTGGATCTCTGCTCCACTTAGTGAGCTTATTTATTTATATTTAAATGCAATGTTATTACATATTACTGTTAAACCTGCCAGAGATGTGTCCATGATTTTCCAATTCCTATATTCATCCCATCATTCAAGTGTCTCTGGGTTAGCTAGCTTCAGCATGAGGTTTGGAGTAGGTCAATGTGGTTCTTATAACAAAGCAGTTCTTTTTGAAAGCTGCATTGGCTTTTTACTGTTTATTGCTTGTTGCTTGTAACATTTAGAAGTGTTAAGAGTTTGAGAGGAGGATGCAGCGTTGTGCTGAGAGAAATGTGTGCAATGTTTACGACCCTTGACCTGTACTGTCAGCTGATTTCCATTGTTATCATGTAGAACCATGAACTTATTATACACTCATTTTAGTGACTAACTAAAATGCCTCACATGCCTAATATGCTACAAATGTTTGTTCTTGGTTTGACATGTTTGTGGAATAATACTGGATTTATAACTGTTGTGTGGACGGGGAAAGTCAGGGAATCTGATTAGTTCTTTGTGGTGATTTAATAATATGATCTGAGTAAAGGAGGGTGCCGTTAATGTTTTTTGACTTGAGTCATGGCTTCATAGCTTTACCTGGTGTTTTTTTCTCCTGAACCTGCCTCCGAACCCAGCCCGCTCACTCCGTTTAGAAAAACATTAACAAACCAGGAAGGAGGAACGTTTTTTTTAGTGTGTATGGAAGCGCTCCGGCTGCGTTGGAGGGAAGTCATGGAAAACATCATGAATTGTTGCAGAGCTGCAGAGCCACAGTGGGAATCCTTCAAAGGCTCGGTGTGATATTTTTGGAATTGTCTGACTTTCACTCCTGTCTTTACTCTCTCCCCCCCCGTCTGAGGTGAGAGGAGAAAACAGGGAGAGCAGCTGGTGTTGAATTGGTCCTCTGGTGAGAGATTAGTGTCTGCTACTCCCCCTGCAGTCTGGGCCGCACTGCAGCTCCAATCCATCCTGACTTATAAATTCACCACCGACTCAAGAGTGACAGGTTCTGGCAAGGTATACGAGTGCGGCGCTACCTCTCTGTGTGTGTGTGTGTGTGTGTGTGTGTGCACAAGTGGGTGCTTGTGAATAAGTATGCCGGTGTGTGTGTGTGTGTGTATCTGTGTGCGCACCACATGATTTCCTGTTTTCATTCCATTCTGATATTCCACATCTGTGTGTTGCAAGGTTCTGGTCGTCATTACGGCGTGGCTTTTTTGTGAAGCATTAAGTGTAATTGTAGAGTATGGTGGGAAAATATGCGGAGAGGTGTATCGGCAAGGGAGGGGGGGAGGGGGGAGGAGGAGGGTCAGACGAAGGAGTGATGGAGGGGGAATAAAGCAAGCATGTGAAGGAGAGAGAGAGAGAGAGAGGGAGAAACAAAGAGAAGTCAAGTCTGTTTTATTTATGTAGCGCCGAATCACAACAGAAGTTATCTCAGGGCACTTTTTTTTTTTACATAGAGCAGGTCTAGAACCAACATTCCCCCCCATGAGCAAGCACTTGGCAGCAAGGAAACACTCCCCTTTAACGGGAAGAAACCTCGAAAAGAACCAGGCTCTAGGTGGGCGGCCATCTGCCTTGACCTGTTGGGTTGATGGATGGATGGAGAATTCAAATGTTAAGATGGAAAGAGAGAGATGTGAAAGAGATAGGGAGGAGAGCTATTTAGAAAACATTGTTAACTCCGGGGAAAACCATTGCATTTGCAGTTTCTCCGTCCTCCATCCTCATCAAAATGCCTGCGCAATCGGAAAACAGCGAAACCTCTTCATCCAGTTTCAACAAAAACCTCGTGCCTCGCAGCCAACATCTGGCACGGAGTATGACAGACTGTCTGGTTACTCAGCTGAGACAGTCTCAGCTGGTTAAACCTCCGTTCACCTGTACCGTCTTTAAATACAGCCCAACGCACCGGCTCGTTTACCGGCTCGTGTGTCTGTTGTCAGACAAGCGAACAAGCGTAAAAATAGATCTGATGGCGGCTCATGAGTTCTACTTTTTTAAACCCGGAGAACAATAACTGGTGCGCCTCAATCTGTCAGCTTTATGATCTCTTAAGTTGTCTGACAAAACGCAGGCTGACGACTACACCTGTAGCGTGTCATGAGCTATACTGACGTTTAAAAAGGAGTAATTACAGAGAAGGTTATAGTGGACATAAAGTTGTCCGCTTAGCTTTACTGCCACACAGGCGGTGACCGAGCTTCGTTGTTTTTGAAAAGCTCCATTTTCAGATTAATCAGCTGTCGGAAAAGCTGTGATTTCAGGTGTCAAAGGGTGGACGAAGGGGCCAAAACGGAGAGAGAATAAGATCTGTTTTCAAATTTTAAGATTATAGAGCAGGAGAGAAAGAGAGGGGGAGGGGGAGGGGGGGATATGGTGTCAGACAGGAATGAAGAGCTGGAGAGAAAGACATGAGAGAAACAGAAAAGTGAGGATAAAAAGAGAAAGAACGACAGGAGGAGAAGCGGCAGATAAGGAAGAAAAGAAAAGGGACAAGTGAAGGGAAAGGTGCAGAAAGAAACATGCAAGGTAGAGGAGGAGGAGTGTTTTTCAGCAGCGGGGGGGGGGGGGGAGAGAGAGAGATTTGGAAAGCTTTTGGGTGAGATCATGGGAAGCAGAGATCTGTGTGTTTAAAAGGAGGCTTAACGGGGGCTCAGCCTGGGCCCGCCTCTTCTTTATGAAGACACACACACACACACACACACATAGCTGCACCTGTCCCTGACAAGGCTCAGCAGGAAGAGGCGTGGCCTTTTGGCACCGGGCCCTGCCTCCGTTTAAAATGCTCGATCTCCATGGCGACGGGGGGTTAACAGTTTCATCTCGCTGCTCGTTCTTAGTAATCTTTTTACAGACAGAAAGTGAAATAACTTCTCTGCCGCAGTTCCTTTACTGTTGTTAAAGAGATTACAACACTTCACCGGATCTTAACAAGGCATCAGTCACCCACCGAGAATGATGAAATCCTGTCTAGACCAACGAGTTACTCCGTCACTAATGATAAGAAATGGAAGCAAGTGTATTGTTATACGGTATATTTCAAAATAAAGTTACAAGAAGTTATAAACAGGGTCAGGTTTTAAACATTTTGGGCTGAGCCATACGTTTCTCCGTTCTCTGGGAGCAGCTGAGGTCGTCACTACATGATCATAGCTCGTCCACCTTCAGTGAACTGGTCAGGTTAGGCTAACCCATCGTCGCTAACTTCGGGGCTAACCCCCCTTCACTCTAATAAGCAGGTGGCAAACAGGATGCAGGAAGTTGGCTTGGGTCTAAACTGTACACACCCTGCACTGCTACGTTCACAGATATACTGCTAACCTCATGCCAGAGAGAAACAATCAGATTGAGCATTTACATGGTTATTAGCTGCTAATATTTTCCTATTGAACAGATAATCAAAGGTTTACACCACCCCTCCTAACCTGATGGAAAATTCCTTCCGATCAGGCCGTACCGGGCCCAGTCTCTCCAGATTGAGGTGGTTACATGAGGTATTTTTATCCTGATTGGGCTATTATTGTGATTATTAGCGGAATATTAGGAACCATGTAAACGTATCCAATGTGATTATGCAGCCTGGTCTGACTTTTGGAAAATATGTAACATTCTTGCCGAGAGTTAGTCAGCTTGATTCCGTCCAACTCAATTACTTCCTCGCAACCGTCCATAACTCTGAGACGTCACCGCTCCCAGACGAGAAACAGTCCAACACATAACCCCACCGTCAAACCACATGTATAGTATGTTTAGTGATCTAGTGGATGCTTGGTGTTTTTGCTAGAAGTGCTGGATGGATGTGCAGTATCATACCACCGTTACATCCCCAGGTCACATTAGAATTAAGCCCATCGGTTTAATTGTTCCTCATAAAGCTCAGTACGGTTACAGGGAAACACATGTTTTCTCTTTTCACAGAAAACCACTTTGTTCCAAGTTCCATCATTGACAGATTTCATCAGGACGGTTCAGCTGCTGCCATGTTATTATATAAGCTGGTCGTAACTTTCTACAAGTTATAAATTGAAGATGTTTTTATTGCTAAGAAGATGTGACATTGTGTAATATCAGCAGGTCTCAGTGCCGGTTGTTGCTTCGAGAGGTCGGAAGGAAGGTTTTTTTAGTGAATGTTGTCCCGCAGGACGTTAGCTTCCTGCACAGTACAGCTGATGCATGAACCGCAGTGTTGGTGTTTTTCTGTTAACCTTCGCCTGCTAAGTCATTTTTGTACTTGAAGGTCAGTAGAACAAGCTGTGATTTTTAAAGGGATATATTCTTGCAAGTCAAAGAGTCACATTTTGAGTGCTATCAGTTGGTGCCGGCTTGGTTTTTCTCGTCTTCGGATTTGAGAAAGTTTAGTGCCTATTATAAAGATTTCAGCCTCTCTCGAAGGTGTGAAGAGTTTCAAATGTTTGCCCGATGTCTCGCTCTCAGCTTCTGATTCCAGTTTTGATGATAAAGCTCTCTTTATTCTGTCCACTGACTTTTGGCCTTAACAGGTTTCACTCTTAACTCTGAGCAGCTCTGAGCTTTCAGAGCATCAGCAGTGAGTTTGGAGTGAATTTACAGATTTGAGCCGTTTGGTTTTGGGAAGCCTTGTGGCGCCCCCTAGTGGTGGCGCTACAAAATAACATCACATGCAACTGATTATTCAGTCATTACAGTATAGTAAGAGTTTATTAAGTCTTCAGAGGGTTAAAATATCAACATTATCAGTAGGATGGCTACTTGTTCAAAGGACAAACTCCACTTATCACCCTGTATACATCCACTCTCCACCTGCTAACACGATCCTTAACTCTGGTTGTATGTTTGTCTTTCAGTGAAGGAAGAGTGCGTGTCAGAAGAAGAAGAAGAAGAAGAAGAAGTAGAAGGAGAAGAAGAAGAAGAGGAGGTGGTGAAAGATGCCCTAGTGGAGGAGATTCTCCAGCAGGGAGACACAGCCATCATCTATCCCGAAGCCCCCGAGGACGAGCAGAGTCCAGCAGAGACGGGAGGCGCAGATGAAAACGGTAACACACAGAACACACCACTGCACACATACTACAGTGCTGTTCCACGCCCGCTCCATTTGTATTAAGAGCTGCACTAGACAAGATTTGAATGTAGAAATAAAAACATTATATTAGTCTTAATCATGAAGTGTACAAATTGCATTATTTGCCCACAGTACAAGTACAAACTAAAGGAGAACGCTTGATTTGGACTCTTAACAGCCATAAATAAAGTGATGGAAACAGTTTTTCTTGCCGTTCACTTCAGCTGCATGGAGACTGATGAAAAACAGTCTCATGAAATACTAACCACTTCTTTCTAAGATCTCTGACTCCAGTTAAACATGGAAGTAGAGACTGAACAGGCTCCCCCAGAGGCTACATGAGGCTTCATTCTGAAGGATAAGAAAGAGACAAATGCTGCGTTAGACAAAAAACAAAACATTAAAAGCAGCTGTGACTACATATGACTCCCAGGAAGATTCAAGCAGCACCACATGCAGGATACTGTATATATATATATATATATATATTTATATATCACATGATGGTCACCATGCATGTACCTTTTTTTTTTATCTCCAGGCACCCCAGATTCCTTCTCCCAGTTGCACACTTGCCCCTACTGCTCCCGGGGCTACAAGCGCAACGCCTCGCTGAAGGAGCACATCAAGTATCGCCACGAGACCAGCGAGGACAACTACAGCTGCTCGCACTGCAGCTACACCTTCACGTACCGCTCGCAGCTGGAAAGGCACATGAGCCACCACAGGGGCACCAGGGAGCAGGTAACAACAGAGTCTCAAAGTGCATGACACGAGTGGGCTGATGCACTGTAGGGGAATATCTTTATTTAATGTAAGTCTTCTATCTGCTGTACGAAATACATATATAAAGGCGAACAACACAGGAGTTAATTCCCTGTTGCTTATTTCATAGTTGCTCTTTTTAAACTGTATCTGGTTATTTTTGGCAGCTTTTTATCTTTGCTTTTTTTTTTTTGCTTACAGGTCTTTTGGTTTTGTAAGTGAATTCATTGACCTTTGGTTTTTCCTTTCATGCGCTGTGATTTATTATTCCTTCCTTCAAAATTAACATGCACCTTCACAGTCTGCAGATCCAAGCAAAAACAAAAACCTCTGCATAAATTATCAATGTTCCTTTTAAACCTTTGACCAAGTGTAAAACTGCAGTAGAAACTGCAGTGTGTTGGTTAAAAGGTTAAAGCTTGTATTGACCCCTATGAATACTAATCAAGTCATAGAAACAAGAGAATAAAAGCTTTTCACTTCTATCATGTGGACACTTGTTGACACATCTCTTGCAGCAGCTTCTCATCACCTTCCTCATCTTGTTCTTTTTATTTTGTTTTTTTTTTTTTTTTGTCTAATCATCACGTTTCCCAGACGACGGGAGGAACAGGTGGAACCCGTAAATTCAAGTGTACTGAATGTTCCAAGGCCTTCAAATACAAGCACCACCTGAAGGAGCACCTGCGCATTCACAGCGGTGAGCTGTTGCTGCGGCAACCATCACTTTCTGTCTTTCACTCAAACAAACACACACACACACACACACACACACACACACACACACACACACACACACACACACAGCCGGACACAAACAGAAGCTGCTGTTCAAAACTCCAGACCACTCACGTCTTCTCTAGTAGAAGTTGATTATTAATTAATCTGTTTTTGTTAGCTCTGTTAATTTTGATATGAGGATTTTAATTATTCATTCATTTATTTTCAGGTTTTTTAATATACATGTGTGGCCTTTTGTTTGATTTGTGGAATTCAGAAATCATACTCATCCGAACATAAAAACCATAAAAAAAAGAGACAAGAGGTTGAAAATCTCATTTAAAAATATAAAATAAATGACTGTAAAAAGTAAACAAAAGAAACAAACAAGTTACTGGCCAGTGAACATCACAGACACTGACAGCCAGGTTGATACTAGTGCCGATTTTTTTACTAAACCCCTTTTCTATTTAGCAGAAGAAGCCAAATATCTCAAATGATACTTATTGTTTTAAAACTCACAGCTGTACAAAAACTTTACATAAAAGTTTACATAAAACAGTTCTGTAAGTACCGCTAGAACTCCACAGATCAATTTGTTAATTTGTGTGATTGAAACCGAGCTTTGCCCACGAATGAACTCAATTTCCCAGAGTCCCCAGGTTTTCACACCTATACATGAACTCTATCCCCGGACCCTCCCCCAATCACCATTGGTCAGTGTGACTCATGATGTCACCAGGTAAACAAAACCAGAACTCCACCTCTGCTCCTCCTTTTTTCTCCTCACCACTGCTGCAGGAAGCAACAGAAAGAGCTCTCTTCTCCTGGACTGCAGCTGTGCTGCAGCATGCAGCTGAGCTAGGCTCTCCCTCTCCCCTCAGTGTGGCCTGCTAACAGAGCACACACACACACACACACCAAACCCTGTTCTTAACGGCAGGACATGAGGGCCTGCTTAAGATTAATCAAGATTCAGTAAACAAGTTATCTAGCACCAGCAGCTACAACACAAGTCTGCCAGCTGATTTTTACAAGCAAAGGAGCCACAAAGCAGAGTTAGCTCACTGCTAACTCTGCAAGGACTAAACAAAGGAGCGACCTGGGCCCTCCGGCCTGCACAACTGGATCACTGACTGTCCAGTAAAGCCTGCACAGCTCTTCCAACCTGACTCATCAGCCAAAAACCTCTCTTCCCATTGATTTGGTAATGTACTGGGTGTAACATTGCATAGTAGCACGCAGCTAAACAAGACTGTTTAACTTAATCAGTGTACATGTATTGATCTGGTTTAATGTTGATCATTGAGCTCTATTGTTATGATGACCGTTCTTAGTCAGATAATTGGATTAAGTTGATGTTATCAAGCTTCACACACATACTTAGACTTGCATGCAAACTACCTTTCCTTTTTCCTAAAGTGGCACCTTTCTTACACAAATTGGCTTTAACAGACATACATGCAGAGAGGAAACTCAAAAGCTCACACATTTACACACTCTTTTTGTTTTTGACCTAACACATGTGTGCATACTCAAATGCACAGAAGAAGAGCAAAGAAGACACTCTTTTCCTTTGTCCCCTCTCATGCAAGGCATGTAGGTCCGTCTGCAGACTCACAGCACCTACATGACACACCCACTTGGTCAGGTTTAAGCATGAGCAGGGAGAGGGTTAGGGTTACATGTCAAGGGGGGTGGGGGTGTTGTGTAACAAGCTGTTAAGGTGACAACAATGGAGGAGAGGTCGTGTAGTAAAGTGGGCGTGTCCTGTAGTAAAGTGGGCGTGTCGCGTGGGTCTGCAGAGAGACCCTTCTCATGCCATGTGGTCCTGGTGTCCATCTATGTAGTTTTCCTTTGTCTCAGCCAGCACATGAGGTACATGTCAAATCTCTTAATTTCATCCACGTATCCTTGACTTGGTTTGGTGCAATTTCGGTACAGCATGCAAAAGGTAAGGTAGGAAATAACATTTTGGCCATGCAACAGTGGCTCATTGGCTGTAACATTATACATTACTATCACTGAAACAGTTCATTTGTTGTGCAGTGGAAAAGGAAAAGGAAAACAACCTTTTTGTTTCTTGCAGGGAGTCAGGACACCGGCTGACAGCTGTTTTATGCTGATTTATGGTCTAAATGTATACCAAGTAGTTCAAACTAGCTCCACCTCCAGCAGCTACAACAGTAACATGCTGCTCTAACACTGATGCTTCATATTAATAATGTCGTATATAATAATATATCAGTCAGGGGGACCAAACCATTACTCTAAGTGCAATACTTTAACCATATTTTTCTGTCAGAACTGGTCCCTACGACTTGTTCTCTGATCACGTCAGAAATCAAATGTTTTTATCGTTGATCTGAAAGGCTCGACTCGTAGGCGGAGTGATACGCTGACCATCACAGAGGGGAGGGACGAAGACACGTGACATAACGGAACATATTTTCATAATATTGTTGCACTCGGTCGGTTTTGCAGGTCCCTCGTTTGTCAATCTGGGGGCAGCGATACAACAGTGTAATCAGGGTAACCAGGTTATTTTGGTTAAGCTGCCTAGCAGGCTAGCATACATCCATGCTACAGCTAAGTTGTGCGCTGCTAAAACGTTCCGGTTGGAACTCGCGCTTTAGAATTATTGTTCCGCACGTCCGACTAAATGGATTATTAAACTATTTTGATAGTAATTGTTCGGATCAGGGAGCGTATTTTTCGTATGACTGCATGCACCGAATCGTAACATCCGTACCGTGATGATTCGGGACAAACACACGCACCGTTACACCCCTAGTCTGTATTTATTGATAATCTGATTGTGAATTCATTGTTTCATAACCCAGAATATGATTAGGTTGCCTTTTGAACAGTGGAGAATATTTATCAGGCTAAATGTTTCAGGGAGAATTGAAATTATGCTCAAGAATTTTCAGCCTCACATGTGACTGAATAGAAATGACGACAAATGACGTAAAATTTAAATGTGTTTAAAGTGTTTCTTGCTGACAGACAGACTCTCGCTAACTTTAATTTCATCCATAATAAAAGTTAAGGGGGAAATAACAGATCATGAAAAGAAAATCTGGAGAAATCTTAAGAAAATCAAATAAATGTAGAAAGTTGTTTATGGTTCATTTGATCAAATTTATTTCAGATTTTTAACTAGATGGTTAATCATAAAATTAATAAAATATAAAACTTAGGAGTGATACACTTGAGTTTAATCTGCAATCTGTCTCCACTCAGTTATGTTGTTATTTATCAGATCAGTCTGATCAGCTGCAACATCCAATCTTAACTAATATCCTATAAGGGGGCGTGTCAGCCGGTAAAAGACTTCCATGAAGGCTGTTCTCATGTATCCTCGCTCATGGCTCCTCAGAGACCACTCCTCGCTCCTTTAGAGCAGAAATAAGAGCTTTGAGACTGCCTTCAAGATGGTGGACCAGAACGACTTCTGGTTTGAGTGAAGAGTGAGGAAAGATCAAACAAGAGACTTGAGATATATCCATGGTCTGAGGCAACCATCTTGTTTTTCCTTGTTGCAGTTCACACACACTCACTTGTATATAGCCTCTTTACTTAGACTGCATATTGTGTGTTTTGCCCCTTTCTAGTTTGATACATTCAGACAGATTATATATTGTGTTTTACTTTTATCTACTTTTAATAAAATGCTTTTGAATAAACACACTGTCTATTTAATGTTGTACAAAAGTGAATACTGCAAACCCCTGCACTGCAAAGAACTCCAAAATCCTTCAACATTTATTGGCTATCAATATGGTAATTTTGGTTGTAGTTATTAAGTTAATTATTAATCAGAGTTCCAGATTGACGGTTAGTGTTTTTAATGAGACTGAATAAATTAATTAGCTATCAATTTTCCCTGTCTTTAATAGTGGTTTCCTGATAAATTAAATCCTATTATTTAATATAATTATTAATTGTTTCTGATAATTACTAATTATTTCTGATAGCCAAATTCAATCTAAATGCTCTACATAAAACGATTCATGATCTCTACAGTTTAATAAAATAGTTTGCAAAATTTTGATTTAAACCAGGAACTATTTGATCATATCAGAGCCTTAAAAGAAAAAAAAAAAACAGTAAATTAAAATCAACCTAATTTAAAATGCAACAGAGCTTCTCTTTTTTTTTTAACTTTTTTTTTTGCAATTTCTCTGTGTTCCCCTTTTAGGTGAGAAACCATATGAATGCTCAAACTGCAAGAAGCGATTCTCCCACTCAGGCTCCTACAGCTCCCACATCAGTAGTAAGAAGTGTGTGAGTGCAGCACCCCCGAACGGTGTCACCCGGACATCGATCAAGATCAAGTCCCCTCCCACCACCACGACCACACCTGTCATGATCGCTCCAGCCCGCATGATTTTGAAAGAGAAGACTGAAAGCAAACCCCTCCAAGAGCAGCTCCCCGTCACCCAGATCAAATCTGAACCTGTGGAATACGAGTGCAAGCCCGTGACGGCAGCACCGGCGACATCAACTGGTGCCAACGGAGTAGTGAACGGAGGGACGACGACGACGACGTCGACGACGGTCCAGGCTGCAGCGCTGCCTCAGGGCGTGGCTATGGTCGTACCCACGGTCGGCTTAATGTCGCCCATTAGCATCAATCTGAATGACTTGCAGAACGTGCTGAAGGTTGCCATGGATGGAAATGTGCTCAGGCAGGTGTTGGGTACAGCCAACAGGGTGGTGACGCAGGGGAAGCAGGGAATTGTAGTCCAGCAGCCACAGCAGCAGATCATCAGCCTGCCGGCCTTCGTAGATCACGACGGCACCACAAAGATCATCATCAACTACAGCATCAGCCCTGCAGCCGCCACCACTGCCACTACCCAGCCTGCACCGTTTATTGTTAAAAATAATCCTCTCCCCGCTCCTACGGTTACCACCGCTGCAACCCCCACCCCCACCAAAACAGATAGACCCTCAACCCCAGAGGTGACCGACCTCACCATCGTCAAGGCAGAGCCAGAATCAGCACCCGTCACAGACACGGAGACGGTGGCGGCCGCACAGACAGAAAAAGGAACTGTTAAGACTTCACACACTGAAAAAGCTCAGATGCCAAAACCCAGCAGCCCCAGTACATGTTTACTATGTGACGACTGTCCCGACAACCTGGAGGCGTTGCACCTGCTCCAGCACCGCAAAGCAGCCAACGGGGAGGCTGTAGACTCCGCCGCCCTTGACCCCTCGTTCGCTGCTCTGCTAAGCGAGGCAGGGGTGACGCTGGAAGAACCACCTGTGGACGACCTCCTCTCACTCCTCAAGACCTACTTCGCCTCCAATGCCAATCCCAGCCAGGAGGAGCTGAGAAAGATCTCGGAGTCTGTCAGTATTCCCGTGGACGTGGTCAGAAAGTGGTTTATCAAGATGAACTCTGGGAAAAATGTGGGCAAATCCTGCAATGACACAGCGGTTTCCAAAAAGACTGAAACCACAAATTCCAATTCAGAGGATGTCTCAAATCAGAACGGAGAGACCGAGGAAGAGATCAAACCGGAAGCGTCCGCCAAAGCCTCAACAGAATCCGGAAGCGCTTCCCCTTCCTCGCCACTAAGCCTCAACACCGGTGACCTCGTCATCGTTAAAAGCGAGCCAGAAGACCCGGAGGCCCCGGACTCCCAGGCTGAGCCCCTGGACCTCTCCCTTCCTAAACATCTTGCAGCAGCGTTGGAAACCAAAACGACAACGCCTCCCATCAAACAACAGGAACATCCTCTGAACCTGACCTGCCTGAGGAAGGAGCAGCTCGAGGGTCAAACCATCTACGTCAACACGCCTCAGACCGGAAGACCTGTCAACATCGTCACCGCCGCGCAGCTGCCCACGTTGGTGGCCATCGCTAGTCAGGGCACGGTGGGCTGTCTCAGCGCCATCAACACCACAACGAAGCGAACCATCCTCATCCCCCAGCTCACCTACACCTACGCCACTACGGCCGGCAGCGCCACCGGAGCAAAGACTGTTGTACTCAACGGACATAAGGTTGGTGGTCCGGAACATTATGTTTCCCAAACAATATTTCCTCTGCAGGGTTTTAGACATTTTGATTTGTTTTCTCCAAAACTACTCAAAAAATATGCAGTAGATAATCTGGAAACAGTGAAAGTTGTAGATGCTTTTGAATGCATGCCATGCTGTAAGAGGTAAGAAAAAACATGTTGTATTTATTCATAGTAATGTATTTAACTTTATCCAAGTATTCAGCTGTAAACTGCTCTTATGTTTCAGACTCTCCAGTCCCATAAACAGCTAAGTTAGTCGACAGCAGTTATACAGCCAAATAATAAATATCTGTTCATCTATTCCATCTTATTTTTGATAAATAATGTATCTTAAAATTGCTACTTTTGTCTGACAGTCCAAACAAAAACCAAAGATATTTCATTTAAACTGATAGTAATAAGGAAGGACCATGTTACAACAGTATGCGATCAAAGGTTTAGTGATATGAGGAAGTTTTGGGTGTTGGGGATGGATGTAAAGATGTGTACATGTCATTATTGTGTAAAATACTCGGTTGGGTTTAAATAGTGTTATATACTGTTTATGCATATTTGGTTCAAGCCTACAGTATAACATAATTGAGAACACCCCTGGTCAGTATCACTAAAATGTTAAGTACTTACAAATCCTTTCCATTTAATAGTTTTATTTGTTTTTAGACAATAATCAAGAAGGCTTAAGCCAATTCACTTGAAAAACAGAATGTTTGATTAATTAAACTATAATGAAAGGTCCATATTTAAGAATGAACTGCAACAAAAGTCAGCACACCGTTCATTAGTGACTCTCAATTCTTTTATTCTTTTCTATTTTTTTATGTCTGCCTTTTATTTTTGATGACAGATTACATCCTCCTGGGTATAGATGATACCAGTCTTGGTATCTCTGTGGAGAGATGTTCTCATTCTTCACAGATGATTCTTCTCAGCTGCTCTTTGCTGGAGGGGTTTTGTTGCTCTACCTTCCTCTTTAAAATACTCTAAAGGTGTTATATTGGTCAGGGGACATACTTGGCGAGGTCATAGCTTTCACTTTTTTCTCCTTTAAAAACTCTTAAGTGATTTTTGCGGTGTGTTTGGGTTCATTATGTTGGATAATTCCCCTCCTGCCAACCTTCTTGAGACTGTTAGTCGTCTTTTCATTCAGTATTTAGATATACAAACCTGCGTGTCATCTTCTCTGGCAACTTGCAGTTTTGTGAGCAACGGTTTTCTTTTTGGACATCATCCATAGTCGTTGACTTCATGCAATGTCCTTCGCTGTCTGAACAGTCACTGATACACCAATTTCCACTGATAATCCTTGTGCTGAGTCAGAAGCACTTGCCCATCTGTTTTTTTTTTTAGTGCAATGTTGTATAAATAGTGAATTGTGCGTGCTGTCGTTTTTTGAGGACGGCCACTGCACCTTCTGTTATTGGCAGTATGGGTCCTCCTATACCTCCTAACCACTGCTGCAGCTGTGTTTTGGCCTCTGTTCAGTAGCCTAATGATGATCTTCTTCCCTCTCCCATCTTTATGAAGTTCCTTACCATGTGGAGCCATGTTGCATTCGACACAACTCAGACCAAAATTGAGATAGTCGTGGTGTTCGCAAGTTCTTTTATGACCTTGTTCAGGCAATTTGTCTAAATTGGAAGTCACAGGTGTAATCATTATTGTTGTATTGAGGTACTTTGAGGCCTGTGTTTTCAATTTAGTCTATCTAACCTATTTGATTTAATTACAAATAAGATCAAATACCCTACACTTCACCTGAAAAACACTACAGTTATTGTGATAGTGATATTGCACTGGGTGTATTCAGTTTTCTTGTACACTGTATAAAAGACCCTCTACCCATGTACCTCAAAGAATGAATGTTGCCCTTCTTGCAGTGACTTTGTCTGGGATGATGTAGGTGAGGCTGCCAAACCGTCAGCACGCCAAACCGCAGCAGCCATTACGTCAGTAGATGAGAGTTGGATATTCTCCCGGATATCAATCTGAGAGTGATGCAGACAAATATAAAACCCCCTCTGAGTGAATCTCATCATGAGAATATGTGTCTGAAACATTTGGCAGTCCTCCACCTGATTGTGTTTTCTCAGATAACAGATCAGCACATATTTCAACTTCTGGTTTCTTGGACTCGCTACATTTAAATGTTTCAAAAGAAACTTTAAATCAAAAGCAACCACTTTCCTGCAAAGAATGAAATCATATTTTTTTAAGAGCACTCTGCTTTTTATCCTCACTGAGTTGCTGAGCAGCTCCACTGCAGCAGCTGAGGTGTAATGTTTAAGGAAAAATCAATCAAAGGAAGAGATTCATACATTAACATTCACCGGACAGACTTTCTCAGACAATAAGAGCATTCAAACTAGTGATCATTTGATTAAAAGCTAATTCTCTTCACCTTTTTAGTCATTGCCTCCACTTATATTTACAATTACAGACGGAGAAGAGACTGGACAGCAGCTCTGATAGCATTTCGGTGGCGGAGGAGCAGAACGACGCGGATTTCGCAGTGATCAAGAGGCGGCGGCTGGAAAACGGCGTTTACCCCTGTGATCTTTGCTCCAAGGTCTTCCAGAAGGGCAGCTCCCTGCTCAGGCACAAATACGAACACACAGGTATGATTTTTAGGACGAACAAACATGACAGCACGCGTTCAGGAAAAACATGATCTCACATCTTTTATGTGCTGTGCTAACACTAATGCGTTAATTTGTTTGTTTCATTGCATTAGACAAAGATTGTTTTAATAAATCTGTTTTATTTTATCCAGCAGCATTCGTGTTTTTTTTTTTTTTTCCTCTGTGTAGCCCGGAGCGAGGTTCTAGTTTTCAAGGCTGTGATTTTTACATATGACATCATACCTCGTTAAACGTGTTATACTTGGTGTGATTGTAACGTTTATAGGACACCTGGCCTGTAAATGTAGCAGCTCCGAGGCAGTCGACATCAGTATTCATAGAGATGAGATTCTTGAGGTGAATTAAGTGAATATTTTCCCTGAAGCTCCAGCTACCCTCAGATTGGAAGGTAGCCATAAAGTCTGTTAACAATGTGTGCACTGAACTACTGTGCACAGGTCGGTTCAGCCGCGACATCATCCACCTACACACACACACACACACACACACACACAGACACACAACATACCATTTCTCTGAGTTTATAGGCTGCTGATTTAATTATGATTAGTCAGCAATGAGTTGGGTAGGTGAATAGATCTCTAAATGTCAAAACTCCACTGTGAACAACTTCTCATACCTTTTACAACAGAGTAAATATGGAGAATAGTGCTTATTTCACATTATATTTTATTATAAGAATATGACATCATTACCTTACAGCAGTGGCTCCCAAACTTTATGGCTTATGACCTCTTAAAACAAAGCAGTACCTACTTGTCACACTTTTTATCTGCTGAATATGTCCATAATCCATAATCTGTCCGTTATTTTCTCAATTAATCAATTAGTCGTTTGATCTATAAAACATCACTGTTACCCAAAAGGCCAAGGTGCAACCTGAAATGTCTTCTTTTGTCCTGATCAATAGTCCATAACCCAAAAATATTCAATTTACTACCATAGAGGACTAAAGAAAAAACAAAATATCCACATTTAAGAAGCTGGAGTGAGAGAATTCTGGCATTTTTAATTAAAAATTGATGCAAAATGACTAATCGATTATCAAAATTGATGATGATTAATTTTCTGTCGATTGACTGATCGTTGCAGTTTTGATAATTTTGTGTTTTCTGTGACTCAGTGGGTGGAATCAGACCCCCGGGTTGGAAACCGCTGCCTTAACATTTGTCAAAACAATTTCACCCCAAGATCTGTTTAGTCGGAGCTTTCAATCATATCACACAACCTTGATATTGATATTGATGTTGTGATAAAATCCAAGGCTTCGGAGCTGCTATTAAGTGGCTCTTTGGAGTGAATGTCAACTGCTTTTTAATACCTAAATTGTGCCACAACTTGTAACGTCTGCCTCTACTACATTCATCTCTCAGCCGCAGTTACTCGGCAGGTAAATGCAGTATTAGTTCCATCTCTGACTCGTTGTTTGTGTTTCATCATCTGCAGGAAAACGCCCTCACGAGTGCGGCGTCTGCAAGAAGGCCTTCAAACACAAGCATCACCTGATCGAACACTCGAGGCTGCACTCGGGTGAGAAACCCTACCAGTGCGACAAGTGCGGGAAGCGTTTCTCTCACTCGGGCTCTTACTCCCAGCACATGAACCACCGTTACTCCTACTGCAAGAAGGACGGGCCGAACTCGGGCTCCGGCTCGGGTCCCAGCATGTTCCAGTCGGAGCTCGGCAGTCCCGGCGCCGGCGTGCAGTCGGACAGCCGGACCACGACCCCGCCCTCCCAACTGGACTCAGACGAGAGGGAGAGCGAGGAAGAGGACGACGACGACGAGGCCATGTGCATGGACGACATCCGGGTGGTGCAGGTGGACGACGGCGAGTGCGAGATCTACGAGGGTAATTTCGACGATTTCGTCGAAGAAGAGGAGGTGGTGGCGGAGGAGGAAGAGCCGACAGGAGGAGAAGAAGAAGAAGAAGAAGAGGAAGAGAGAGAGGAGATGGAGGAAGAAGTCGTCTCCGAGGTGGTCACGGTGGAGCTGAGGAACGATCACCCGGAGGACGAAGAGATGGAGGAGATAACCGAAGAAAAGGAGGAAGCGGCAAGTGCGGAGACGGAGGAGATGGCAGACTGTGAAGCGGATACGGACAAAAGCATCAGGGAGGGCGCAGACGGCGGCGAACCCGCAGAGGAAGTGGTGACAGACGCCAAATAAAAGGAAAGGAAAACTTCTTCGGGACAGTTCGAAACTGTTGGGTCATCTGCGTCGACTTAATGAAGACAAAACCGCATCTTGCCATCAGAAGGAAGTCATGGCGGTTGCCTGATCTTAACGGTCCACTACTGTGTACAAAAACCCAGGTGTGCCTGAACTTGAAAAAAAGAAGAAAAAAAAAATACAAAACAGTGACTTTTTTTCTTGTGGAAAATATCAGTGTTAAAAATTGTTTATAGAAGTACAGATTTTAAAGCCGAACTCTCCCACCAACTTGTTAGACTTGTTACTGAGACATCCCAGGTTGTTTTATTGTTTGTTTGTCTGTCTGTTTTCATTTGATCAGTGTTACTAATCTTGTTCTTGTTTGAAAACATTTTAACCTGTAAAGATGAGAAAGATTTCTATACCTTTTTATTGCCAATGAAGTTTCCTAAATCAGTATTTTATTGAGTTCTACGAACAAAAACCTCTGCACTACAGTATTCCTGGTTTACCTATGGATACATGCCTCATGCATCGTATGCCCTTCAGTGTTATATACATACACTAGCTAGCGAGATGTTGTCTGTGTTAGTGTTAAGTTAGTCTTTGCTAGCTAGCATTTTTATGTTTTGTTTTCAGTTTGACTGTTAGCCTTAAGGAAAACAAAGTATTCTTGGGGAAGGGTTGTGGGCGGGATGGGGAGTCCGGGATGAGAAACGTGGCTTCTGTACGCCATAACCAAATTTGTCCTATCAGGGAAGGTAAAGTCACAACCTCAAAGCCAGCATCGGGGCGCTGATGTTTCGCGACCCGGCGTAGCCCCGACGGACGGCGCCTCCAGGTGAAAGCTCCGCCCGCCCGGCTCAGCCGCGGCTACGAAACACACGCGCCTGTTCTTACCGAGCTTCTCCTTCTTTTTGGTTGATTTTTTTTTTTTTTTAAGTTCTTGGTCAGTGTTTCAGTGTTTATCAGCTTAACATATGAAGTCATACATGAAGGAACAGGGCTGTTACCTGCTCCACCCCAATGCCTCCAGCCTTATGCAAGACCTGTGTGCTGTTAAAAGTGCCATTGAACAGTGTTATCATTTCTTCACACATGTAGCCAGTATTATGTCCCTCTGTTACTTACACAAGACCCATATTGACTAATGTTTGTTGACTTGCTCAGAACAGCAGCTTTACGCCACGATTATTAAAAGATCCGTCATGAGATATTAATCAGAATACGTTTGAGGCCTTTTAAAGTATTTGAGCCACACGTCACAAGTTACAGGATTAGGGCTGCAACTAACAATTACTGTATTTATCAATTAATCTGCTGCAATTAATCTCCTATTTTCCAATATTCAACTAATAGTTTTGTCTAAAAAATGTCAGAAAGCAGTGAAAAATGCCTGTGATAATATTCCAGAGCTCAACATTTTCATTTTTTTATTTTTTTATTTTTTACCTGCCCAATTGTCCAAAACATAAAAAATATTCTGTTTACAATCATATAAAACAGAAGAAACTGAAACCAGAGAATTATTGTGATTTCTTTCTTATAAATGACTGAACTGATCAATCAACTTAAAAATGGTTGCGGATTATTTTGCTGTTTGTCAACTAATGAATTCAGCCTTTTACAGTTTATCTATATAAAATAAGGCTTTTGGGTCTTTACACTCATAATTTTATTTTTTGATATTTACTGTTGAACAATAATTTTCAGTTACAGAAGAGTTGATAGAGTTGCCAACAAAACCCACTCAAAAGATACGTGTGGGACCCGATCAGAAATACATTGCACACTGAGCTTACCTGTGGATATAAAATGCCTTCTAACCTTGAAATGATCAGTTTCAATCTGATGTTTGAAATACTTAAAAATCAAATATTAATAGTCGGACTTAATGCCATAAGTCTCAAAGTTTGAAAAATGTTTACACAAGTGCTTAAAAACAGAAAATGTTCTGTTAACAGTTATTTGATGCTTAAAACATCCCTGAACATACAGGGAAAGTTATGTCTCCAACTCTCTCCACCGGATTAGTTCAAGAAATCAAAACTATATTTAGAATAAAAAATAGTTTAAAATAAGTTTCGAGGACTTGACACTAACATGATGAATTTTGTCAGACTTGTGCACTTGTTTTCAGATTGTTTAAAAAAAGAAAGAAAAATAGTGGCGAGCTGTCCCGCACTTCAGGTAACAAACGTTAGTGAATGTGGTCTCGGTTGAAGTGTTTTCAGTTGGTTTTTACCAAACAGTGTTTATTTTATTAGTCTGTTTTAATTCTGTTTGTTTTATGTGTGTCCTCTGTATGTTTTTTCAACAATGGCAGTATTAGAACCCTGTTCACAGATTTAAAAAAAAAAAAATGTACCTGTTAGTTTTTAGCAGACTTTTTTATATTTATGTGTCTTATTTTTATATTTTCTTTTATGGTTATTTATTACACATTGTAGTGTACATTACTGTAGTTTGAATTGATACAATAATATATTTTAGTATGAAAAATAATCTTGAGACAAACAACAAAAAAAAAAAAATCCCAAAATGTGGTTCTGGGAGCAGAGGTTTGTTTTGACAAAAAAAAAAAAAAAAAAAAAAAAAAAAAAATCATAAAAAAGAATAAAACATGTATTCTGTAAACATGACTTCTGTTTTAAGCTAAAAGAAAAAAAAAGAATGAAGTGAGAAATAGAAACTGTTACATGTGCATCCGCTCTTTGCGTCGTTATGAAGCTACTGAATTCTAAAACTCTGTGATTTTAAAAGCATGAGTCGTCGCCGTTTTAATGAAGGATCCTTGTTATGAAGAGTTACTCCTCCCTTCTTATTTCGAAAAAGCCAAATTTAGATCGTTGTCTCGCAAAACCCCCCGTTTTCTGTTCTGTGCCAACTTGTTCCATTGTACTGTCGAAGGCTGCATATTGTTTGTCCTCTACACGCCCTTTGTAAATCCACTGTCTTTTTGTATTGTTTTTATTTTTAGTTTTGATCCATTTTTATGACTCCCCATCACAATAAAATATAAGACAGCATTTATGAGTGATGAGTTTGACTTTTTAATCTTCCTGCTGCATCAATCAAGTGGGATTAAAAATCTCTGAGGATGTACGGTAGATGTATTTAGGACTTTTTTGCGAGTTGGTTTGGCAGTTAGACCATCCAAAATAAAGAAGGATATAGATTTGACCTTCAGTCAGTTTGTATGCAATTTTATTTCAATCAGGAGAGACTCAATTGAAGGAAAGTCTTAGAGAGTAATTGCATTTATTTGATGTAATGTGCACAGTAGGGAAGGTTGAAGAAAATCTGCAGGGCTTAAAGCTCACAGAGACGCCATAGAGCAGCTTTAAATTAATATAATACTTAATTAAATACACAAATGCTCACAAATGTTTTCTTGCTTTAATCCCTGAATATGTGAGAAGTGTTTGGCGATTAGACCCCATCATGACATTTTCAGGGGGAGATCGTGTCCTGAGCTGAAGATCTGGATGGATGAGATGTGGAGCAGGACTGTGATGAGCTCAGTGGAAGGACCCATGGACCCTGGATCTGATGAACACTGGAGGTGTTGTGGGATGGAGGAGATGGTTGCGTCGTTCCGACACTGAAATGATGGCTGACAGCAGCAGAGAGAGGGACATTTTTAAAAGTTTTGACAGCAACAGGATGATTAGCTCACACTCTTTGTTTTTCTCTTTATTATTTCACATTCTGTACAGTGTTTGGACCTTTTCAACTGCTGCATACTTTGTGCTATAAAAGCCATTCAAATGTCAAACTGTGCAGCTCATTTAGCAGATGTGCTGCTATTTTCTGTTTATTCCAGTGACTTTCTATTAATTTTTTAAACATCAAAATTTATACTGGCAGTCTATTGGAGAAATGATCCAACTGAGTCACTTTGAAACTCAACGGCTCAGTCATCCCTTATCCTACAGATCTCATTCAAACTTTAAAACATTCACAAAAATTTTGTATTTTGTGTTGTGATACATTTTGTTCTTTTGGAGCAATTTAAGTCCATAATGAAGGCTTTTATAGCAGTTTTCAGACCTCATCAGTGTGTCATGTGCTCAGACACAGTGTAGAGTAGAAATTCTTTTAGACCCGAAAAAAATTTGTAAACAAGTCTCACTCCCACAGTTTTAATTCTCCAAGCTCATATCATACCTCAAAACGTTGCCACAAGCCTCCTCTCTCTCAAAATGTAAATATATTTCCCATAGAGTTATAGTTATTGAGATCTAATCTTTAATTAATAGGGAGAACACTATCCGGTTCTCATTGACTCCGATACAAACTGCAGGTGGTTCCTCCAGTTCCTTAAACTTACAGTTTCTCTCTTGTTTCAGAAACAGTTTTGCTTTTCAAAGGCATTAACAATCATTATCAGAGACTGAAACATCTCTTGTAGAAACTACAACAGGAGCAATCAAGTATTTCACACTGACATGCATTTCCAACATCAGGCTGAAAACAGGAAATGCACATTTTACATAGAGCTGAAATGATAAGTTGATTGCAGGAAAATGAATCAGCAACTATTTTGATAAATCAATTAATTGTCATCAGTTTCTCTTACGCAAACATTCCCTCGTTATAGCTTCTCAGTTGTGAGATTTTCTGCTTATCTTTGTCTTTTATGATAAATTTAAGTATTTGGGAGTTTAGACTGTTGGTCTGACAAACAAGCAATCTGAGAACATTACCCAGGGCTTTAGAAATTGTGATTGCCATTTGTCCCATATATACATGCACGGGTAAGGGGTTGATGACGTAATGTAAAGGGACCTCAACTCAGCAGCTGTTAGTCTTTAAGACGTCCATAAATGAAGGATTACTACTGTTAGACATGTAAAAGGACCCCCTCTTACCTCCTGGAGCACTCCCACCCGGCGCTGCTGCATTTTTGCCTTTTTATTTTCTTTTTCTGTTGTAGGTGAAAACAATTTTCCTCAGTTTGGAGATGAAGACTGAATCTAAATCTGGTCCAAACAGCAGATCCACACTGACACAGTATCATACAAAATAGTAGAGCACTAAATGTTCAAGCAGAGCTGTTGTGAACTCTAGATATTTTATAATTACCTTACTAATTTCAATGTAGGCTTATTTTAGTCTGCTCTAAGTACATGGTGTGCAGCTGTTGTCGGGGAAAACTAACAAAAATATCATGGAAATAAATATCAGGTCAGCAGATACTGATTAAGCCCTGTAATTTTTCAAAGGAGTAGTGATGAGATTTCTCTCCTCTCATGTTCACCCTGAAGGTCCTCAAGCATATCCGTCTGCCTCTCATCAGCCCTTACTACCTCAACTATGTGATCAAGTCTCAGGATGTGGTGAAGGAGAACCAGGGCTGCCAGAGGCTCATCTCCGAGGCCAAGGACTACCTGCTGCTGAAGGGCAGCCTTGAAGAGCCCTACCGCCCTATAGGGCACAGCCACGCAGGTCCATTGTAGTGAAGACTTTGAAGGAATTTAATAAAAAGTGTATTTTTTTGGCGAAATGGAAGTTATCACTATATTGACATGTATGATTCCATTGAATAATTTCCAGTGAGACACATGCTGTTTTCACTTAGAGACTATTTTTACTAAGGAGTACAGATGACTGATAGGGAACTTCGTCACATGGTGCAACGATAATCACCTGAGGCTCAATATCAGCAAAACCAATGAGCTTGTGGCGGACTACCCTGAGGAACAGGAGGCCCCTTGTCCTGCTTCCCACTACAGTGACAAAGTGACTTAACCCATACAACACCTGTCTTCAATCAGCTCATCACCTCTCTGGTATTTCAGCCCTAGCTCTTCACCCAGTCATTGTAAAATGTTTTTTTTTCAGCTACGGTGGTAAACAAACCTCCCCAATGCAAGTGCATTTGGAAAAGTGTTCCCTTTGTTGTTGTCTAGCTTGTTATTCATTGTCTTTCCTCAGCTATGTCATTCCTCAGCTATGTTGTTGTTCTTGTTCGTCTGTATGTCTATTAGTGGGTAAGTTCACTGAGAGAAACAAAAAACAGAGTCAAATTCCTTGTATGTGTTCACATGTTTGGCCAATAAAGCTGATACTCACAGAGCAGAAAGTTGTAGCCATGACAGTAGACAAAGCTTCAGATATAGATGTTGCTGCAAAGAAGCTAAAATGTGGATACTTCATACAATATTCTACACAATGACCACCGTTTCAAGGTGTCACCAATTCAGTATCTGACCAAATGTGAAATATGGTCACAATCTGCCCTTCTGTTCCTGAGTTATGGTGTTGATTAATGGCCAGAAAAGTGTTTTTTCCAGAACATTATGATGACACAGTGAAGTTGTCCTTTAACCTTTTGTATATAAAATGTCAACACTTCATCATTTCAGAGGACCAGCAGACAAGAGTTTAATTAATTTTATGACATCAGAAAAATGCTTGTAACAGCTTTTGAACTGGTTATTTTGACTGCTGTGTTTATTTACAACGAGATGTAGCTGTATTCATTGTTATGTTTTGTTATAAGATCCAGGCTACAACCATATTATTCCCAATAAGATTGAGAATATCTTCTGTCCAGGCAGATCTGCTCCAGAAAGCAGCATCAAGCCAAACATAAAAGTCACAGACAGACAACATACAACAATATAAGAAAGCAAAATACAGTCAAAGTCACATTAAAGAATGAGCAGAGTCAAAATTTAGTGTAAAAGTTCTCCAACATCAAACCAGCAGCTGATAAAACCTGTTTCAGACCAGACTAAACACAGTCTGGACTGCTCCTTTATTGAGTCTGATGCATCAATCATGTCAGAGGATTGACTTCTTATTGATTTAAATGATTAAAAAGGTGAAAAATATATATATATTTTCTAAATTCTAGGAATTTCAATGTAAAGAATAACAATCTAAAAGCTCATTCTGGTTGAATCTCTTGTTCAGTAAGAGCAATACACACATTGTGAAGAAAGAAAGAAAATAATATAAATTCAAATATAATATATTTATAATATAAATATAACTTCTTCTCTGTTTCACACACATGCAATTACTTGTGAATATGTTGGGAATCATTTTACAAAGAAAATGTGATCAGTAGATGAAAACGTTTCATTTTCAAACAGTAGTTGTTGTTGAACTAGATTATAAATGGGATGTCCAGCAGGGCACGGCCAAGGCTACTTTAAAAAAATTCAAAATCCATAAACACAAGAATGTGTGTTATAGTCAAAAGTGACCCACAAAACAAGATATAGACCCATCACATTTATTAATTTGTAAAATATATATTGGTAGCTTTTGTTCAATATCTGTTACAGGGTCTGTAATTCTAATGTTTTAGACTCTAATTCTGTTTTGGTTTAGTTTTCATGACTCCTTAACTTATTAGTAGTCAGCTACTTTTAAGTAAGTAAAAAAGTTTTACACATGAAGGACACGGGGCTGTATGAGCATCCAAACACACAAGATATAACAATGTACTGTTGTATTTAAGGAAATGCTTCCCTCTGCTGGTCAGAAGAGGAAAATACATCTTAGATTTACATCTTAGATAAATAGTAGGCAATACAATCAGATTTCTTTATAAAATTCTTGGAGCATACTAACAGTATGAGCACATTTCCTATTGCTATTATATTTGGAGTCTATAATATCCTATTAGATTCCAAATACTTATAGGAAGCCAGTATGAGCACACTGACAACTGTAAAGTGATGGTGAAGGTTTGTTATAAACACTATTTCAGAATTTGAGTGATGGGTTATCAGCGTTTATGTGCATTTAGCCTCCACTACAGCCTCATCACAACATAGTGTTCATGGGTAATGTAGGACTTGGACCAGGAGGATTGTTTCTGCAGCCTGCTTCAGACAGATGCAGTGGTATTAAGAACTTAATTTCAAGTTGGCTGGTAACTTTACAACAATGTAAGCTATGCTGGTCAGAATAAATCACCTTTTTTAGTCATTCAACAAGTCTCTGAGTCTGTCTCTTATCACCTTCCATGACAAGCTTCCTCCACAAGTAAAACTTTATTTCAAGGCAAAACAGCAATTAATTGTAAAAAAGTCAGAAAGTGTTGCAGAAATATTTCATTTTTCTCGCTTCTTTTCTTGTCAATGGTCTTGTGACCCCTTAGATATATCTTGTGACCTGATCCCCATGTTGGAAACCATTCCTCTAAGTGCTTGTTAACTTACATTTTTCCAATATCAAGACATTTCAGTTTATTTTTAAAGTGCTACATGTACTATGCCACAGATGCATACATGCGTAGAGTTTAATGATGTCTGTATGTGTTTATAATCACAGAGAAGAAGCGATCGGGGTTCGGGGAAACGTGCGGATAAACATTTTCATAGTCTGGCGACAGATGTGAAATATTACATAAATGTAATAATTTGTTTCACTGTCACCCAGGTTAATTAGTTTGTGGAAGTGGGTAACCTATTTCTCGTTGGGGAATTTGTCACACACTGATGAGGTAGCCAATCAGTGACCCTGCTGTTGGCAGGATCATTTCTCCCAGAATGCTGAGCAGCGAGTGTGTCGCAGAAAATGTGAGAGGGAGCCAATGTTTACCTCCTATTTATTCCACACAAATAAATGAAATCAGTCATTAAACCATCCAAGGGTGAATATGGCTCTCTATCCTGGATTATGAATGAGAGCTCATTAATTTTCCTGTGTGTGTTTGTGTGTGTGTGTGTGTGTGTGTGTGTGTGAGTGTGAGAGAGAAAGAGAGAAAATGTGTGTGTTTGTATGCATGTATAGGGGTGCTTGAATTTGTGTATGTGTGTGCATATGTGATTGTTATGTTTATATATGGCAAGGGAGAGATAGCATGCCTGAATGAAATGATGTGAAATCATATTCATGAATATGCATTACTCTATTACAAATCAAAACAATTTGTTGCAACAATCCACTTTTTTGTGATTCTCTCACTATAATAGAGGCAAATGTGACATCTGATAACCAACAAGTCCAAGCCAGAGCTCAGACTTTAGTCACAAAAATGAGTTGGATGTGACTTACTCATTTGAAGTGTACGTTTGGGCACTTCTGCTTTTATGATAGAAGGAGAGCTGTCAGGAATTGAGGCGGGATGGCGTGCAACAAAGGCACCATAGCAGACATTTTGATTTGATTTATGTGTCCCAGAAGCCAGTGAGCCAGCTCACACAATATCAGGGCCTCAAACCTGCAAATGGAATGCAGCCGTTTAATATTCACACCTGTGCTTTTTCTTTGATGACATGTGAAGATGTTTGTGCAAACCTGAGTCACATGACAGATGACTCTTGAGACTTGAAAGCAAAAACATTTAAGTCTCAAGTTTTGACCCTCTTGGAATCCTGGAAGACGCAAACCTTAAATATAAAATATAAGTATTTAATTAAGAGGCTCATGAAGAAGAACTTGGTCTCATCTCTGTAAAAAAACAAACAAAACAAACAAGACCTTCTTTTACATGACTCTGGACTTGAAAAAAACTTAACAACTCTGATCCAAGCGTAGCAAACTGAATTATGGGTAAATCACAGTCTGACTCAGTTTTAACTTTATATGTTCTTCACTGGTTTTAACAGCGGAGAAGCTTTTAGATCAGTGTTTCCAGTTTTTCTCCCAATAAATCGGTTCATCCTCTCTTAAGAACTGATAGCCATCAAAACCAAATGTCACTTTATTACAAATGAACTGAAATGTTTTTCCTATTCCAACTATTATTCTGTCCTAGCTCTAATACAAAGCGCTTTAAAACTTTTAACATTTAATTTAACAGAACTTAACAAAAAAAAAAAGAATGACATTTTGTTCTAGGCTTTGATTGGGTTACTTTTTGACAATCCCATCTGGTAACACTGGTCAAACAAGTCTATTACTGTGTGTTACTGATGTAGAGATACAGCAGCTTGAATCACATTTGTTCTGATGAGTAGAAAACTTCAAACTGGAAAAAAAGAAAAAAAAACAAAGTCCATATTGTGCCTAAAAGTAAAATAAAGATATATCACTAGATGGTGCTAGAAGACCATCCGACACAGCTTTACAGTTCCAGTAAGACATGAAGCCTGCAGACCACAGTGAGCCATGCGAGCAGAAATCAGCAGTAATCACTCATAAATAATTGAGTTATGAGCCATGATTATTAATTTAAGACAGCGTCCTCTGAGTACTGGGGAGATTTCGAGCTTTATCCCAATATAAATCCATGAAATCTAACCATCATTTTCTTCTCCCTTGGGCAAATGGCAGATTATCTGCATGGCTGATTTCTGTGCACAAAAGTTATGTGCAATTAGAGGAAAAATCAGTGATATGATAGCGAGGGTGGGGGACAGACAAAGCGACAAGCAGCGATTTTTAACAGCATCTTAGAGGTCCCAGAGAATAAAAAAGTTACTTTTTCATTTGTTTGACTATTCCCTGAGGTGGTTAGAAAGAGCATAAATGGCTTTTTTAATGGGAGAAAACTCCAGTTTATGAAAATGTATGCTTATTATGCAGTTTTACTCAAAGCAAACTGCAGCACAATAAACCTATGAATTTGTAGTGTGAGTGGTTTCAGTGTAAATGGACTTAATATAGTTGTGATGAATATTCATGATGCACCTGATGCTGATGTTTTGTTTGCTGTGGGCCAACTGCTGTGTGTGTATTCAGAGCAAAGTAAAGACATAAATCCAGTACCTGTGGATAGAGAACTTCTGTGTTTATGTTGAGGAGTCTGAAGAGAGACTGCAGGTTTAATGCCTTCAATAGCCAGTGTGTTCTTTTGGTCAAAGCACTGAGAAAAACACTGAACTGTGACCTTCTCACTGTGGACTTTTACTTAATTGTACTACCTCTGTTGCCTTGTCTGTGAGGGGATTTGTAATATTTGTGTACATTACTGTCAAATGTTTTCCTGAAGGAGTCAGTCCAACCATTAGGGGTTAATATAACACCTTTCATATCTCTGAATCACTTAAAAAAAACTGCAGAGAACTGCTGCTGCACTGATCAAGTGAAACCTTAAAAAATGAACTTCTGGCTACTTCCCAATCAGTGATGCCACAGAAGATGTTTTGTATTCACTGTCAAAAGGTAAAAACACCTGCTGTGACATCTCAAGCCTGACAGTTTCAGTGTTTATTTACCCTTTAAAGCAGGAATTGAATGGGAGTTAAACTGTTGGTACAAATACATCCAGTAGGTGGCAATGGAGGTCTGATCTGTGAGCTTGACTTCATTATAGGTTTGTTAGCTGCAGGTTTGTGGGGTCTGGAAGAAGTGCTCAAATATTTTAAACTTAATGGAATATTCCTGCAAGAGCAGTCAATGTCCTTCAATCAAAAATGATGCTTTAGTTAAAACATGAAATATTGGCAATGAATTGTACATAATAAAAAAATTCATTTCTTTGTATAGTGAGGGTCGATGTTGATGGTTCAGTGTTACGTTTTCACTGGAAAACGTGTGTTCAATGTTAAAGGGGACATATCATGCTTTTTGTGATTTTCTGTCATTTATATACTGTTATAATGTTGAATGACTATGTTTAACATAATCAATGTTCCGAAACATGAGGTATGTAAAAATGTTGCCTTCAAGTCAAAAGCCAAGGCTTCAGCCTGATCTGAAGGCCTCATTAGCAAAGTTACGTCTACTTTCCAATCAAACTGACCTCAAATTGTTACAGTCCGTTTTGTAGCCTTAGTTGCTGAGGTTGTTCACGTTGTCCACTCGGATTGGATTTGGGCTTGAATATGTATCAATGTATTTGAGATGTTTCGATTTTGTGAGAAAAAAATGAGAAAAAGAAGTGAAATCCTGTTTGATTATGTAGCCTCAGGACCTGGCAGAAGTCTGCAGAGGGGCTTCTTCTGGAAGCGGGCCAATCAGAATAGAGAGGGCTCATCAGGAGGCGGGCCTTAAAGAGACAGGAGCTAAAACAACCTGTTTCAGACAGAGGCTGAACTGAGGGGCTGTATAAAGGGCTAGTATAAGATAAATAAAGAGTTTTCTGAACTGTAAATCATGCAAGATATTACAGTAGAGCTCCAGAATATAAGTATAGTATAGTATTTGTAATATAGTATAAGTATTTGGTGAAAGTATTTTTGTAGTATTTTAAAGTTTTTAGTAGTCGTGTTGTGTTCACTGTCCCACAGTGATAATACCAATGGAGGGCACCAAAGATTCATCTACTCAACTTAAGTAAAAATAATTTTCCAACAAAAGTGAGGTTCATAAATGTGTCAAAACCAATTAAAGTATTAAAGACAAATACTGATTACAGGATGACAATACATATTGATTTTTTTTCTTACTAACACACATCTCATGAACCTGAATCTGTGTTAATGTTCAATCTCTTGTCAGATTGAGAGAGTTTGACTTTCATGACATTGACAAAGTCTTGAGGGCTTAAATAAATCTATTAGATGTGATTAACTAAACATTACATGCATCATGCTGCACAAGGACAAATCACTACAGTCTGATATTTTTTTTTTACCAAATTCATAAAGACAGTGAGAGAGACAGACTGACAGTAATGGTGGTCCATTTCCAGTCCGCATTGAGACTCCTTTGAGAAATCCTCTGTCTACCTTTACAATAAAGCATATTCTCTGAGTTTATATGAAGCATGTACAGACAAGTGACAAATTAAGGGAACAACCTGAATAAATAAATGGAGAAATAACAAATGCAGATGCTCCCGTATAGGACAAAGTGGGCCTTTGAACAATTTGATAAGTATAAAAACGGTGTCAATCATATGCTTTGACCTTCACAATCACCAAATCTTGAACTCAGCTGAACACCTCTGGGAGATTTTGGATTGATGTGTTCGACAGCACGCTTCGCCATCACCGTCATCATCAACACACGGAGTAAAGTTTAAGCGTCTTACAGAATCTAAGCCAATGAGCATTGAAGCAGTTGGTGGAACATCATATTACAAAAACACTTCATTAGTTTTTTCTTTAATTTGTGAACCATGGAAGATCATGTCTATCATCACTGCCTCCACATCACTGCAGTTTTGGTGTTTTTTCCCCCTCTTTCTAAACATAAAAGTTTGTTGGGTGACTTATGTTTTGATTGAGCTCAAGGACTTTTATTCCCTTGAAAAGTGCGTGTATGATTTCAAAGTGTGTATAGGGGTATGAATTAGCAACTATTAGACCATCACAAAGAAGTATTTCACAATAAACATGTCCAATTAAAGCCTCTGAATTCACACAATAGATATCTGAATCTAATAATGACAAGCTTGTCTGGTGTCTTCCATCTGTAGATTAGTCAACTCTGTAATCTATACATGAAGTAATAAAGAGCACAGATGGTCAAACATGCCTTGGAGCGTTTATTATACAGTAAGTGATGCATCTATTCCTACACAGATGTTTGGACCTGCTCACCTTCAACGACAACAACAGCAACATATTCAGCTCATCTACAAACCAAACGAGTCGGTGTCTGCTGGAGCGAAACAAAGCACAAACAACGTCAGAGCTGTAATAACTGTGGGTAATTAAAGCTCATTTCACGCCGCTGCAGTTTGTGCTGCTGCACACACGGAGCTATTTGTCAAAATTAGTTGGGATGCTCAGACGCACATCACACCTGTCAATCAACGCACAACCTTTCTGACCGTGCTGATCAGCAACACCGATGCTGACGAAGGCTGAGCCGCCGAAATGAGTTCAGGGTAATGGGCCTTTGCAGGGGAAGCATATTTTATCTTTTGGTTTGTTGTTGTTTCTTAATTTGGACAGGAGCTGACATTAGTTTCTGCACTTTCCCTGCACTATTAACAGAGAGTAAAGCCTGAGAATATTGACTGTGGTCATTAGAATAAAGTGTTCATAAACTCTGTGGTTGACAGATTTTCATAACTGGCGGTGTAGTCTGCAAAATGACTCATGACTGATCAGCAAATTCAGACTTACATGTGACAGCGACCGGGGTCATTTGGGGACACAGGGTGAATTTGTGGGTTTTTTAGTACTTTTAGTTGATATGTTTAAAATTGATTACTTTTAGATGGAAAAAATTATAAACAAAGGCTTCAGAATTTCCTCCCAGTATTAGATTTCTGGTAATGTGGAAGATTTGAAACAGCATTTAGACTTTTATTTTGGGAGTTGAAATTGGGACTGTGAAAGGATCCTGCACACTGTCAATCACTTTCTTAATCTTGATTCATGACTCTCGCCTAATGAAGGTCTGAGGACTGAATCAATAGTGTGCAGGATTTTTTGGTCCTTTCACAGTCATGGCCCTTTTCCATACACATGTGCTGGCTTGGCTTGACTCGGCATGTCAGCCCAGCATGGCAGGGATCTGCATCTCCATTGCAACAGGGCTGAAGGTGTGTTTTTAACTGATGATGTGCTTGTCTTGAGTCGATGATGTTTAAAAGCAGTGCTCTCTTTAGTGCGGTTCTATATTGCACTGTGCAACAGTTGTTGGTGGCCAGCTACTTGTCATCAAGGATTTTCAGGCAATTTTGTTTGGCATCAATTAAGGCAGGATGACAAAATGGACCTAGAAGAGGAAGCTACCATTGTTGCTGAATCATCACCGAATGATGACGAAGCCCATCTGATGTCACCGCAACCAGCTTGAAGGCGGATGTGCTTTAATCCGACTTCGGAGATGGTCCGTCTTGGGCAGTGCATTTAAAATGGTAATGGAGGACGCCCTAGTGGCCTAATGGTTAAGGCGCATACTGCCCCTTTAACCTAATGTGGTGAAGTCATGTTTCCATCCAGCAAGAGATAAAATGGCAGTGAGCCAGTTTCCACATATAAACTGGAGTGAAATGATTTTAAATAATCTCACATCCATAATGAAATGAAAAGTACTGAGCGTTGTTCTGAAACAAATTATGTTTAAATGAATACTATTTCATTCCATATCTTCATCTCGATATAAACATTCACCGGTTATTATTGCGTCAACTGGTATCATAAATCACAACGGTCACTTACAAATATGAGACAACAGGTTTAGCATATAGTAATGAATGTTTTAGGATTCGAAAAAAGCCGCTTTTGAACTCTTTGAAGTAGAATTTTCTCCCAATTAAAGCAATTAATGCTTCAAAGAGAAGACTTTTTCTGATGTCAAACTTTTGTACCACTATCTGCAAAACATATCTCATGACTCACAGAAGCACGCATAGTGAAACGTGACTGATCACCCTGCGTAATGATGAAATGAGCTGCTTTAAATTTCTGAAATCATTCTTGGTGATGGATGCAGATGCCATTTCAGTCTCTGGAGGTGACGGTAGTGATAACTGTCTGACATCAGACAGACAGATGGAGCCGAATCCATCAGAGGTGAATGAAAGCTCTTCATGTGTCAAACTCAATGCGTCGTCATCCGTCAGCCAGAGACCCTCAGATCCTCCACCATCCCCGCTGCTCACGGTGGGACACACGAAGAACAAAATGAAACATGGAATTTACATAGATGTTGGTGATCATTTATGTAAAACAAAGACTGTCAGCTCAGTGTTTGAAAGGTCTTATTCTCATTTCATCTTTTGGGGGAGACGTTTCCTGAGTAACTGCTCAAACCACAATTATCTTTACCAACAAATGTTAAGTGTTAGTAATGAGAGAATATTCATAAACTGCATATAAGCATGCTAGCTTTAATTCTGGTTTGCACAGTAGTATAGTGGTCATATGTCATTTAAATAAAACCCCTAAATAATTATTAAATGATGTCACCTCAAGTTCCATAAAGTAGATTCTAGAACTTTCAATCATATGACATCATCCTCATGGAACTTTAAGGGATTCTCTTCCATGTTGGGTTAAAAGTTAAGGTTCATTCTTGAGCTACACTTCCACAACAAATGGGCAAACTCCATCTGCTGATGAAGATCATGCGATATGATCATCTATTAAATGGACCTTGAGGTGAGATTGTTTTTTTCCTAGAAATTATGTTCATATACTACTAAATTGTTCTCCCAAACATGTTGCTTTGGCAAACATAATTGTTGCCTGGATTTTGCTCACAGGTAAGGTTTTTTCAAATGAATTAAGCCACACATTAATATATCGCACTGAAGTCGGAGGGAGGAGGTCAGGGTGGATGGGGGTCTACAAGATGCAGGACTCTGACACCAGAGACTTGGTTTGCACCCTGAGTCCCACATGTGTTTAGGTTTAGACAAGAAAAGCACTTTGATTAAGGTTAGTGAAAGATTGTGAATATTGATAAACACTATGTGTTTCCAGTCAAACTTTTTTTCTATATTTAAACCAAGATCATGATCTTTCCTTTAACCAAGAGCTGCCAGTGCCTAGAAATGACTATAAAAAGTTCAATATTGTTATAGTTATTACTAGCAGATATTTCCCTGCAAGATTGGATATTTTGGTGGGAAAAAAAGAGCTACGTTGACACTAAACATTTCACTTGTACGTTCAGTATAATTTTTGCAACTTGCCAAATATTTTGTCATTACATGGAAGAAAACATAATTCAGACAACATCACATTTCTAGCAAAATGTATTTGCTGTTGCAATTTAGTCGTATATAAATATAAGTTCTGGGATATGAGTTGTGTTCAGAATGAATCTGGATGTAAATTAGCTGCTGCTGAACATAGTAAATCGATATGATTGAAATTTTCTACTTTCTGGTGGGATGTTTCTTGTTTGGGATGCAGTTTTTTTGTACAAGAGACAAATTACATATTCAACTATCCAGAAAGAAATTAAACTCACAAAAATGTTTTTTTTTTTTTTAGCTGTTCACAATAAATGTCGTCAGCAATAAAGCCGCCCTGCCTCTCCATAGCGTTAGAAAGCTAACTGTTGGTGCTACTGAACTGGCCTTGCTCCCCCCATCCTCCATCTCATTTGGGTTGATTTTTAAATGCGTGTAGCAGGCAGAGACGGTACAAAGGGCAGTGTTTAATTATTATTTATAACCAACAACCTCTCTGTTATCCAGCCTGCTTTGTTACTGGCTGAGCTATCAGGGATTGTTGAGCTAAATCAGCTCTCACACAGAATAGTTAATTAATTCGAGGAGGGGTGAGATTGTCGCCTGCTGGAATTAATTTAGGGGGACAAATGATTTATACAGAATTATTGAGGTCTGAAGGGTCTGCCAGCAAAATAACATCAATGTTATGAAAGGCAGAGGATATAAAAGTACATTTGTACAGACCGCATGTTAGTAGGGTTGGCTGTCTTTATTGTTCCTGCCGTGGGGCTTCATTCGATTTGTTGGAGAAAAACTCATTCAGTCCAATAAACCATAAAAGCTGAATTTCATCCCTGAGTGAGATACCTGAAAGGTGTATTGACTGGATGGACATCAAAGGGGGAAAAACAAGATATAAGCTAACTTTCTATCTTTTCTGTGGGTGTGTTTGTGTCCTACCTCTTTATATGCCTTTATTGTGAGCATTCACAACTCTAAGAAGCAGTTTTTTTCCTGCCTCTGCACAGATGAACCCTTCAGTTTTTATGTGTGTAGGTTTTTTTTCTCCTCCATTTAAAGACCCTAGCAGAGTTATAGATTTTCCAGCAGGGAGCAGTGGTAGCGTGTATGCGATGGCAGATGCCTGCTGAGGTTTGTCCCAGTGATTTGTTTGTCCTGCTGAATGAGTTTGCTGCCTGTCGTTAAAGCAGCCAAGCAGGGAGAAACATCGCGTCTCTTATCCGAGGAGGGTTGAATCGAGGGTAACTGGACTTGTTTGTAGATACTTGAAGTGTGTCTCTCACGAGCCCCTCTGTGGCTGCGCAGAGTTCAGCTTTCCTCCGGCTCATTCTGTCTGCCTCTGAATCCCTCCCTGCTGCATCTCTACATTTAACTCTAGGTATCTAATCGATGCTCTTATGCAGAGCAACTCACTCAAGTGGAACAGTAAAACAGAGATGTTAAATAAATCTCCAAGCAAGCAACTAACAGGGCAGGGAGAGCAAAAACAAAACAATATGTTATCCTTTTCTTTTTTTGTTGTTGCCTCACTAGTGCAACGGCTCGGAAGCAAGCTTTGTGACTCCTTGTTACTTCAACAAACAAAATGTGTTTCTCAGCAAGATTATGTGTGTAATATAAATGTGGATGTAAGAAACTGCTTATACATTCCATAAATCATTTCATCACCTCCCACATTAATATTGTGACAACAGATCTTTCTGGTTAAGAGGAACAACTAAGGCACACTGGATTTATCCAAATGTGCATTTAAAAAAAAATTAAAACCATTTTAAATTTCACATTCAGGGCTGATAGCTTAAACCTGGATTATTCACACTTGGACAGCATATAGTGAGCTAATATGCATTCTGTTAAGTCTCAGGAGTATCCAGAGCCCACTGAAAGGAGGGCTGAATGGATGGATTCTGCTAGATGAAGAGACAAACAGGACAAAGAGAGTGTCTTTAGAAAGGATTTTAAAAATTAATGAATGACACCAGTCAACTGAGAAATTTAGGCTCTTAAACTCCCCTCCCACTCCTCATGAAAACCAATGACAGTGCTTTGTATTGTTGTTTTTTGTTATTATTATAAATGGAAAGATGGTAGAAAAGCGGTATCAACACTTAGGGCTGCCCAGAGCCGGTGATACGGTGCATATTGGTATGAGCATGATGTGAGTGTCAGAGTATTATCTGTCTGAATGTGTGTGCTATGAGTCTTTATCAGAACCTCCCAGCTCTCCAGACATTTCATTTACAGTATATATATGGATCATTGTCTGACAGGACAGTCTATATTAAACCTGTTTATTTCCATCCATCTCTCTGGATAATCCCTGAGCTGCAGCAATGAGGTGCTGATGTGAGATTGTTGCGGTGCGCCTCGTCTCACATGTATTTCCAATGAAATGGTCATTTTGTTTATAGATGAGATCTGGGACGCTGTGTGCTTTAGTATGAAGCTTATGTAACTGCCTTTCTGTCTGCCTCTTTGTGTGTTTGTCTGTCTTTTACCGCCGATTCTTATGACTCTTAAAGCTTTAACAGTCAATATATTTTTAGAGAGACGCAGACAAAAAGGTAGAGACAAGGCGGTGAGGCATTTAGGAGTTGGGCCATAACAACTTTATAAATGTGATATATGTCAGGAGTGTTTCTCAGTTTGTTCTGGAGGTCCTGTGGATCCATGAGGCCAAATAAAAAAATAAAATGAAATAGAATAAAATAAATAATGCAGCTTTAAATGACTTCTTCTTTTAACTCAGACACAAAATTTGGTATTGATTGTTCTAAAGGGGGGCAGTGTAATGATCGTTAAAGTACATACAAAATGATAAAAATAAGATCAGGAGTTGTTTAACTTGGCCATAAATGCATGAGAGGATCATTTATTTTCTGGGACAAATCTACGACTGTGCAACACGAACAACGCAAAGACAATGGCAACAGAAGAAACACACATTTTAAGAAGATGCGCATTTTAGCAGAACACGTCCAAGACAAAGATGTGTCTGTCTCATAACCAAAAACTGTGTTTTATTACAACATTCCTTGATGGAGTCACAGTCAAAATTTGCAGAAAATCATCTGTTTGGCCAAATAAAAATCGTAGGTTTGTGTATTTTGTCCTTGACGAGGTGTCTAAAACATCTTTGAGCCAATATGGTGAATATATCAGCTGAAAGGATGTGGATTCCTGAGGTTTCATGCTTTAAGATCATTTGAATATTCATAAACACGAGGACTGATTAGCTCAGGTGGCAGGAAACTAGCAAATGTAGGTTTTGGTGAGATATTTACTGTGTATGTGTGATCCATTGAAAGTTAAAATAATGCTTATAGCACCAAGAGCAAGGTGAGGTAACAAGTCAAGCCCAGTATCTGATAACAACATGTTTGTGCAGATTGTAAGAGATTAGAGTAGCGTTATTGATCCTGTAAAGCTTGATGACTTCACTCCTGTCAAGAGAGAAATAGACATATAGACCAATGAAGAATCAAAGGCTGAAAATAAAGTCTCAAAGAGAGAATGAGAGAGAAAAAGAGAGAACCTGCAAGCCTTAACAAATCAGGCAGAATCAATCTTCATCTACAAGTCAGGTGGATGAGCCTCGTGTGTTCATGATACATTATGCAGACACAACCGAGAGCAGTGAAATATTCCGACACCCCGGAGAGTCGAGTAGAGACATATAATTAAAGAGAACACGTTTTTCGTTTTGGTCCAGTGGTCCAGTGAAACAAAGGAAGAGAGCGGTTTAACAGCTTGTGTCATTAGACATGGTGAAGGGATACTTTGAACTTTATTTCCCCAGAGAGGAGAGGCCCGGTTTACAGATCATATTATGACAACTCTATCTTAATCAATATACGTGAGGATTTCATGTTCATTTTGTTTTGTGGTGGAAACACAGCTACTAGTATTTTTTGCTTGAAGGGGACATAACATGCTTTTTGTGATTTTCTGTCATTTATATACTGTTATGATGTTGGATGTCTATGTTAAACATGGCCAAAGGTCCAAAACTTGAGGTGAATGTATGTAAAAAAAAATGCTACTTGAAAGTCAAAAAACAGGACAATTTTATCACTACTGTTCATGTTTGCCCACAAATGTCCAAGTTTTATTCCCTGGTTTGTTTTCATTGCCCACTCGCATATTTCTGGTCGGATTTCAGATCAAACATGTATGTATGTATTTGAGAAGTTGACATTTTGAGTAAATAATGAGAAAAAGAAGTGAAATCTTACTATTGCTGTTTGTTTATGTAGCATCCGGAGACAGCTGTCAGGGGGGGCAGCTTCCTTAAGCTAACCAATCAGAACAGATTGGACTCATGGGGAATGGCGTTGGGGGGACTTAAAGGGACAGGAGCCTCTCAGACAGAGGCTGAACTGAGCTGCATAAAGAGCTAGAATAATATAAATAAAGACTTTTTTGAACTGTAAGTCATGCAAAGATACTCCAGTAGAGCCTCAGAATAAAAATATATGACTCCTGTTGTACTTGTAAATGTCACACCAACATTTTGACAGGTTTCAAACCCCCAGAGACTGATGACACCGAACATGTCGACAAGCTTCAATTCAGGTACAACGGGAAAGAAACACATGTAAGCATGTTTTTGAGCTGCTTATGAGCACTTGCTGATTTTGATATGTCTCCTCTATTCAACGAATAACCAAGATGTTAAGACAGAGCATTCCTCCATGTTGTTTTTGTTAACAGAAGTTAATCAGGGTTCACCAAAGTAAGTAAATAATTATTGCTATGACATAAAACACCCAGTAGCCAAACATGTTGGACTTTTCTTTTATTGGTATTGATAAGATAAATATGGGACACAGAGGAGGTGACATTATTATTTTATAAGTTTTGATGTTCTTAATTGTGTTGTTTTAAACAGTTACATAAGAGATGTTTTTTAACAAGTCCTAAATAGTGCACAAGAAATTTTAGTTGTGGATTATTTTCAAGTTATTTGAGGGAAAATATTTTTAAACCGTCATACTTTTGGCACGACTCTGAGGCAGCTGTTCAGAACTGTGTAAAATAGTCGAACTGCATCGTGTTTGGACTTACTGTATAGAGATACTTGAATTCTGTTGTGTAAACATCATTAAAAAGTAATTAGTGAGAGTCAGTAAAATTCTGTAGTAAAAAGTTCTCACAGAAGTCGTTAGTAAATGTCCGTGGGTCTTTGGTGAGAGTCATTAATGGAAACCTTTAGTGAAAGTTGCGGCTTTTAAAAACTTCCCATGTCATTCTTTTAGTAGAAGTCATTAGCAGAGTGAATAGAATAAACAGCATCCTGCCGTCTGCTGTGACACTGCAGCTCATTAGCCTCCGCCCCCTTTCTCCTTGACTCTCTCCATCCCTTCAAACCTCTTTTTAAATCCTCAACCGCCTCCCTCTAACCATTCTTCATCAGACAATCCTTTACTTTAACCCTCTATCATCTCCTCCCTCCATCACTTTCTTCCTTCCTCCCTTCATCCTTTCCTCTGTGATGGGAGTCTTGTATTTTCTCCAACAGAATGATGATGAGTTGGCTCTACACCATCTCATTTTTTTTTTTTTTCACATCCTGCAGTCTTCAGGCAGTAAGTCAGTCCTGTGAAGCAGCTGGGTGCCACAGTCTAATCTCTGCTCACAGTGTTTGCTGCTACAGTTTGTCTTATAACCAGGGAAAAAAGTTAATTTTTTTGTTGAAGAGGAGTTAAATAAGTGTTTGCTGTCTCAATCTGTCTTGTAAATGGAGTGATGAGTCAGGAGAGGAAGAAATATAAATGTCAGTGTCTCAGTTTGAACTCTGTTTCGATGGAGGGTGACTTCAGTATTTGAATGTTCACTTTGTCAACTTGTCTTGTAATTGAAGGTTAAGATTTTTTGCTTGTTGGAAGGCTAGAAGTGTCGTATCCTACCAAAGATTGGATTTTAGAAAAAGTGCGTTAACAACACAGCCTGTGGTGAGAGAAACTGATGTGACCAAACAGCAGCAATGATGGTTTAATTGAAAGAAATAGATGAGTACAAGCTATCCCTCCATGTTTTCTAGCTGAATACTGTGATAATGAAACGTGTTGGGCTTTTGGTGGTCTTTTAACAAATGCATCTTATATGAGTATGACCCATTTTTATACATTTGCCAATTTATCATTTTCCTCTGTTGTATAAGATTGCATGTGTTTGAGGGGGGATGCAGGGGGAGATATTGGTGATGCCTGACAATTATCTTCCGTAGTTTTGGTTTCAGATTCTTAATAAATAGTAACAGCAACACTGTAAATGAAACCAAACTGTTAGATAAACGCTTATTTGTTGTGGATCTTAAGAGGTCGTGGTGAAGTAGATGTAATAATTGGCCAGAGGATGGTGCCACAATAAAGGTTTTTTGCAACCTATATCAGAAGTGTTAAAGAAATCATTTACGATTTAAAGAAGTACATACTGTATTTGCTTCTTTGCCAAAAGTTAGTTAAGAAGATTGATGCCACTCTCATGTCTGTACGTGAAATATGAACCTACAGTGGTTAGCTTAGCTTAACAGTAAAACTGGAAGCATGGTGAAACAGCACCTTTAAAGCTCACTAAATAACAACACATCATATGTGTGTTTAATCTGTACAAAAACCAAAACAAGTAAATAAGACTTTTTAAACAAAAGACTATCAATCTTCTTATTCAAATCTCAGCAAGAAGGCAAATATGTGTACATACATATTTTTATGGGAGATGTGCACTGTAAAAAATGGCTGTGAAATCCACAGTAATTTACTGTGTTTCCGCACAGTAAATTACTGTGAATGTTTTCACAGTATAGTACTGTGTATGAGGCCTAAAAACACAGTAATCAAGATGTTACTGTAGAGATCACAGTAGTGAACACACTACTGTAGAAAATCACAGTAACTATTATGTTACTGTAGAAAATCACAGTAACTATTATGTTACTGTAGAAAATCACAGTAATACTGTAGTATCAATATTACTGTGACTTTCTACAGTAATTTACTGTGTTTCTGCAGTTAATTACTGTGATTGTTTATACAGTAAGTTACTTGTCAATGGCTGCCAGTTAATTACTGTGAACTTCACAGTAAGTTTTTTACAGTGTGTGTGGAAATATTACATAGTTTACTTGTATGTGGACGGTATAAGTAGAAAGGTTACCATGTTTAAGTCTCTTTCGAGATTTTATGACATCATATGTAAGTGTTGGGTAAACAAAGATGTGAAAAATGAAAAAAAAGATATTAAAACAAAAACAACCTACCATTATGAGCTATTTAGAATATGTATGACACTGGTTGTAATTTTTGTGCAATTTAAACATCAGCGTTTGTATCAATGCAAAGTAGCACTATAAATGTGTGCACCAAGTTACATGATAATCCATCCAAATATTGTCAGTACATTTCATCGTGAATTACAAATGTCAAGCTCATGATGGTGCTATATGACATGTCAGGGGAACACCAAGAGATTAGGCTTCATCCTCCGGGGACCATGACTGTTTGTTCAAAATGTCATCGCAATCCATCGAGTCGTTGAGATAATTCAGTCTGGATCAAAGCGATGACTGACCAAACATCGCCGTCGCTAAAAACAGAAGAATTAGTCAGTTTCTGTATAAAAGCACCATAGTGGGTCCAGAATTGGTTTGTGGACAGAAAAGCTCTCCCCTCTTAGGGAATTGGACCCCTGTTCTTCATCCAGGGAGACCCTGTTTATTATACCGCCAACATGTTTCAGTTCACAGCGGCTGCCGTTCTTCGACCCCTTCCAGCAGAAAGCTAGAAAATCTACGAAGCTGCTGAAGCTTGAAGAAGAGCAGGCAGAGCTTACAGCACTCCACTAGTTCAGACTCTTCTACAGTTTAAACAGGAAGATGACAGAAAGTCCTTCAGCAGGTCAAACACAGTGGAAAAGTGAAAATCCTCAGACAAGCTGAAGGTCATTCTAATAGTTGAGGAAGTGCAGTGGATTTAAAGTTGTTTTCTTTGGATTCCTTCAAACTGTTCTCAGCCCGGGGATATATTTGTCTTCTGACCTTTCCGTCCAGCTCCAGGCTATAGCCTCTATCCAGTCCCCCTTCACTCATCAGTGTCAGTGTTCTCATCTAGTCCCCAATGTCATCATGCCAAACATGACTGATTGCGAGCCGCACTCTAAGGGTTGCAAATTAACAGGCTGTGGAGTAAAAAATGACCTTGGAGATAAAATGCCTCTGGTAATTAAAGTACATAATTGGCATTTTGATCCTTTACACACATTTTTTTGTCATGCACTCAAATATTTTTGCATAAATGTTGCCTCTGCACCCAGTGGGATGTTGTGTATGATTTATGAGAACTGTGACGGACATAATATTTTCAGACTTTGCAATCTAGGTGTGAAAAATGGGCCAGAGTTTGGTCAGAAAACATACGCAGCCTGAAGCAGTGATGAAACGTACCGCACACAGTTGTGTTAACAAAAAGTGGCTGCGGTAATAGAGAATCAGCTTTGAGGTGAAAGTTGGACTGTCAGGGACACCGAGTGAAAATGTACTATTCTCCTCCGTATGGCTCTGTGTGAGAAAAAGGTAAAAGCAAAAAAAAAACAGACTGTGTGTTCAAAGAATAGTTCTACATTTTGGGAAACATGCTTTCTTGCAGAGACTTATATGAGAAGATTGATACCACTGTCGTCTGTAAAAAAAAAAAAAAAAAAGGAGCTGCTGTGCTCTGTTTCCAGTCTTTTAGCTAACCGGCTGCTGGCTTTAGCTTCATATTTAACAGAGATATGATCGACCTTCTCATCTAACTCTCAGCGAGAAAGTGAATAATTGTATTACCCAAAATATTGGCTTCTCCAATAAGTTGTTATTCAGAAAAAATATTGTGTGGACGTATTATTTCATAGTTTAAAACTAGTGTAGTTGAAAATGATCAAAGGGCCTCTAAATCAGATCAAATGAGAAAAAAAAGTTAATTTAGTTAACTTCTCCAGAGCCAAATCAGAGCTGAGATAAAAACTCATCAGTGACTCAGACACCTGAGAGTAATTTGGACTAACTGAGAGACCTCAGTTAGTTCCTGGCTCCAGATCCAGCCCTCTGACCCACCCTTCAGGCCTGATCCCTAGCCTCAGACCCCTTCACCTTCCTGGTCACCAAACAAACCTCCTCACCGGTCCTCACCTTCTCCCCGGCCTCCTGCTTCAGTCTGAGCTCCTTCTCTTACCCCCAAACTGTCAATCACCTGCAGCAGCAGCAGCAGCAGCCATGGATCCAGCAGACCGGTCGCTCTGTTTTTCACCTCAGGCTGCAAAACCAATCAGTGTCTCAGACAGTCGGCCGCAGAGCTGCTCCTCAAGTTTTCAAACTCTGTTTTAATTTTCTTCTCCCTTTGACCACAAAACAATCTCGTTCATTGATCCGTGTCAGCGCAGGTCAGGCAGAGAGCAGACGCTGCAGGAAACCTCAGTGTTGCTGTGATTCATTTGTCCCCCGACTGTCCAAATCAGATCGTGTTCGTCCTTGTTTGTGTTTCCAGAGGAGCTGTTTGGATTCTCTGATGTGGTTCATCGTCACCCTGAGAGCAGTTTTTTTTTGCATATTCTGACTTAACTTTTCACACTGAAGAAATCCCAGAGAGGATGTAAGAATCACAGCGAAATTACCAACAGAGTTTATGTGAGCTTCCTAAATTGAGATGAGACCAGACACAAATGACCCTTTTGAAACTGTTAATTGCCTTTAACAGCATGTGGCTGTTTTATTTGCATATGAAATGTGTTTCATTGTTCTCTGATGAGACATTCAGCTCTGTAGCATTTTGTAAACAAGCTTCCACTTTTGATTCCATTTGGCATGGAAGAGTTTGTGGAAAATGTTTTAACTGGCAAAGAAATGTGACAATGTATTTTATCTCCAATAAGTTAGTATGACAGTATTGTTTTCTTCTTTGAATTATTTTGTCAACACTCCTCTTATTGTTGGGAAAGGAAGTAATTAACTTAAATCTCTGTCAGTGTTTCATTAAATCTTTAAAATTACAAAAGTCTAAGAGAAGCCCTGAGGGGATTCAGAGAGTATTTATAATGAGATATCCACTGTCTATAACTATTGACGCCTACACAAACAAATGGATTGTGCATAAAACCCTTAAATGACAAAATTATGAGGCTTGGACTTTATATTATTTATTTCCATCTTTTCTTTAACCTGTTTCCCATTCAGAGAGAGTTTTTGTCAGTCTGAAGAGGATGTTTTTGTACATCTGCAGAGTGGGCACTCTGATGACATTGTATATCAAGTGAGTGAAATGACCAAAAAAAAAAAAAAAAAAAAAAAAATAGAATAGCCAGAAGAAAAAGAAAGATGAAAGGTGAGATGTTATTATAAGGCACAAAAAAAGAGATAAGTACAAGTACTTTTGAGTCCTTGGGCATAAAACAAAAGTTGCACAAATTGGAGAAAAATCAAAAGTTGGGAAAGTGAAGGTGAGATGGATGCAGAGATACTTCAGGTAGACAAAGTATGAGTTAAAATCATTTCACCTTGAGTACCATTCACTGGCTTTCTCACCATTAGTTCCTTTCTTTCCTTTATCTGTAATCTTGTCATCCACTCTCACATCAAACAATTTCTCTGTGTTTTCTCTTCTCTTCTTCATGTGTCCTCTCAGCTGCCCTGCCAGGACTAACAGAGAAGACTGTGCAAAATCCTATAATGTACATTGTACATTGTGTGTTTTGAAGTGGCACTGTTGGAGATATTCAAATTTTCTTACTGATTAATGAATGTAGATTGTTATAATTTAATTTTAAATATTCTTACATTTTTGAAAATCCATCACATCCTTAATTGCTGTGACTGCATCTTATCTCAGTTCATTTCTCAGGTTTATTTTTTCAATCACAGTTTGATTTAGTCTGCTGAAACTGTCATGCTCTGCATATGTGCGAGCTGAATATTGAATGTTTGCAGCCTGCTTAGCTCAATGTTTGGATTTTGGGCTTAGTCTTAGAAGAAACATCTTTGGTCGTCAATCCAAAGTGTTGGTCCTAGATCTCACTGTGAGACTTGTCCACAAGCGGCTGATTTGCAGTTTTGGCGACTGAAGACAATTTAAGACCAAATTCTCAAATGTGGCCAGTGCTACGACCTATGTCTGCAATCAGAATACGACATCAAATGAAGCAGAATACACAGGCCGACACGAAATTTGATGAGCATCATAGCTAAATGAATTTTAGGGGGTAAAAAAAACACAAATATGCACTCATAAACCAAACCAATTAAGGCAGAGCAAAAAAGAATTTTGAGGAACTATTTGTGGCAAAGGAGAAAACCTTCTCTGCTTTGTTGCATTTTCAAAACATAAGAGCGGCACAGATGGATGATGCAAGCTGATGATGCGCCTCTGCTTTCATATTCAGTAATTTTGTCTATTTACATCATTACACTACAGATCACTATGCATTCAGCGCACAATCTGACAAGCCTCAAAATTGATATCGTACAGTCTGTCACAGATTGTGACCAAGATTGTATTATAGGTGTCTCACACAGTGTGACATGCAAATAAAACGTACAGGATTGTTGCTGTCACACAGTCTAATAGGTGCTTTAATGTGAACTCGTTGAGGTCTAGAGTCAAATAAATGACATCTGTGTTTATAAATCTATGGGCATGATCACACTGCACACTAGTACTAATTTTTGGTATTTATTCTGAGTAATTTACTGTACAGCAACTTTTTATCCAGGTGTTTGTGAGATCTACAATGTGTATTACTGTTGAATTATTTGTTACTGTACAGCAGCAGCATTGCGTGTCCAAGACAAATTTCCCTCGAGGACAATAAAATCTTATTTATCTTACCTTATAATAATAATAATAACAACAATAATCATCATCATCATCATCATCATTTTTATTGATGTCTGACTTATATTGTTTGTTTGTTGTAGAGGGCTCTGCCAGATGTACTTTTACTAGATTTCTAGATTCCTTGCAATAGTTTAAGCCGCAGTGATCAAAATACCTCCAGTTTTCGACCATTTCTATTTCAGACACTTTTAAATACCTCTACTTCATAGTTTGCCCTTTTTCTCAGTTGTTAGCTGACATATTTCCCCTGATGACCGCTGAGCATCCTGTGGTGAGAATACCAAGTCCCTCATTACAAATACTGAGGGACCTGTTTATGAAGAAGCTATCAGATTCAAATTTAACTGTAAGTCACAGATACTGTTCACTTATACCTATTAAATTCTCTTAAATTGGATTACATATTGCTTGAGATTTAACCAAAATGCTTAAAAAAAAGTTTATTGACTGGCAACGTTATGTATGTGCAGTAAAGCTAATGATGAGACATTAGCTTTACATTTCAGGCTGTTGAACAGCAGCTTCTCTGGATGAACTCCCACTGAGTAGAAACGAGCCACCCAAACACCACCAAAATCCAAACCTCATCAGCTGTTAAAGAACTGATACCTGAACAGGATGATCGACTCTGCGGTGATTGATATGATGCTGCTGTTTTCACATGGAAATGTTTCACAGCTCCGTAAACGCATAACGAGAAAGTCACAGAAAGAAACATTCTGTGAGTGACGACAGTTAATATAAGAGCACGAAGGAGCAGCAGAGTGAGATGAGAAGACAATACTAGATAAAGGGAAGGGCTGACAGAAGAAGGGATGAGAAGGTGAGAGGGCACAGTGATGAAGAGGAGGAGGAGGAAGGCTGATTTGGCTTCAGAGGCTCAGAGACACAGTGGTGAGTTCGTTCATTCGTCTGTCTGCTGATAGAAACATCACAGCTCCGTTCTCTCTGGCTGAAGGCCTGCTATCAGCCGTCTGCAGACTGCTATGGGAAAGGGAAAAAAAAGGAGAGATAGTGAAAGGAAGTCACAGACAAGAGGGAGAAGGCAAAGAATGCAAAAGAAAAAAAAACTTTGGTTTCTGGGATAAAAGTTCATTATGCAGATTGAAATATATTAAAATGGATCCATTTTGTGAGTCTAGTCACGCGTGCACACACACACTAAATCAGCATAGATGGTGTGAGCATGAATACATATTCTAAATACATCTCTAAATTCATCTAAACTCTCAGACACTTTTCACAGCACAGACGCACAATAATCTAAAGGGCAAAATATCAATTTGATGTTAGTGTGTAAAAATGAAAACATGTGAAAATGTCTTCTTGGAAACAATAAACATCTCTGATGTTGTAGTGACCAAAATGTTTAGTAGGAAAACATTCAACAGAGCATTTATCTGGTTAAAGATGATGTAAAAATTTAAATATTAGAAACGACGAACAAAAGCAATAAATAACTGGATTATTGGCATGTACTGTATAATTATGTAAGGGTCAAGATGCCAGTGAATGATTAGTGTTTCCATAACAGCATGCATGTTTATTTACCAGTTCACTGCGTGGAAGACATTAGTAAAATTAAAAGATATATTCTACATACAAAACAATAAAGGAATTAAATGAAACCTGTAGGATAATGGATTTTGACACTGTAGTTACAGGATAAGGCTGGTGATTTTCTATATTTTCCTTATTGTCAACAAATCTCATGTGCAAACCAACAATGAACTCTTCCTACTTACAAGTGTTGTCTGTGTATCCAAAGCCTGATTTATCTCATTCTTCTGTGCTGTATACCTCTGTAGTTCTTCATAAACTATGTTTTCACTGATATTTGTCGCAAAACACCTTAATTTATAGAAATGAGGAGGAACATTTTATGCCACCACACATCCTAAAGTTGGAAAAAGTCATTGTTCAGCACAGTTTACAGTAAATGAGATCCCGTTGCATTGAGAAAAAGCTAAAAATGATGCCTAAAGAAATACATCTACTCTACAATCTATATGAAAAATATATGAATATCTATGACCTATGGTGATACAAAGGGTTTTTGTTTCAAGTTCTTACTTCACTGGAGGCTTCAAGTTAGAGCCCTGCACGGGACTGTTTTCTTAATCCCACTCCTGCTGGATTTCTGACCATTACCACCCAGTCCTGCAGTGTGTATGTCCACTCCCGCCCGCACCCGCAAACACCCTAACCATTCACACTTCTCCTGACTCGCAGGGAAAACACATGATTTTACTGTGTAGTATTAATAAGAGATGCATACCTGTTGGTAATAACAAAGCAAAATTACGTTCTATTGCATAATTACATTCATCCTAGTGCAATAATTATAGTTAATCTAGTGCAATAAGTAGACCTATTGTACAATTACATTGTATTTATTTATTTTACTTATTATTTTAGAGCGTGTTGTTGACTGTGGTTGTTTGTTTTGCTGAAGTTGTTCTATTTTGTTTTGTTTTTCCCGGTGTCTTCTAACACACTGATCAGGAGTAGCGCTCCTAATTTCGTTGACTCCATCCTTCTTGTTAGTTGTTAAATACCGGGTCCCACAGTTTATTTTTTGACCACCTGCAGCAAAGTTAAAACCGCCCACTCCCGTGAGATTTGTCCCCCGCTAGATCCCAATCCCAATGCAGTCCTCTACTTCAAGTTTCCACATCACACGTTTATAAGTTGCATACTGGACCATGACTGGATCAAAACTAGTTGTGATGTCACGAATCATACTTGTAGATACACACCTTAAAAGGCAGATTTAAGGTGAGTAGAGTAAGGTAAAGTAAATGATGTGTTTTCTGTCAGGAGGAGGTGAGGCTTGTGAACAGGGGGGACAGAGCAACTGAAACATTGCCGGCAGCCTTTGACCGAACTGATCCAATATTTCTTGACTTTTTGAGCCTTTGTGGCTACAAACACATTGCCTTTTACACAGAGCTGTTCTGATGTGTCTTTAATAGTTATTTGAGCTCATGCTGTTGTGAAACTAGTTTCAAACTTCTAACTAGCTTTTGTTTTTGTCACCCTTGAACTAAAACAAGAAAGGGATGAATTGTGTTTACCCATTTGTGCTTTTGTCAAACATGATTTCACAGTTGATAACGCAGATTCGATTTCTCTGCTTCTGGAAGAACAGTTTGCAACTTACTGTAAGATGCCTTCACCATTTATGTTGACGACACGTTGATTTGTTTCTGTCATTTCAGCTGACAGTAGAAGGTCAGTTTAGTCTCTCTGATTTTAATTTTGATTTTTAATTTGTTGATTTATTATCGGTGCTGACATGTTATATTTCTTCCAGGAATCATAGATTTTATTGTTGTCACAGGAAAACCAATGTTATCATGTTATCTGTACTAGTTGATCCATATTCTGCACTGATGACAGAGTGTGTTTTGCAGGAAAACACTTGGCTGAATTGATTAGGATCACTTCAGGCTGCTCAGATTCATTTGCACTCATAGCAGTACAAAGACCCAATCTTCCTGTTTTCTGCAGCCAACATAAACATCAAGCTCAGGAGATTGGAGAGTGGTCATTAGATTCTCTTGAAATTTAATGTGCATTTTGGAATTTTAAGATCAGATCATTTTAAGATGTGTTTTCCAGGGTTTTGCCTCAAAATGAAGCAGATCTCAACACAATGTGCTTTATCTACGTATGTGTTGTTGATCATTTAAACCTGGTGTAGCAGCACAATGAAAAGATTCACTCTGTTGTCTTTTAACTATGACCATAATTGTTATTTTAGTACTTGTGTCAGAAAACACTTGTGATGTTCTGGAGGCAATTGCAAACATTTTGTTGTTTAATTTTTGGTCACTCATGGTGTATATCATGTGTCTGTAATTTGAGAACTGGTTTTACATTTCCCTACCACTTGGGTTTGTTCATGTGCATGGTCAGGAGCGGTTCTAAATATACACACACAAGAAGCGGATTTCCCTAATTCTATGTGTGGGATTGAGCGCTTGGTTTGGTAAATAAGTCCCAAGACTTTTGTCCAACTGGTGTATATTGTAATCTTTCTCCTGTTGAACCACAGCAGCATCAGAGTGTCATGCAGGGTTCAATCACTCTTGATCTTGACCAGGTGTTTTTCCTCCTTTCGTCCTTCAAGTCAAGTCAATTTTATTTATGTGGCCCAACATCACAAATCAAAAAAATTGCCACAGGGGACTTTCCGGTCTGTACAGCAATTCAACCCTTTAACAGGGAAAATAAATGGAATAAAACCTCAGGAAGAGCAACAGAGGAAGGATCTACCAGGGCGGACAGATGTGCAATAGATGTTGTGTGTACAGAATAGACCAAGATAACAACATTACAGAAGTACAGCATGGAAAAACAGGATGACAAAATTATAGATAAATTGATATCATATATGAAGAATCTGATCAGGAGGATGTTGAGCAACTTTCAGTTGCTGCCAAACAGAGATGGGACCTGAACCACGTGACCTCCATCATCATGGAGACCTGGAAAGAGGACAGATTATACATACACACTGGGGAAAACTCACATCACACTATACACACACACACACACACACAGAGGAAGGAGAGAAACCACACACATGAGAGAGAGAGAGAGACAAGGATATCATTCACACAGGGGAGGGAGAGAGACAAGAGGTGAAGCTCCTTTCCTGGAAGATGAACATCCAGATCCAAAACCTCTGGAAATGGCCGATGGTCCAGCAAAGAGACGACTGAGGGAAAAGAGAGGACAAGGTGGAGAAACCACTCTCTAGTGATGCATAAGTGGATAGGTAAAACTATAATCCATGTATTTTTAGATCAGTATCAATGGATTTGTTGCACACAGTGCCCAAGCTGCACACACTTTAATCACTTACTAGCTTTCAGGCCTGGAAATAGCTTGTTAAAAACCATTTATCCAAATAGAGAACTAATTATATCAGGAGTAAGTGTTTGCAGTTAATTAAGACTGAGTGGGAGAGGATTTGGGGTCTTGGCCAGAAAGGCCGGCATATCAAACGATGGATGACAATTTTTACTGTTTACTCAGTGGATGAAAGATTACCCATGAGCCTTCAGGGGCCAGGCTGAGATATACAGACGGAGTTGTGGGTGGTCAGCAAGATGACACGGTAACAAGCTGTGAGCCAGCGGCCTTCTGGGAAAAAGAGGCCATGACAGACTGCAGGCTGAATGAGAAACAAACACTCTGAACGTTCAGACTCATGATTAATGGCTGCTGGTGGTTTTACAGCAGTGGAGGAATATAAAAGCAAATGATACCATAGATGAGGTTTTACAGCAAAGCAGAAAAGTGTTAGAGCAGAAAAATAACAGGTATTATAGGAGTGTTGTTAGAGAAATAAATGGTGCTGCACAATCATTTGTTGATCCATATGTTTTGGTGTTGAGCTGCAGAGTAATGAGAAGGTCTGAGAAGCTGAACAGAAATGACCCAACAAGGAGTGAAGTGAAGAGATGTGAGGCTCCTGGGAAATCATCATAATGAAACCTTCTCACCTCAAAACACAGACTGCCGGCCCGCAGAGCAATTGCCTTTCATCTGGCTGTCTGGATCAGATGGAAAAATGAGCCAGTGACAGCGTGGACAAACACAGATGCATCTGAGTGAGGAGGATTTAAGTGAGTTGTAAAGATCTACCAGCGGTGTTATACAGTGTGTGTCGGACTATAACTGCTCTGTTGCCTTAGAGAGCTGAATAGACTGAGACACAGAGGGAACCATTTGCTCAGCCATATGTTGGGTGTTAAAGAGCAGAGTGATGGATATAAACTGAACAAGACTATGACTAGATGAAAAGTTATGTATTCAACATTTTTACAAGTCATGATCTGGGAACCATGAGTATCTGTACCAGATTGCACACCAAATTTATCCAATAGGCTATATTTCAATAAAAAACAGAAATGTCAACCTCATGGTGGTGCTAGTGGAAATGTCAGAGGATCACTGAAATCAAAGGAATACGTTGTCTGGGAACCATGAATATCTTTACAATCCATCAAGTAGATTTTGAGATATTTCACTGAATATATGAAAAGTTTGAGTGGTAGAACTGCAAGAATAGTCAGACAATCCCTAAAGTCACTAGACGTTTTCTTCAAGGGACCTTTCATATCTGTAGCAAATGTCAAGCTATTTCACTCTCTGCCACAAATGTCAACTTGATGGTGGTGCTGGAGTAAGAGTCAAAGGATCACCAAGTCAGTAGGATTAATCCTCTGGGGAACATGAATGTCAACAATTTCATGACAAAACATACAATAGTTGTTAATTGCCATCCCATAGAGCAATGTCACAGTCATGGCTAAAAAAAGAAGTAAAATGTCCCAGCAGAGGTCATACTGGAGCGATGTGATGCTCTGGATCTATAAATATAATGAAATAACCATCCTAACACAGTGAGGATTGCCAGCAGCACATGAGCTGAATGACCATCATGCAACCTGCTGGACAAGATATTAAAATGAGTAAATCAAGTGTCAGAACACGGAGGTTTGTGCCTGAGACTGTGTCAGAGTTAAGTGGCTTCTATAGACAGCAGGCCGGCTCAGATCTAATATAAACGTAATGGAATGACTCTTCACACAAACAGCCAGTCTCTGACTGCAGCGAGTGGGAATAAACATCCAAATGATGTTGAAATGAATATGAATTGGATCTCATTATGACTACAGGTGTTTTCTTTCCACTGTGCATGAATTTATTTCCTCTAATTAAATTAAGAGATTAAGATTTCTTTTTAGTCATTTCTCAGCATTCACATATATTGAAATGAAACTGACCCTCTGCATTTGACCCACCCTATACACTAGGAGCAGTGGGCAGCTGCAGTGGGACCTGGGGACCAACTCCAGTTGCCAGTGCCAATGGTCAGAGGCACTGATAGGAGTATTAACCCTAATATAAATGTCTTTTGATGGTGGGAGGAAACCGGAGCAACCGGCGGAAACTGGAAAACATGCAAACTCCATACAGAAAGATCTTGTGAAGGCCGGTGTTCAACCCCAGGACTGTGAGGCAGCAGTGCTAATCACTGAGCAACCATGATGCCCACAGCCATGTGTGTGATGAGAGGAGAATCCAACGAGGTGTTAAATACATGACACTTTTCATCTGGGCAGAGAAAGTGGTTTGGTATCCATCAGCTGGTATTCCTGCTGAATGTGATTACGAAATGATGTTCGTCCAGATCTCTGCCATCTGCTCTGGTGGCTTCACTGGTTTTAATGGATCAGAGGAGGCAGAAATGAACCAATGGCTGAAAAATACTGTTGATAAGTCTGCGTGTGCATGTGTGTTTCCATTTGTCATTTGAGGAAATAATGAATTCCTCTCTAGACTGTCAGTTAATTCTCATTTTGGAGCAAACTTTATTGCAACCTAAAGGCTAGGTTCAGAGTTTCTCAAGTCTGTCTTAAAACAATGTTCATGTGCCCAAATGAACACTGAAACATGCTTTTCTTGCTGTGATCATTCCTCCTGTTCATATTGGCCATTAGAGGATCCCTTCATAATGCTCTTTCAATGTAAGTGATGGGTGTGTGTATGTGCATGTAAAAAGGGGGAGGCAATAAGGAAAATGGTGGGCTTGGACGCAAAATGGCAAGGATGAGACATTATGTGTGTGTGAAAGGATGTAGAATAAGGGAAATGGCGAACTTGGATCCAAAATGGCGGCTTGGACCCAAGAAAGCAGGGATGAGACTGTGTATGTGTGGAAGTGAGGAGACAAAAGGAAATGGTGACTAGGAGGAAGAATTTGAAATCGACCTGAATCTAAAAAGGAACTTTTGTCTTTTTCACTCCCGCTTAATGCTAGGGTCAGAATACCAATGCGGGGATGTGTGTGTACGATAGAGAAGAAAGGGAGAGAGAGGGAAGGTCGAATCTGAGTGAAAAACACTACAGTGAGTAGAAAATTCATTCAAAGGTTGGATCAAAAGAAAACACAAATGCTTCACAAATATAAGTCAGACAAAGCATACAGTCAAAACATAAGCGTTAAGCATCTAATAAGACACAATTTCATCACTAACTCTGCTCAGATATCAGCCTTACTTGATTATTTCTCTAGTAAGTGGTAAGATGTGTGTTTTATTCGTCTTTTTCCACTGAACTGTGTTGAGCGAATCCAGTGGTGTGGGTTGAGTTCACGTGGAGGTGTGAAAACCTGAGAATGTGGGAAACTGAGTTTGTGGGCGGAGGGCCTACTATACAAGACACAAAGAGGGAAAGTTTTTGGAAGATATCCACTTTATTTATCTAACTCAGAAGGCTGAAGCCTCATATTATCTTCAGATAAACTGAAATAAAAATACATTTTTGCTCAGAACTCAAAAGGACTATGGATTTTGTCCCTCATCACTTACTGTGTGTTCAGAAAGAAAGCAAAGGGAACTTTTGCCAGGCATCATTTACATGAGTTTGACCCCTGGACGGTTGTGTGTTTATTTGCCCCAAACAGCCAAAATACTGACTATAAGTTAACTGTAAGCTTGCTAGCAATGTACTGTGGGAGTGTGCTGGTGTGTTTATGTTCAGTTCAGCCTTTGACTGAACTCACCACAGTTCACCAGAAACTCTGGTTCTTTCTGTTATTCCTCCAGTCACTCTCCTTTTTCCTCTTGTCTCTGTACATTTATGAAGCAGATTCTTAAAGCTGTAGGCAGCCTGTCCTCACAAGTAAAATGACTGTATAGGTTGAAAATTCAGCCATCAAAAACAATCTTTAGTTACGTTTGAGTGACAGACGCCATCTAGCGTCCATTGTAATTATGACCCGGAGAAGCGACACAGTTCAGATGACGTATATATAATGTGACAAATGTCTAAATTAGGGGGAGGTGGATTGGGTAGATGGCAAAAAGTGGACTTAGCTGCACGAGACCACTGTTGGCTTCCAGTTTCCAACCGCGAGTGTCATGTTTCCAACTGCGAGTTGGGACAGCTACAATTTTCGTGGTGTTTACTGTTGCCATGATGATGAAGGTTGCCTAATTCTAAGGAAGTAGTAACTTTAACCCACACCATGTTTCAAGTGATCATTTTAACCCAAACCATGATCTTTCCCTAACCCTAACCAAGTGGGTTTGTGCCTAAACCTAACCAGACCTTAACCACAGCGTTGTTTCACCATAAAATAATTATACAGTTATGGAAAGCACTGATAGAGGTGGCATATTAGAAAATGCTCCCGTGGGTTGTTCGTGAGTGCTGGCACTGTGCTATCGACCTATGTGGTCGTTAAATTATGAGGATGTTGGCCCTGAGATATGCATGGACTTAAGTTGAAACATTTAAGTTATGTAGATGCGTCTTCACATCAGTTTGTGCTGTCCAGGGCGAATTTGTGTCTACTTGCGTCTTTCTATCGACCTCATTGCATCTGAAATTTGCTTCATGTTCTGTCTGAACACAGTTACATTGTTAGCACATTTATTCTAATGTTCAGTATGAACAGTAGGAATGATAACAGAGAGAAAAACCTGTTTCAGTGTTCATATGGGCACCTGACTTATTTTAAGACTTGAAAAACTGTGAACCTATCTTTTAAAACAGAAAACCAATTGCTCAGAGAGGATGCTCTCTATTAAAAAATATGTGTGTGGTAGAAAGACATAGAAAGAAGAGAGTCTGGATTTTCATATTGGATGACTTAAGAATTGAGTTTCTCTATCCTGTAAAGAATTTTCCTTTGAGACAAGTTAAAATACCTCATGGTTTTCATACACAGAACTTTCTAGAAACTAAATCTTTCTGATCTTACAGTCATTTGTTCATATACAATAGTTTTTTAGAGATGTTAAAGCCCCTGAGGAGCATTGAGCTGTGCCAACTGTTATCAAAACCTCAGAGACTGGAGCTGAAAACAATGAAACCTCAGCAGGGCCGTTAATCAAGGAGACACAGTGGTGGAGGTTGATGTAACAAGCTGCTTTACTGTGTAGGTGTGTAGTCAGCTGAACCGTGACTGAACATGAAAAGCCCACAGCAAAACCTGGGTTGTTGTTTTCCTTCCCCAGGTGAATCCCCAGAGATCTCCTTTCCCACTTTTCAAGCGAAACAACACTGAGCAGATGATTGTGTAGTCAAGAGCAAAGAGCGGCATAAACAAAGACTCAAAATTGATTGTTAGATAATGATTTAAAATTAAGTGGTGACAAAAGGTAAAACAAAGTTGAATCAGTGTGGAGATGCATCGCTGCTCTAGAGTTTCTAGAACAAAGCAAACGAATTGCTATGAAACATGAATGAAATTAGATTTACTCTTCATAGCCTACATGTTATTTATCGCTTTGTTGCAGTGGTAAACAGTCATGTAGTTGTGAACTATGGCTTCTATCAATTCATAAATCAACAACATCAATTGTTATTGCAAAATGTAAAAAATAAACATTTGTTAAGGGGACCAATGTATCGATCCCATGGACCTTCCTCCGTGCAAACAGAACATGTGACACAGTAACATTGGTCTGGCAGAGGACAGTGGTAAGTGGGCACACGACTGAGTGATTGGGGGGAATGAGTGGTAGGTGTGCTGGCAGGTGACGATCAGGTGGCGACAGAGGCAGGTAGTGGGTTATTGGGAAATGAGACACAGGTGAGCAGGTTAGTGTGGGAATCAGGTGAGGTCACCTGGTGGTCAGGAGGTGAATGGCAGGAATGGAAAGTTCCCTGAAAAATACAAGATTCAACAAAGCAAGCCAAGACAAAGGGTACATCTCTTAATTTATGTCTCCTCGCTCCTCACCTGAACCGGAAGTTGTTCCTGATGCACTATTTTGACAGGCGGCCCAAGTCTCTTATTCTGCTCCGAGGAGCGAGGAGGGATTTCTGAGGAGCGAGGAGCGAGGAAACACGAGGGCAGCCTTCACGGAAGTCTTTCACCAGCCGACACGCCCCTTTATTGGATATCAGTTATTGATTGGACGCTGCAGCTGATCAGACTGATCTGATACATCACTGCAGTTTCACACCGAAGTGGAGACAGATTACAGATTAAATTTAAGTGTATCATTCCCAAGTTTTATGTTTTATGATTCATCATATAGTTAAAAATCTGTTAATTGTCGGTCTGATCAACAAAAGAACCATAAACAACTTTCTTCATTTATTAGAAAGATTTTTTTTTTATGATGTTATTTCCTCCATTAAACTGCTTCTTGCTGACAGACAGACTCTTCCTGACTTTAATTTGATCCATAATAACATAATAACACAAAGTGATTCTGATTGTGCTTCATCATCCCACTCATGAAAACACAGAGGATATTTTTCATTCAACCACTCTTGAGTTTTTAGTGTGAAAGATCCCCAAAGAAATCAGCCATTCCCTGGTTTACTGAAATCTGTCTTGTAAAACGAATAATCCATCACTGCACTCTGACTTTGGGGCATAAACCACAACACTGTGTTACAGGGATACAGTGAGTAATGGCACAGAGCAGTGGATGACCTTTTTAACACCTGGTCTCCTGGTCAATATAGACGAGTAGGAATATGGATGCGATTACAACTCTGATTATAAAACCCAGTGAAAGGAGAGGGTTTAATGTGTTGGAAGACGGTGTATTCTGTATGTGGCGAATATAATTATGATGACAAATCTGATTTTTATATGTAAGAGCAGTGTGGGTGGTGACAGTGAAGCTGAAACACAGTGAAACAGATGGTTTACATACTGATCAATTGATAAAACAATAATGAAACCAGGACACAACATGAGAATAGATGCTTCTGAGGTACAATGATCACTCATAAAATGTTTGTAGTTATTTATGATCACACATTTGTCATGTGTTACATGCTAATTTAACTTAACAAGAAGCCATCCATCAGCTTGTAGTTTTCTGCCTTTGCCGCTTTTGAGAAAGTAGAAATGAGTTATGGCCATTTAGCCACTACTTTTATCACAACGCTTGTGCATCACAAAGGATTTTCATAATGGCAAAATGAAAATGCTTACATATACAAATTCATCACCATGAGATGCCTTTTTTTTTAATGTGTGCAGTCAATTTCTCTGACTTGACTGGAAAACCGGAAATTGCTGCAAATTGTGTTTTGACGTCGGATTTTTGTCACCCACAGTGTGGGAATCTGATGTACCTTCAAATGCCATCCTGCCTGACATTGGCAAGATAATCCGACTTTTGTTGAAAGTAGAAAACTTTTTTTTCCCTTTCCCACATTTCCTTTTACAATTTGTTGTTTGAGCCATACCAGAATGCTGTAACCTGCCTCCTCTATGTATAATTTGTAACAGACAAATATGACAAATTCTTAAATTTCTGCTGCATCTCTGCAAAATTGTTTTAATTCAAACTGTAGGTAAATGTGCTCTTGTGGTCTGTTCCCCAGAACTGTCTGGCTTCCCTTGGGTCAGTTTTGGTTAACTGATTTTTCGAAGAGAGCGTATAATATATCCTCTTTTTCCTAAGACTTTTGAAGACAGGAAGAGAACAAATACTTGGTGAAATACACACAGTATTAAAATATACTGTTAAAAATAAACCCATGCTGCATTCTCTAATTCTTTAAATGTGTTTGATGTAATCTTGCATTTCTATAATTTTATAATGAGTGATGATAAACAATGAATATAATCTCATCTGGGGTGTGCCGACCATGAACAGCCCTGGTTTGAGTGAGCATGGGGACTTCATTTCTCTCATTTCCTGTTGTTATATCTCTACTATCTGTAAGAAAGGCTTAAAGTGTTCTGATTTACTCAAGCTTGAACCTATAAAAAAACAAAAAGGCTGTAACATGAAGGCCTCAAGCACTTTGAGGTCAATTCTATTTCAACAGGTTTTTAAAAAATATGTATATTTTTGTCTTAAAGGGTCTTAAACTGATTCAGGTTTGTTCCTAGAAGGTGGATTCCTCCGCCCATAAAGTACTCAGCCCTTAAATTGTGCTGCATCAGTGTATTATTCCTTAAACTTTTCAGCCTTCTGGCTTCGCCAACAGTTTTTCTCAGACTTGAACTCACAACCTAAAAAACCTTTATGGCCTTAAAGCTTCTTGACACACTAAAAATCATGCTGCCTCATGACTTTTCACTCTCACGATGTTGGCTTTAAAAATCCGGAAAACCCTGTAGAAGCTTGAAACTGATGCATAATGATATTTCATATACACCAATATTAGCTAACAAATATTAAACACTGTTGGACCTTAAGTAATAAATGATCCAACTTTAGATGTTGCTCTATGCAGAGGAGATGTCATGTTAGCAGTTGCTCTTAGATACCAGTTAAAAAAAGCTCCTAATTGTTTCCTCCAAAATGTTCTTGTGGTTGCCATGGCCACACAGAGTAGCCAGTTAGAAAAGCTGAACAACTCTCAAATCAGGCGGCAGCAGTTAACACTTGTGCTTCCTTACCTTCTAGAGCTGCCTTATGCCGGGTTCAGAGAAACTAATGCAAGGATCAGACTACACAACATCGTCTTTCTAGATGGTCACAATATCAGATTAGGTGTTCATGGTCTAGAATATAAGCTGAACACCAACTTCAAGCATGTTTATAGATGTTGTCAATCCAGGAAGGAAGGGGCAAAAAAAGTCTGTCAGGAGGCCTTGTGAAGTACTTGGTATGCTTCAAAGGACCTAGTTAAACATGTTGTCTGACCTTGACTAGAGACTAGGTGTAAAATGGGGATAACAGTACTTATTAACTGACAGTCTCTCCTTGAAGGCATTTATGGTGTGTAGCACTCAATCGTTCCAGTCACCTCCACCTCACCTAACCAATTGCTGCATAACGTAAGCCTGATTGTCGGTTTTGTAAAGGTTAGAGAAGGTTAGAGAGGTTAGAGGTTAGAGAAATTGTCAGACGTCGGCCACCACCCAAAATTCCAATGTGGAAAAAGGTGAGGGCAGAAGGTTTCAGATGCTGTTCGACAATCCCACAACTTTATTTCAAGCATACAGACACCATGAGACATTTAAGATACAGAATTTGTTGTCGTCCACATTTTGGGACAAAAGTACTTTTTTTTAAACTATGCAGCTTGATGCTCTTTGTTCTCCTTTGTGCACCACATCTGTCGAATTTGAGCCATTATCGGGTTAATATCTTATTGTATGATCCTGAAATTAAAATCAATTCCTGTTTTTTGTCCAACAGCTGAGGACCTCCCAAGATGGCTGCCAGAGGGGCTGTTATATATCATCGATTCCCAACATTTTTGCACTGCAGACAGTGTTTATATTGATATTGTGAACCGGCCGAACCTCCATATCAGTACGCACACCTGAAGGTAAAGTAGACAAACCAAAAACAAAAACAGTGTTTGCTGTGAATTTTAATGTGGTTTCCTACCAAATAAAAGTAGTGTCCTCCATAAGATTTCATGAACTGGTGAATGCTGAAAGGTGGTGATGATAGACTGGTTACCACGTATACAGATGACCAACCCAAACAAACATTCCTGTGGTCAGAGTTGTGACAAGGAGTGCTGACAAAAAAACGCAGGACACTGTAATAATTATAGCCGTAAATCTTTTTTAAAGCTTGTTTTGCCAACTCCTGTCATTTCATTGTGGAATACGTTCCAAGGCCTGTGGGTTAGGAATGTCTGCTATATATATAACAGGATTAGAAATGCGCTCCAACAGCGTCATGTTGAGGGGACCAAATCTACCTGATGTTTAAATTAAATTGCATCCATCACTTTCACAACCATTCAGCTGCTCCCTGCTGCTGATACTCATAGTGTTTGGCACCTTTATGCATTAGAAAATATTGACATGGCAGGTTTTTTTTTTTTTTTTTTGGAAAGATTTACAGTATGTTATTAAATTGACTATTGTCACTAACAGACACCTGTGCTAATGTGTCGTTCTTTCAGCTCAACATTTTCTTTACACATGCTATATATATATATCCTGCAGAGATGGGAATACTTTCTAAAACCCTCATTCCAATGGGGCCAAATCTGCCCGGTGGGGAAATTAAACTGTAGCTGCCAGCTCCACCTCAACTGTGCCGCTCCCTGTGTGAACACACAAACAAGCAGAGAAAACCTATCTTGGTTTAAATAGATCCATTTGCAAATACATTATTCATGTTCCCTCGGAAAGCACTAATATATTTTTACCTGCTGCTATGTTTAATTCATTACTTGGAGACATTTCTCTTGCCTCAAAGCTGAGAGAATAAATTGTGAGATATGTTGTGTGTGTTTTTTTAGACGTTGTGTCCACTCACACTGCTTGCCCTGAATGGCACTATGATTCCTCCAGCACCATCTTACTAGAGGTTACCAAATTAGGATGAATAGTAGGCACTACAAGTGTCAGTCTGTGGCAAAACTGTTGTTTTTTTCCTGATAGTTGACTGTTAAATATGGCATCAGCACTAATGAACGACTGACATCACCCTGGCACCCTTTACAGCAGCTATTTGTCCAAGTTTCTCAATTGTGTGCAGGATACAACTTTGCCTAACCCCCCCCCCCCCCAATGCTGACACTAACTCATTGCAAATTGTTGCAACAGCTCGTTTTTACAGGATTCACTGGGAAGAAAAGATGTCTATACCGTTGATACTTTGCTTAAATGTGTTTCACATTTGCAGACCAGGATATCGGCTATAAAAGTTCAATGCAAGGCATTAGACTTGTTGTTAGATATCAGTAGATTGCACACACCGTATCTACTAAATTGGATGTTGTGTGATCCTTAATGGTTCACACCAACATTAGAAATGAGACAGAAATGCACTATAGGTTATCCACATCACAACAGAAAACTGTTTGCTGCTGTGGACTAAATCTGTTCAAATTTACAGAACCGCTTCAAACTGTTTTCTTAATATCGTAGCTGCCACCAAAAACACAACATGGGACATATGTTAGTGTAGTGGTGTGTATTCATCTAGTTAAGAATATCAGACACCAGCAGCGACTAGAAAAGTATGTGTTTACTACATCTCAATTCAGAATGCAGAGTCTCCAAGCATTTTATCTTAACTAAACAGGCAAGGAAAATTGATCAGTATTCAGTTTGTTGGAAATTATGGGGGGAAAAAAAACTATTGCAGATTAGAGGCAGAAACAGGAGGAAAAGCAGACAATAAGAAATAAACAAGTTGGAAAAAACAATGCCAGCTAACCTAAGAGGATAAAAATTAAGAGTAAACTGCACATGGAAAGGAGGCGCCTGCTGAGCTGAAAATAACTCTATTGTATCTATGTGCAAGGTAAAATAGGACTCCAGTGTAAATGTCAGGATGTAGGTGTATGTAATGGGAGACAAGCAGTGGGGTAAATGAGACTTTAGCAAGTGAATGTCTCAAGATACTGATGGAGAAGCTTAATGTGTATAACTGAAAACAGAAGTCTTAGATGAATTTCATCTTTCTAAAATCACAGATTGTTCTTATTAATGTACGTTCTAGCAGCAAGCGTCGGCACAGGGAGCCCAAGCTGTTATCTTTATAGCTTCATCAACAAATGACATGAAGACTAAAACCAACAAATAATTATCTAACAAGTATTGTCTATGTAGTCAAAGTCTGACACAACTTATGGCTTTGTGCCGCAGATTTCCACTGTTGTCCAAAAACTATTAAACACAAAAGAGTCATACTGCTGCATTTGGCTGATATATTCCTTCATTAGGAAACTTGACAACTATAATTTATTCCCCTCAGCACTGTACACAGAAACTCAATCATGTCCCCGAGCATGCTCAGTGACGTCTGCCCAACACACAGCTACCCTCCGCAAATTAAAAATGTCTTGGATTTCTTTCAGAATAAAACAAAATGGTTTTCACTTGTACAGTATGTTTTGTAATGATGTCTTGTAGGTGAAGAAACCTACTGGTGACAACTAGCTGATATGGCCAGAAGTCAAGCTGCACGGTGGAGATATTTATACATTTCTTTCTGCTTCATGTTCAGTTAAATAAGAGGTAGATCATCTAACTTTATTCTTATTATCAGTCCTGACTGTTTGGTGTATATATCCCAAGGTCTTTAAACTGCTTGTTTTGTCTAATAGTCCAAAACCCATAGATATGGAGAACTTAGAAAAGTTGATTGACTGAGTTGATGAATGACTAACAAATGTTTTCAAATCTGTTGCTTGACTAATTGAATATTAAGACAACACACCACCTATTAAGTATGGCACATCCATGCAATAAGGTGACTCGCAAAAGAGGCCAAGATATCCAGACTTTTAGTAACTAGTGGGCATCCTACATTTCCCATAATGCTACTGCGCAGCATCTTTTTTTTTTTTTAAATTACACCCCTCAGGCAGACTTCTGCCAGCTCCTGAGGCTACATAATAATCATCTTTTTTACTCAATATCAACCAATCTGAAATGCTGACAACGCGAACAACTTTAGCAACAAAGGCTATGGAATGGACGGCTGTTTATGGGCATACATGAACAATCTGATAATTCAATAAGAAAATAGAGATAACTTTGCAAATGGAGCATTTAGAGCAGTTGAAGCCTTTTACACACGTTCAACTCAAGTTTTGGAACTTTAACCATGTTTAAAGTTAGACATCATAACAGTATAAAAATGGAGAATTACAAAAAGCTTTTTGTTATGCCACCGGCAGCCATTAGATGCTGGCTTCAAAAACTCCCTGACTCCAGTTGACTCCCATTCAAAGTGTCAGTTTCTCTCTAGAAATACTATGTTTTTTTTCCAACAAGTCATGGTTAAGTGTGTTGGTGGTCATTTTGGAAATTATGGCTTACAGACTTACAGTAGACTTTAATGTCTGCTGTGTGGGTGTTGATTGATATGAGTTCGCTCACCTGCTGTTCTCTCAGGCTCTGGGACTCACGCTGTGTTGGACTTTCAGAACTTCTGTTTTAAAGAAGAAAGTGATTTTTTTCACCAACCCATTCTGCAGGGTAACGTGTTGATCTAAAGCCCATAGTCACACTGACCCATTACATTAAAAGCTAAAATAGGGCTAAAGAATGACCATACAAAAGGAAACAAAAATCCCTCAACTGTTTGTACATTTAAAATAAATCAAGTGTGTTCAGACTTTATGTATTTATGGAGCCTCATCTGCATAATGCTGAAGATTTAATAAACAGATCAAATCCAAATGGTTTATGTCCCTACTCTCTATCAGATGGAAGAAGATCTGAATAGTTGTGGCTGTCTGGATTCTACTGTGTTGAAGGCCTGCACCTCTTCCTCACAGCTCTCCAACTGCCTGATAAGAGCAGACTGAGGTGAACCTGAAAAATGTTTGTAGAAAATCAATTTATAATTGGGTAGCGAGGCTGTAAGGTGGCTCGGCTGTGATAACTGATACGTATCAGGATGAACACTGACTTCTGTGTGGAGGCAGACAGAGAGGAGAAGCTGGAAATTTTTTGAAGAGGGAAGGCGATTAGTGTGAGGATAATCCTTTTAAAAGTACCCATCGTCTGCAGGCAGCCATGTTTAAAAAGTTGTCCTCCACTGATGTTAATTCTCTGTCACAGATTAGCTCTGTTTCTCCAGGGACATTTATTTTTCCATTAGAGATTAGACCTCTGTTATCTTCTATTAAGAAGGAAAGGTGGGAAAGAGTCAAGGTGCTCTTAAACTACGGCTGTTAGACTGTGGAGCAATCGGATAACTGTTTACTGCAGACGTACTCAACATCAGCTTGATCTGTTGCACGATAAATCTCTTAATTCTCATTTGCTTGTCTTGTCTTCTCTTCTTGTGTGCTCTCTTTACTTAAAAATTCAGGCAACAGGTGACAGCCGTCATCCATGAAGGTGTAAAACAATTCACTAAGAACAAGAGGATGAAAAAGAGATTCAGGTTATGATTTTCAACACATTTCAGACTGAAGCATCTGCATATTGTTGGAAACAGACGGAACCTATTTTGTTCAACACAGTATAACAAGGCATTTCTAATTCCAAATTATCAAGTTAATGTGTTGCCAGTATTAAAATGTAGGTTGACTAATGACTTTGGACTTGGATAAATAGCTATATTTAATTTAAAACCTTTGATATTTGCAAGATCCAAATCAACCTAGTTTTGGAAGGAGGAAAAGAGGACTTTTGAAGTAACATTAACTACGGCAAAGCTGGGATGAAAGTAGTATAAGACCCCCACTTTTGTGCGTGCATGTGAAAATGTGCATATATATATTTCCTATTTTTATCTTCAATAAAAAAGGTATTTTCTTGACTGATATTGTTTTTTTTTTTTGTTTGTTTTTTGTTTTTTAACTAGTAGTACCGTCTCCCCCTGGTGTGGAAACACTTTTGCAGAATAGGGAGATTTTGCAGTCTCTAAATCCGCATACAAATGGTGAGCAGCATGTACATGCCAGTAATCTGTGTGAAATAGTGATTTGATACTTAATGTCTATTTATCATACCTTTTTAAAAACAAATGTGTACGTGGATTTAAATATATAAGGTCAAAAGCGGCCAAGGTGCTCGCGAAGCAGCCAAGCGAAAAGTGTGAGGAGGCCATACAAGATATTTCTCATACAACTTGCATCGTTATCTGAATGTAAGATTTTGTTTTAAAAGCTGGTATTGATATGAAAATCAGAATATACCACCGCACACTGTAATGACTTTACTGTGAGTCACAGTAAAGTCATTACAGTGTGCAGTGGTATATTCTGATTTTCACCTTATATGTTCCTGCGACCGACCAGCACCTGTCTGAAAATACTGGCTGTGCATGTGGAGTTCTGTCCTTTTTATATACTGCTGGTATTGATATATTTCTTTTTTTTTTTTTTTAATGCAACAGGACCGCAGATTGCAGGTTGCAGATAACCATCCCTTACAAGGAGACTTTCTTTGTGTAACCAGTGGCGGAGGAGGATGAGGCAAGCCGTGCCGTCGAAGTGCTCCTCAGAGACGAGTGAGAGGCAAGCCCGCAGCTCGATATCCAACAAGCAGAGTCTTTGCAAAGTGCGTGTGTGGACGCCAGGGCATGTACACCCGATACATTGCCTATTTTGCAGCTTGGTGATTGGTTCTGTTTAGTTGATAACATAGACTTCACCGACACACCCGTAGACATTTTCGAGGCATTACCTGATTGTGTGTGGCAGGGGAATAGCTTACAAGGGCTTATAGCAGAACAGTTGGAATTTGAGCGAACTTTATGATCTTTGTAACAGAAGTGATATAGTGCCGGCAGTGCAGTCAACAAATAGCCTGTGATGTCGTTGTTGGTAATGGTGTGGTAAATAACAAATTTGATGGGGTAGAGGCTCTGTGTAACAGTGTTAATACACGCTTTGATCAATTGGGATGCGCTGTGGATAGCAAGATCTCTGAATTACAGGATTATATTAAGGAATTTGAGAGTTCTACAAGTAGAAAAATTGACGAATTACAGCGAAGCAACAATATATTATTAAACACAGTTAAAGCCCAAAGGAAATCTGCTGCCCTGTATAGACAAATCCACACTGCTGACACTCGGAAACTGCAGAAAAATATAGCAGCTTTCCACGAGTGGCATTGTAATATAGCCAGGCGTCTTACCCGCCTTGTGAAAACGATATCAGAGTCAAAATAGTGTTTCGTTTTTTTCCATTCAAGAGTGACGCTGCTTTGACCTATGTACAGTTTGTCATAATAGTTGTATAATAGTGGTCATCTATCAGGCCTGTAACATGTCCCCCCCTCCTGCCAAAAAATTCAGATATGACCCTGAGGTATGATGTGATGCGTGCAACAATCAAAATAATGATGTTGATACACCATGTGGGTCTAACATGGAATATGATTGTTGCATTGAGACGGCTGGTTAAAAAACAAAAATACGTGGGCTTACAAAAAAGGTGAGAAAAATGGGCTAAGTGTATTGCTACTGCTGCTGCTGATGCTAATGGCTCAAGGGCGTGTGTAAGTGGTGGTGAAGTGGCATCGTCCAGTACTCAGAACATAGCTTTGATAAATGTAGGTGTGTGATTAAGGCCGGGGTCTGTCCCTTATGATGAGATTTCATCCAAAAAAGGCTAGTTTCTGCATAGTCCTGGCAATAGGGGAGACAACAATCTGTGTTTCTCTGCCTTGCACATTTTACTAATGCATGCATATCCGAGGCTGAAAAATTGGAAGCAGTTGCACAGTGCCGTTGGTTTTGATTACATGCACAAAGTCTCGTTCTCTGATGTGGGTAGATTCGAACAACACTTAGATGTAAAAATTATAGTCTTCCACCACAGCGTTGGATGCAAATGCCTGCAGTGTTTCCAGACCCATGATACACCACACCTACAAAGCACTAAAAAGTTTAGCTGTATTTGCATGTAGAGCACAACTACCTGATTGAAAATCAGACTGGTTTTCTAGGTGGCTCAAACACCTGTACGTATTGCTATAATACGTATGAAACACCTCTGTATCACAATTGTAAGCAGTGTTGCAACGTCTGTTTTACGCCGTGTCATAGTCAGCCTGGCAATAGTCTAAAATGCCCTGATTGTAAACGCATCTGCAAGTCTAGACACTGTTTTGAGCAACACAAGTTGCTAGATGCTAAACACTATCATACCATACTCCGGGGTAAAATACTGTGAGGCATGACATTCATGGAAACAAGTTTTGTTTCAACACAGCAATGTGTGGGTGCTTTTGTGAAGCGTTACAGGCAGCCAAAATACCGTGGGTACACATTCATAGTCCATAATGCATCCGGATTTGACAACTACATTCTGCTAGAATACTTTGTTGAGCAGGGTATCACCCCTGTGGTGATGATGAGGGGTAGCAGGGTCATTTTGATGTATGACAGTGTATACCGCCAGCGATGGGTGTTCAGCTTTCTTCCCATGCGTCTGGCAAAAACACCTGCTGCCTTAGGCTTTGTTCAATACTAGAGAATGAACATTACATTGGTAAATACCCCGATCTCTCCTATGGATTTGACAACGAGTGAGAGAGTGGTCTTTTTGAGGTGGTATAACAGTGCGTGAATATGTCTGATTTTTCAAGCAGAGATTAGAGAAGATGTCTTCTAAAGTGTCTATGCAATGGCTCGAATGCTAGGCTCACACAAAGGGCATTGACAAACATGCACTCAATCATGGTGAACAGCAATTCAGGCCATTCTTTGTGGACAGGTACAATTCATACAGGTGTTTGAATCTGCGGGTTGCTTTTGTCATGGCTGTGTCATGTTCAGGCGACTGTAAATCCTGTCACAGGTGTCTCCTATGGTGAGATGTATCACATGTTCAGGGGAAAAAAAAAAGCTGCCTTAGAAACACTATGGTGTTTGGGTTGTGGTGATGAGGGAGTGTGAATGGGCGTCGCTAGCAAACTCAGACCTAGTTGAAGCATTTCTGGCCGGTTACAAAAAACCGGAGCACCTTGACCCTCGACAGGCTCTTTGGTGGTCATACAAATACCATGAAGCTGTATCAAGGCTGAAAATGATGGAAAAAAAAACAAAAAAAACACACTGACTTCAGTCTGTATTCTATTGTTCCAGTGAAGAAACAGTACCTAGTTGGCCATCTTCAGATTGTTCATAGGGATTTTGGGTTTGTGAAATGTACTGTGTTCCCACCAAAACGCTTGTTCCATTCTGTCCTTCCCTACAAATGTCACAACAAGCTCATGTTCCCGTTGTGCAGGAAGTGTGCTGAAGACATGAACCAAAAGGGTGAATGTATGCATGGTGACAGTGACAAACTACTGTCAGGTGTGTGGGTGTCGTTTGAGCTACAAAAAGCTGTTAAAGGGATACCAGATTGTGATCATTGAAGTGTAGCATTTTCCCCAACAAGACAGATACATTGTTCAAGGATTATGTTAAAACATTTCTGAAGTGTAAGCAAGAGGTGTCTGGCAATCTGGGCATGTCAAAACACCAGCTGATCAGAAGTACATTGATTATTTTGAGAAGGAGGGTATTAAGCTAGATCCTGCTAAGATGTGTCAACAAGGCGGTCAAGAGTTGCGACAAAACTACTCCTAAACCCCTTGTGGGGGAGATTCAGCATGAAGAGTAATATGCCATTGTACGAGTTGATCAGAGCCGGACTGGTTCACACAGCTGATGTTTAGTCATCATTATGATGTGCGGCAGTTCTGTTTCATCTGAATGTGGTGATGGTGCAATGGAGTCATACAGACAAGTAAGGGCTCAAGAATTAGAGATGTGAATGTCTTCACAGGGGCCATGACAACTGCCCATGCATGCTCATGCTTTGACTTGCTGGATAAATTGCAGGAGTGGGTGTTGTATTGTGACAGTGTGGTTTTTACATCGAAAGCCAGTGATTGGGTCCCACCCCTGGGTTCATACTTGGGTGATTTAATGCATGAAAAATGACGGAGATGTGTGCAGCTTCCGAGGAAGACATCACAGAGTTTGTATCGGGGGGGATCCTAAGTGCTATGCCTGACACGCAACTAGGTAAAAACACAGGTCAAATGCAAAGGGGTAACATTAAATGTTAAAAATGCTGCAGTAGTCAGTCAATAAAAAGTAAATAGTGATTAAAAAGTAGTTCCACCTCAAAAATGAGACAGTTTTGAAAAGAGTTCGAGTTGTGTACAACAAGCAGCGCATGTTGTCTGATTATACCACCCTGCCTTATAGATTCCTGAGCAGTCCTTCAAATTGACTTTGTCAAGAGTTATTAAAAATATGTCGATGGCTATTTCATATGGGGTTGATAATGTATACATTTACTCACGTTGGCAGCCTTTATATGATCAACTCCTTAAGATAAGAGATTTTGTGAACAGCTCACCTGAATGTGTTACGATGTACTACTTCCTCCAGACAACAATCTACTCTCAGATGATTTAATGAATGGCGCAAGTAACAGTACAGAATGTTCATACTAAATGCATACACCATTGTAATCTTAGCTGTATATATCTATTACAAAGTTTATTCAAGGTAAAGCCAGTCGAACTATTAGTTTAATTACCAACTACCTGGTTTTGTTTAAAAACCCCAGAGATAAGTATCAGGTTATTGGATAGATAGTTTCCTGGTAACAATATATTTTAGGTGTTTAATGATGCCACCTACCCCATTTACGGTTATCTCCTCATTGATTATAAAGCTAGACACCTAATTTAAGACTCAGAACAAACTTGCTATCAGATCTTCCATGTGAATATATTCCGAAATAGCAGAGAGGGTGACAATGTCGTCGTGCATGCAGAGGAATCTGGCTCTGGAGTTGTTACATAAATCTACAAGGAGCGCGAAGGGTTATTGTGGCCAATGCAAGCTCAGACTTTAACGCACTGTGTGAAATAGCACTCAACATGTTGGGGAATTCAATACTGATTCTTAACCAGCAGTTTTAAAAATTTCATTCAGCGTCGCCTGCTCTGGCCCCAGGAATGCATTTGACTATGGTCGCCGGTGTCGCTAACTTCACGTTTCTCACTATGGAGCTGCCAATAATCAGAGTTGGTTTCTCAGCCGGAGTGTGACTGAGTGGGGAGAACCAGTTAGAAATGTGAACTAGTTGGTGGTGTACCTTGGGCTTCTGCTTAGGGCTATGCTTCCTTTGGACTGTCACCCAGCCACCCTGGCTTCAAAGCTGCTTGGGAACTACCAGCAGAGAAAGAGCTACGATAGGTTGGCCTGCACCAGCTACTGGGGGCTGGCTAACTACATTAGCTAATGATTGGTTTTGGGGAAAGATGGTGAAAACCCTAGTTTGAAGGCAATTAAGGGTTTTGATGAGATGTTTGACTTTGAAAAGCTTGACATGTGAGTGAAAACCTGTCAGCCAGAACAGCTTTTTCCAGAATTAGTTCTGCGCTCATTCCATTATGTAGCTTTAGCTTCATGCGTCTTACACCAAACGCTAAAACAAACCCTGGTGCTCTCTTGCAAACTCCATAAGTCTGACAATTGTTCTTTCAGTTTGCGGAACTGCTGCCGATGTGCTTCTGGCACCAACTCATAGGAAAGGATGATTACAGTCTTGTAATCAGAGCAATGGATAAGGATGCATAAACACTGAGCTCTTCCTACCAACACACTTTGAAGTAACAGTGGCCTGAACTCCTCTGGCCATTTCAAAGCATCAGCAACTTGCTCAAAGTATGAAATACTGATCCACCTCCTTTACATTAAATGGTGGCACCAGTCAGCTGTTCTGAGCTAAATTGAACTCTTTAGTCATAGACTGTTGACTTCATACGGAGCTCTTCAAGCTCTTTCAAATGAATGGCCCGCTCCTTTTCACTTTCCTGGTGAGCCAACTACATTCTCATCTGCTTAAACTTTATTTGGTCTAGCCTGAGCTTCACATCCAGTTTTTTTAGCCTCACTTCGGTATCATGTTTCCTGTCACCCTCTTCACCCACACTCTAATTTAGCCTCAGAATCCTCAGTGAAGATATGTTTCTCCAATAAAACAGTGACTATAGCCTGTTTTAAAGCATCTTTAACTTCATTTGTTACGTTTCCCTGAATGCAAAACCCGGTAGGGGTTGCTGGTTAGGAAATTAATAGAAAACACTGCAAAAATGGATCCCTTGGGATCTGGAAAGGTGGCTGAAGAAAAATAACTCCACACGGTCACCCACTAATTCTATCAAAAATGATAAAAGAAGTGGGCCCAAAACAAGAGGAAACAAAGTTGGGAGTTACTGAAAAGGGGGGATATGGAAACCTTCCACACAAGAAAATAATACTTTTAACACACAGATACACCCTCAAACAAGAAACACAGTCAATTAGCAGTGTTTACTCTCTGGAGAAACACAACCAACTGAGTAGAGTTGAGTATCTGAATGGTTGCTCTTCCTCAACTGTATCAACTTACAAAGTGCACTGCAATCTGATTTTTTGCTTTCATACTTTAGGATTAGTACTCAATATTTTCAGGGTCACAGACATCAAATTCTTAAATGTTAATAGATTTTAATGAGCTGTTCAGTCGAGTTGGGTACCAAATTCAACAGATGTTCTGCTTTAACACACCCACACATGAATGAAATGAAGAGTTTATTAGATCATTTGTTATATAAGAGAAATGAGGAATGATAGTGGACTGGCTCTACTCTCTCCCACATGCTGTAGGTGGGCTGGTAATTAGCTGGACAAACTCTGCCATCTAATTACTCATCTGATTGAATCCAAACTCCACAGTGAGAAACATCTCCAGCCTCTCAGATTATGAACTGTAGGTGGGCTGGATAATTACCAGCAGCCTGCTATGAGAGAAGAGATCTTTTCTCTCCAGCAAAGCATCATAACTAAACATTGAGGGCTTTAAGCTGAAGCAGAGAGAAACTCCACTGTTCATCTGACTGCTGTTTAATGAGACAAGATCTTCAGTCACCCCACCGGTGTCCCCATCTCCCCCGACAACCACAGCAAAACAGGAAATTAAATCCCATCTTAATGCAATGCAAGCATGAGTCCCAGTCTGAGATTTGCAGCTAGGGTTACTACAATGAAACAAGAGAAAGTTGACCCTTCTCGTTTGGGTTCACACTTCCGCTTAAAACAATCATTGTGGCCAGTTTGATGAAGCTCTAACTGAAGTTTGTGAATTCTTCAAACAGGAATCCTTCGTCCTTGTTTAAAGCGCCTAAACTGCAACTCTGAGCTTCAAACTGGATCCAATGCAAACCAAGGGGTGATGTCACACCTTGCTACTTCTACGTCTGATTCCTCCACAGACACAATATTTGTTTACCACTGTGGTCATGGAAACATTCAGATTAGCTGTAACTAGTCTTCATCACCTTGTTGAGGATTGACATCGATCACCTCCACCACAAGAGTGCACGTTGAGTATGTTCAACACGATTGTGCTGGGTTGACCGGGCACTGCCTTTTGTTTTTGCATATACTTTGGGGGTTTACTTTGGGGTTTGAGCAAGCTTCCTAAAAAGCTTGTAAGTTGGTGTGAAGGATTTAGTGGATCTAGTGTTGAGGGTGCAGATTGCAACCAACTGAATACCCCTCCCTCTCCCCCTCCCTTTCCAAGCGTGTAGGAGAATCTACGATGGCTACAAAACTTGCGAGAAACGTGAAAGGCCCTCTCTAGAGCTGGTGTTTAGTTTGTCTGTTCTGGGCTACTGTAGAAACATGGAGGTGCAACATGGCGGCCTCCGTGGAAGGGGACCCACTCTCTATGTAGATATAAAGGGCTCTAAGGTAATGAAAACACAACAATTCTTATTTACAGATGATTACACACTGATTAAAATAAACTTATGAATATTATAATCCATTTCTGCCAAGTGCGTTCCGCTAGATGCCACTAAATTCTACATACTGGACCTTTTAAGTGATAATAATTTTGTCAAACTACTAATTACAAGGTCAAGAATGAATGTTCACACTCAACTTGGATGATTTTTACAACGTTGACAGTTGTAGAAGTACACTGGCTCGAAATTACAAGGTGTCTTTTGTCTAGCTTTGTCTAAAATCTAGAAAAATCACAAGTCTATATTTTTGTGAAACCAGTTTCCTTCCAGTACTATTTTTTTTTTTACAATATCTTTGTTTAAACTCTTGTTTATGGTATGTCATCTTTGGGCTTGTTATCACTATGATTGGATTTCACTACTGTTTTCAGTCCCACAGTTGCTTCCAGTTAAGATTTCAAAGTAGGAGTATGCAGAGGGCCTGGTATGTGTATTTGTATCTGTATTTGTTGAGGCAGCAAAATTATTTGTATTCAAATAAAAGTTAAAAGAGGCTTAAAAATGTTTTTGTTTTTATTACGCTTTTAATTTTAGAAAATTAAAGTGTTACAATAAGTGTTCATGCATAAACTACCTTACGAAGGAGGTCCCCACACTCTCCCAGATCATAGACTACCTATTTATACACTCATAACACAGAGACAGCACAGCGTGTAGTAATGTGTAGGGCGTTTATTGCTTTGCACTTTTCATTTATTGCTTATTTTTTTACAACCTAACTTTGTGGAAAGAGGAATAACAGGTTATAGAGAGTCCCTTGGGAGCACTTTGTGTGTGTCAGTAGCTCAGCTTTCTCTCTGGGGAACACCCCCAACTCTGGGAGTGATGTCAAAATTAGGAAATGTGCATCATGTAGCACGTGGATGTGACTCCCTTCGTTGAGACCTGCTGATAGAAGTAACAGCGGAGCAGAGGACAAAGACTGAAATAGCAATGTAACCGACTTGCGCTCTATTTGACATGTTTTTTTTTTTTTCCTGAAAACAAATAATTTTTAAAATATTTGTATGAAACAAATATTCATAAAAAACCCACTATTTGTGCTTTACCAAATAACATATTTGTGTATGGGCACCCCCCTATTTCAAAGGCCAACTTTTGTCATCAACCTTTTTTGGAAGTGTGTTTAGCTCGACGCAGAACTGTCCACCCACATGCATGGTGAGGGCAGAACAGAGACGGTATCCACACAAGAAAACTTTTACAACTCAAACTTTTCTGATATTACACTGCAGACTATATGTGTAATCCACCTATCAATTATCTCAAAACCTGTAAAAAACCCTTGCTAACCCATCTGCTTCTGTTTACTTCTTCCCCTTTGTGATAGGTATGGACTTGATAAGAGAAATCAATAAGGGGAAACGGCTTTTACCTAGATTAACCTTATCAGTCCATGTCATGAAAAGAGCAAGTGTCCCTGGCATTTTGGACATGCGGTGTACAACCTCCTACAGTGGCTCATCTCTAACAACGCTGGATGGCTGTTGGGTAGTGGTGGTAGGGTGTTCGATGCCTTTTGAACAGTCTCTCTAAAGAAGTCTAAGCTTTGTTAAATGTCACCTTGACCTTCTGGATGACTATAATAGATCCAGTGCAGAGTCAATTACTTTTTTTTACACAGTTTTGCCAAAAATTACTATTAGCATTGTAGGCAGGATGTAATGATACAACCTACTTGCATTAAACAACCTATTACAACCTACTTGCATTAAACAAACTAACGTGCCCAAACTCTTGGGCTACGTTCAGACTGCAGGCAAAAGTGGCCCAAATCTCTTTTTTTTTTTTGCTCTGATGTGACTTAGATCTGTTTGTTTTTCATGATAGTGTGAACAGCACAAATCACGTGGAATCTGATCTTTTCATTTCTGATTTGGGCCATATGTGGTCCTGGTCATATGTGTTTTCATATGTGGTCCTAAATCAAATACAGATCTGATTTTTTGCAATGCGACCTCAGTCTAAACAGTCATATTGGAATTCATGCGACTTAATGTCACTCCAGCCAATACAACCCAACACCTACGTTCTTTCTCAGGGAGATGGGTCACCTGAACTGAGTGTCTTGCCTTGAGAGTCTTGTGGAGAGGCCCTGACAGATGTAGTTAAAAGTAGCCCTTGACATCCTGAAACTTTGGATTAAATCTGTTTCTGTGAAGCCATTCATGTCGTGATCTCACCACTCCTGGCTCCAACTCTCGCATCCACACACACCTCTGTACAGAAGTAGTAGCCATTGCTCCAAAAAAACACATAATTAAAAATTTTGCTTTCTTTTTCCTCATCCTCGTCCTCATTATCATCTGCTCACGAATTCGCTGGCTTCCACTGCACATCAATTTATGAATGAAACCGTAAACTCTGACTTCAGTGGCCTCCATGTTTACTTCTGTAAGACAGCGTGCTGCATGTGATGTCTTTGTTATTGTTCTTGCATGCGGGTCAGTTCAGGACCTTGACCAGTTCATGCTAGAATTTGATATTGGCCAAATTTGAAAAGTAATGTGAAAAACCAAACAAAAAATGGGACCTGAGCAATAAATCCAAATTGAACACTAAGGCTTGCAGTGTGAATGTAGCCTTAGTGGCGAAGCAACATGTCACTCAGTGCAACCTTGATGTGTGTTTTTAATCATTTTTAGACAACGATGGAAGACTATGGCTTTGGATACACACCTGTCAGTAGGATCAGTTCATTGTTGGTTTGGTTGTGCACATGAGATTTGTTGGCAGTAAGAAAAATATAGAAAATTGGCAACCTAATCTTTTAATCATTCAGATAAGTCATCTGTTCTACTCCAGCCTTCTGTTTATTAATAATTTAAAATTTTGAGAGTTTGTTTATTTATAAAGCTCAAAAGTCTGAACTGAGCAGCAGATTAAATTTAATGATTATTCTACAGTGGACCTTTTTAGATACACACTGTGTCCCCACATGTGCATCAGAAATAATCACAACCTATCATGACACTGTGGAACTGTTTAATCACAGCAATTATAATGAAATGGTAATAGCTGGTGATAACTGTAGGAGAATGAAAATTAGGGCATTGATAAATATTTGAGGCTCGAAAGGACTCAAATCAAAATGTGATTTCACTGAAGTCTGAAGTCTTTGAAATTTTATTTATATATATATATATATATATATATATATATATATATATATGCATGTGTGTAATGCTCACTGTAGGTGTCCTTTATTCTGCCACTTGAAAAAATTGCTGTAAGACTGTTAAATAAAATTATATTAGCACTTTAATTTAAAGTAAATGTAACCTATTCCACATGATAAACCATATTCTAGCAGAAGCACTGACTCTATCCCAGTGTTGAAAATAATCTTTTGTTCTGTTCATTTCCCTTCAAACACATTAAAACAGCAGATCTTAATCTTTAAATTACTTTTAAGGGAAATATGTGATACAGCACATCATGCATCAGAATTATTACATTAACTAGCAATAACCCTTGGCTCTTCAGAATCATTCCAGTGTCACAGCACTGAGTTATTCAGTTTAATTCAAATTATTTACTGTTTCCTTCCCCCAACTCAATGAATAAAATAACAGAGTATCCTAATCTCTAAATTACCTTCATTTTTTTCATTTTTAAGCCTCATAAAGCAGGTGGCAGAGCAGGTGCCCGTCAGCAGGAGAACTCTGGTCTCCTCCTGTTTACTCCATGAAGAGCTGCTGATGAGAGGCTTGACTTCCTCCTGCTGGGTAAACAACAACATCTGCATCATCCGATGGTGCACAGAAGAGCAGCTGATCCGGATTAGATAGAGACAAAGGAACAAAAAGACAGAGGGAGGAGAGAGTGACCCCAGCATCTCCAATGCTCAGATTCCTTTTACTCTGATTCGTTACCATTTAGCATCAACACAGCTGTTTATGTTGCATTACATAATTGGTAGATTGGAGTTGGAGCTGCTCTCAAAGAAGAAATGCTGTCATGGATTGAGTAAATCTCAGTTGGGGCAAATCTTGTTTTTTTCACCACACTTATTGCTGCACTTATGTGTGTGCCATAAGTGCACTCAAATTATTTGGTGGTACAATGAATCCCAAAGGTGACAAATTTTCACCTCAGAAAATCTAAATGTCTGTAGAAACTTCTGAAATCCTTCATCATCCACTTGTCCATTAATTGTGCTTAGTGAAAATTAAAAAGTTCCATAAGTAGCTCACTTGATGATAACGATGTTGTGGCTGAAATCTCTGGAAGAAAGTGAGTGGAACCTCCAGTTAGGAATATTTAGTGTAAAAAAAACCAAACAAACAACAAAAACCCAGCAAAATAAACTGCCCTCAAAGCTCCAAGGTCAGTCCAGAGCATAGAACATAGAAGTGGACGTAGCACCCATTGTTTTGCATTGGAGCTGGTTTGAAACCCAGAGTTGCAGCTTACGGTCGGCGCATCTTTTCCGTTTGGAGCCAGGACTTTCCAGATAAGAAGTGCAGGGTGTTGCCTTTCAAGCTCTGGAAACACGCCCTGCTACCTCAGACTGAAGCTAATGTTAGCTTACGAGGAACATCTTACTTTGATTTAACGTTAGGTACTTCAGCTAAATGTGCTAACTTGGCAGGTAGCCTATTGTAACAAAGTCACATTAAACTTACTGAAATATTGCAACAATAGTCCAACTCAGTGTGAGTCCCGGAGCTGGGGAGAGCAGCAGGTGAACCAATTGTAAAACACATCTGTGAAGAAATCTTCAAATCCTTTAATAGAGCAATAATTTCCAAAATGACCACCAGCACCCTTATTAGTGGGCCTGAATTTAGCGGTTGAGAGTTGTTGAAAAAAAATGATTGACTTAGTATTTCTAGAGAGTAATTGAGACTTTTTGAATAGTTGGAGCCAGCATCTAGCAGCCATTGGTGGCACTTTAAGGTCCTTTTTTTCAAACATAAATGTCACCATTTGATACACCATACTGGGTAATAGCTGCAAGCTAAGTCACGTCTTTAGTCCCTTGGCAGGTCAAAGCAAAAAAAAAAAAAAATCAACAGCACAATAACAAACTGTACAGAGCAAAAACAACATACAAAGTTATACAAAAAAGAACACACAAGAAATACAAAACTACACACAGTTGCACATCACAAATGTATGCTTATCAAAGGTCGGTGAGTACAGAGCAGAGCAGATTTTAACAGACTTTTTTTAAATTTTGAAAGTGCTGATAGAGCTGCAGCTCCTCACATCATCAGGCAGGGTGTTCCACTGATTTGTGACTGTTAAAGAGAAAACTGATTGCCCAAATGCAGTGTGGCAAAATGATATTGAAAAATCTCATATAGAGGATATTCTGGAGGATCTGATAGAATTTACTGGGCGAATATACACAAATTAACGTAGTGGAGGAGGGGCAAAGCCATTTAAAATTTTATAAACCAGGCACAAATTTAAAAAATAATCCAAAATTCTCAAAGCTTAGTAAACTGTATTTCTCCAGTATCCTACAGTGATGGAAATGCATTGGCTTTTTGTTTAAAGTTTGTTTGTATAACGACTCAATCGATCTTACGGCTATTAGTGCCCCCAACATGTAATGCAATAAAACATATGGGAAAGAATTATAGCATGCATAAATATCTTGGCTGCATCCAGAGATAGACAGTTTTTAATATGTCTGAAATTCACTGGTTTTAACCATTTTTTTAAACATGTTTCTTAAAGTTTAAATGTGGATGTTGTACCACACCAAGATATTTAAAATCAGTAACTATATCAATCCTTTCACCTTTGATGAGAGTATCAGTGTTAAGGTTTACCATGGTTTTAGAAAAAAATCTACTTTTTGTCTTGTTTAAATTTAGACACGGATGTGATTGATCAAGCCAATGTGTGATCCCTTTCCAGTCCAGTTGTTAGCTTAGCAGCTGCTAGCTCAGCTGTTTTTTGTGTGTATACAATAGTGTCATTTTAATATATTTTGCAGTTCTACATCATAACACTGTTTAGGGAGATCATTAATATATAGGCTAAATAACAAGGGACCTAACTCTGACCCTTGTGGAACACCCATTGTACACGTAATATTACTGGACAGTGCTTCACAAACTTTAACGCATTGCATCTTATTAGATAAATATGAAGAATTGTCCTCTGTGAGGACATGTCACAATTGGAGTCCAACCGACTTCAGTAAATGCCAGCCAGTGGCTTTTTGTGATGAATATTGAAACTACAAACTTTTCAAGCCACCTTAAGAGTACAAATGGTGAAACCAAGTAAAACAACAGTGTGAATTCTGTTTCCACAACTCAACGCTTTAAATCAGCTGGCAGCAGAGTGCAAGAGACTGTGCTGTATCCCTGTGGTATTTCTCATCCTAATCAAACATTTTAATTGTATACTGCACTGCCTAAAGATGAGAGAGCATTTATCACATTTATCATAGTTGGCAGGAGAGATTAGATGATCCTTATAATGTTTGAGGTTTCTTCAAGGAGTCTTTGATATCATTAATGATACCAAGGATGTCAGTCATCAGCTTCGCATCTTGTTTCTGATCACAACCAATAAGAGGAGATTTAAATGAATTGAGCAGGGTTCACTGATCTTAGGCAGTTGAATCAGCTTGTAACCTCCAGCGTGTGAATGTTTAAACAGGCAGAGAAGCTAAGTGGCTCTTCAGAGCGAATCACTTTGGCATCCTCTGCTCCTGGGTGCTTCATAGCTTCACACATTTTCTTCATCTCTGGACTGCAGGATGTTAACAGCCATCAGAAATGCCATGTGCTTATGCTAAGCTGAGAGGGAGCAACAATGAAGAGCTAAGTACAAGTTAATTATGCTCGCTGTTGAGGGGTAAACTCTTGCTGTATGTCAGTTTCATTCATCTGAGGAACCACACAGCTCAATAATTTGTAGATGCAAGACTTTTCTTTATAAAGAAAAAAAAACTTGCAAGTTGGATATTTGTCAGATGTTTCTTATAGCACAGAGACTACTGATCTCAACATTTTAGTGAAGAGCAAATTATTGTACCAAAGAAAAAAAAATGTGATAAAATGAGTCATAGTGTATTTGTGTAATTATAATTTTGATGATTTTAATGGAGAAACATGCATCTGTGTGGATGGGGAGACTTTTTCAGTTGTTTTAGGGTATATCTTCTTAAATGTTTATTAATTCACATACTTTGGGGGTAAGGCAAATGAAAATCATAATCAATTTTTGTAAAAACATTTTTTTTATTGTCATCAAACAGTAATTTTTTTCTGTAACCAAACCAGAATATGGCTCAAATCTTCTGGATGTTTTCATGACATGTCACTCAAACTCATTGACATCACTGTTATTCACCAATCACCAATATTACTGTAAGTACCATTACATTATCATAGTTACACTGAGAGATGTTCAGCTTAACTACACATCTTGCCAGAAAAGAAACCAAACCACTGTCAGTGAAAATTGGATTCCTCAATTTTAGGTTGAATATGGTTTGAAGTGTACAGGTGCATGTACGCAAACTCAAATCCATAGCTGTAACGATGCTGTTCTTCTGTATAATGATCATGGTTCGACAGGTATTGGTAATCTGTCACTATGGCTTGAGCCTGAAGATTTTACAATTTAAAGTTTGGTTTTCCATATATATATATATATATATGTGTGTATATATATATTTTTTTTACAGTTTTATTTTATTTTAGTTTAATGGTAAGATAACTGAGTCAAATGACAGGTACTTTTGTGCCCCACTTATGCCCCACAAAGGTAAACAACTGTAACATACTGTATGTATTTCTTTTGTTTCAGAAGTGAAACATCATCGACCACACATGCTTTTAAACAATGTTTTCTTCACGTCTGTATCAAGCAGAATTTTGTCAGGTGATGAGGAAAGTAAAGATAATGTGTCATTTCAGATTTGCTGAGTTAGTTACCACCCACTTCCTTTGTAGGGCAGAAATTTGATGACCCGTGTGCACTGGCATCTGTTACCTGTTCAGCTTTACTCTTCAGTGTCTCAGGAGTGAGCGGCTGCTGCAGGATTGTTGCACAGCGGTGGATGAGTACTTGTTAACGCCAACAGAGACACAGCAGAGAACAATGCCCTCTGTCAGCTTTTCACTTGTTGTGAGGTGATAAAATAAGAATACACAAAGAGATGAAGTTTAAAGATGTACTTTGAAGTTTTGGCAACTTTTCTCATTAAAATCCCATCTGTGCTTTAGGGTCCCGCTGAGAGACAGTGGTGTGTGTTTGATAAACAGCTGCTGTCGATCCCCTTTCTGCTTCACGTCTTCCCTCTATCAGCTGAATTAACACATGGAGAGATTTGCTTCATTTTCAAGTGTTAACATCAGATTTGTTTTCATTACATCCATGTCTGCTTGAAACTGTCTCTGAAATTATCTTTCTCATTTCGATCATCTCTCTGCTTTCAAACGAGTCACAATCCACCTGTCAGACCGAAGCTGATTAGCATTTCAAAAACACATTAACTGTCTCTGCGTGCAGTGAATGAGATGACAGACAGCCACAGTGTTACAGAGTCTGTCAGTGCTAAAAGTTTCACTTTTCAGATACATTGTAGAGAGTTGGAAGAATAATCTCCCAGCAGGCGCCATACAGTAGGGAGTAGAAACCTTTTTAAGTTTGGATGTAAAGACTTTTGATGGAACCACACACGATAGAGGTCTAGAAAAGATCAAGATTCATGGATGGGTTTCAGATTCTGAGCCTCCATGTTTTAGAAAAGAAAAAAGAAATAAACCAACTGCCCCCGTCAGTCCACCACTGCCCTGATTATGGCTCAGAAATAAGGAAACCTTCACACAATCATTCACAAGTTGTTATAAATGAATCCAGACTACAGACTAGGAGCCTCGTTTCACTAGAACAAAGTGGGTTGAATCATTTGAACCATGGGAAGGGAAGAAGTCGCACTGGCAGAGTTTCTACCTGAGGGAGAAACTGCTTGAATTTCACATGAAATGTTATCACAAAGGATTTCCCATGCTGCATTACATAAGAGAGGCCACTTAAGGTCAACCTTTGTAGCTTCCGATATGTATGCAGTTCTGATTTTACTTTTTGTGATGATTTGCATAACTATGGGAGTAAAAGGTTAGTCGTTACAACTTTCTTCCTGATGTTCTCTCATAATTCTCTCCTCAGCAGCTTCAAGCTAAACTTTAAAAATGTTTATTAACTCTGCTTGGTTTGTACATTACTTAATCATGCATGTGATTGACCATTGGATGGGTTAATTGCTGTACACATCTCATAAAAGTTATAAATCCATGACTAAGCTCATGTGAATTTGCAATATGGTGAAAGAAAAATCTATATATCCTCAGACAGAAGATGATAAAACTGCAACTTAGCAGAGACCTACAGAGAAAGTAGGAGGGATGGAGGAAGAGGAACTGTAAAATATCTCTGGAGGGTTAGCGTGGTGACCTTGTAAAACGTGAGTGAAACCATGTGATCAAAACCACTGACCTGAACTTTCGGGGGGCAAAAAGTCAGTCTCTAGATACCCATCTCACTCTAGAAGAAACCAAACCACAAAAGGGCGTAGCTTCACATTTTCCACTCCCATATTCCATGAAAAATACGGATATCTCCACTATTTCCAACAATTCAATATGACAAAGTGACATTAGCCAGAAATTCTTACAAAGACATTAATTCAACATGTACATTTTTGAATATTTACAATTAAAACAAGGATATCAACACCTTAAACTGCAAGTCCAACACTGTTGCCCGTGTGTTTGTATCAGTATATTCATAATTTACAGTAAAGCAACAGAAAGACAACACTACGTGAATTGTTCTTTTTTGCCTTCCACATGCTGTGGAGCCACTTCTGACAGGAAAGTCTCTGAGTGGCTCAGAGTGCAGTGTAAAGTCCTGAGGCATAGCAGGACACCCCTTCCTGCCCCCTCGGCTCCAAAAACCACGAGTTAATCAGATCATCATTGCCTCCGGTTAAATGAAGTACTCCTTTGGATTTTCGCTGGAGGCATTCTGGGAGTCAGTCTGGTTGTTGAAAGGGAAATCTTGGCTGTCCTCCTGTTTCACTCCCTTCACCTCCTGGTTTCGATACGTCTCTTTTCTCTGGTAGAGGAATCTGGCAGTTATTGCCAGGCCAGTCACAATCACAAAGATGACCACTGCTATTACACCTGTAAGGGAGATGAATTTCAAGATTTAAAAAGGCTAAGACATCAGATAATCATCTTTTCAAATTTCAATATTCAAGAATGCTTCAAAGACTTAAAGAAACTGCTCCAAAATCAGCTGTTCTTCCATGGTACTGCCATTTTATGTCCTAATGTTTTGATTATCTTACTAATCTAACTTTCAAGTACATTAAACAGCATTTTCAATCTTTTGAATCTATTGGGTCCTTCTGCTCTGTTGAGCACATTTGAGAGTATGAGAACAGGTTGAATTTCAATAGAACTCCAATATAGTGCAGAAATCTATTTAATACTACATTACAAAGTGAGCATGCATTTTAAGATAACAGTGAAAAAGTTTTCCCATCAGCAAGCCATTTCTGCATAGGTTTAATGAGGTGAACTGCCCTCTGTGCACTGAAACAGAGTCAGGCCAGTTTAATGGACAGTTTCAAATGACTTTTATCTGGGTCTCACCTTTTCTATCTACACGATTATAGATTGAACCTTTTCAGTCTTCACTTTGAATCAATCTGTGCTGGCAGAGCAACAAAGTTTTAAATGAGTTTTAAATGGACTCTTGTCTGGCACATCACTTTACTCCCGAAACTCAACATCTGTCCACGACTTTGTTCACCTAAACTCAGGTGCTGACTTGACTTGAAAAACACAAAGATCCTGGTTTTATACCAGTGAAACAAGGTGAAACAAGATGTTCCAGAGCGGTGAAATATGGTGAAAAAGTTCAGTACCTCCAATCAGAGCCGAGTCAGTCCTGATGGCATTGACTAGAGGTTGACCTGAACCCACTGAACCCGACTGGTCTACAGCAGAGGAAGAAGGGTGAGGAGGAGATGAGGAAGGTAGAAGGGGAGAAAAAGCCAATAAAAAGCCCAAATGAAAAACCAAAAGACACCAAAAACATGTGGGAAGTACAGTGTGATGAGAGGAAAAATAAGGAAAGAGGAAAAATTACAAAAATAAACAAATCAGATAGGAGAGACAAGATCAAAATAGTATTCAGAGCAGGAAGGGAATACAGCAGCAGCTCTCCAAAGGACTCTAATAAAGCAACAGTAACTGGATAAGAACGAGCCCAGAGGAAGAAATCCCAAAGGACACTCCCCTCTGTGGTCCAAATTAATTAAAGCATTGATCACACTGTCATTAGTCTCCAAAAACAAGGAGTTATCATGTATGTGAATAATGAGCCCCTTATGAGCTGGAGGAGCAGCTTTCATCCACACAGAAATGGAAAGACAACAAGAGATGCATGCTACCCTACACATACAGTACTGCGAAGAGCAGATAAAATTTGGAATATCTTGTGGTAGCATGGCTTTGTGTGACTTTACTGGATGGTAATCAACTTTAAGTATAATTTTATCAGTGGTAATTAGGCAATATCATCAAAAACTTCCTTGCTGTGTGGGGTAAGTGCTTCTCTGTGTGACTGTATGTTCCATTAACCACAACATGTTTTAACATCTGTCCTAAGAAACACATATTCTTGTTTTTATCATTATTAGGTATTGCAACAAAAACAGCCTATTGTATTGCAAAATGTTTGTCATTGCTCAATTTGTCTAGTTAGTAAAATGCTGCAGAAAAAAATAGTCTGAATGAGTCGAGCAGTGTAGCTTGGCATACTATTACTACTAGTAAGGGCTTCTGGCTTGACAAGTTAAGCCAAACATACTCTCAGTTGTTGTCTCTGTCAGCTGCATTGACTGTGGCCTCTTCTTTAATGCTTAACTGTGTTTTATTTAGCTTGTTGTCCAGTTCTGAGCCTCTACATTCGTTGACTTTTTAAGATGCTTTGTAAAGGATATAGCTACAACAATTTTCTTTTTTTTTCTTATTGTCAACAAATCTCATGTGCAGAGCCAAACCAACAATGAACTGATCTACTAACAAGTAGTGTGTGTGTATCCAAACCCTGATATATCTTATTGCTCTGTGCCGTAGACCTCCGTTGTTGTCCAAAAGCTATTAAAAACACGTCAATGAGCCACACTGTTGCACTGGGTAATGTGTTTTTTTCATCATGAGGAGTTTGGGCGCAGTGGTTTGTTTAGAAATGGCTTCAAAGACTAATAACAGTGATCACATTTTCAGTGTACGGAGAGTAGATAGACACCACTGAGCATGTGCGGGAACATGGTTCTGTTTACAAAGCTGTGCTAGCTTGTTGTACTACGTTGTAAGTTGTAAATAACTTTAGTACAAATTCAAGAGGGTATGATAGGTACAGCACACAAGATTTGTTGATAATAAGAAAAGTTTTGAAAATCAGCAACCTTATCCTTTAACTGTGTTTTGCTTGTCGTCCAGAGCTTCTACATACAGTGGTGTACCTCCAACTCTTTAAGGTGCTTCTTAAAATTCAATATGTGATGTGTGTTATTTGTTTTGCTTTGTGATTTCTAGGTTTATATGCAGGTACAGCTATTTAGAAGTCTCCATGCTACAAATAAACTGTCAAAACACAAGATGAACCTCACTTCTGAAATATTACGTGACATTTGCTCCTTGCTCTTGGTTTACAGAACTGCACACTTAACCCTGGTTAGTGAACACTCACACAACTAAACTTGGGGTTTAGTGTCTTTCTCAAGGACACTTTTGGACATGAGGAGCACCTCCTTTTTTACCTGACAGGTGGTGTGTGTTCTCAGCTGCGTAGGGATTGGCCGAAGCTGAGGAGCCACAGTTGGACTGGACCAGTGGTCCGGTGATGACGACAGGGCTGGTGTCCGGGTGGAGCAGAGCAGCTTTCAGAGGGCTGATGGAATTAAAGTGGACCACTGACAGACAGCCAGTAAAACCAAGAGATGCCAACCTGGCCAGGTCTGGATCCATCTCATCAGAATCTGAAGAGAGAGAAGGTTTATAACAATATTTTACACTGCATGAAAGAGATGCAAATTACAAAATTTGAAAAGTACATTCAAATACTACCCTGAACTTTTTTCTGCTTTCTAATTTCATCATTTCATCACATTTTTCTCAGCATGATACAAACTTAAAACCCATTGGTGATAACTTTACTTTAATATCTTAACCTAAATAACCTATATATCTTAACCTATAATAATAAATAATTTATGTTGATTATATATTGTTAATCTTACTCTGCAAAGTAACTTGTAAGAGAACTTTTTAAATAAATGTAGTGGAGTAAAAAGTACAATATTTCCCTCTGCTATGTAGTGCAGTAGATGTATAAAGTAGCAGAAAATTAAAATACTCAAGTAAAGATCAGCTACCTTAAATACAGTACTTGAGTAAACATATCTAGAAAAAAGCTGAAAACAGAAAACACAATCCTTATGGTCCATTCACTAGAGTGAAATAGTTCTATTACAGTGTATTTGTTACTAAATAGAGTCTCGATATCTTCCTAGTAGAGGTTATTGTGCTATGGAATAGCATCCCAACAGCACAGAGGAGAAGCTCAATGCTAGTAATACATTATCCCTGAATATTAGTGCCGTTATTCTGTCAGACTTATATACTTAATATACAAAAAAAAAAAAATCCATTACAGATGTTTGCATGCGAGCGGTGACATATGTTTAGGCAGTTGTAACTGTTTTTGTGTTAACTGTCATGCACTGAAAGGCAGCATGTACTTGCAGATGCACATACAGTGCAATCTGATTATCATCTACACATGAGGATTGAAGAGAAATGACAAAATCATCCACATATTCACATACTGGCAAGTCTTACCGTTATCTTGAAGCAATTACACTCCCTTTCAGTGTTTTGCTCAAGTCTTTGGGATAGGTATGACGTTTCTACTGTAACTGAAACGCCTACCTGCCACCTTAGCTTAACTCAAAACGTATTCATGACGTACACGAACAGGTCCACTGACTCGGCTGCAGATTCCCCTGTTTTCCCTCATTGTGGGACATTAGTAAGACTCTCACATGTGCATTCATTAATTATATTGAGTAAGGACACAAACTGGCATCAGTTCAGTATCCATCAGAGGTGGGACGAAGTCATTGTTTTGCAAGTCACAAGTAAGTCTCAAGTCTTTGCACTCAAGTCCTAAATCAAGTCCCAAGTCAAGTCCTAAGTCAAGACTGGTGAGTCCCAAGTCCTAAACTTTGTGTTTCAAGTCCTAAATAAGTTAAAATGGGCTCTTCACCAAATGTGATGCCATTTTAACATAATAATAAATAATATATTAAAATTACAAATCATGAATGCTTTTTAAAATTTGTATTTATTTTTTAAAACAAGTTTATTAAAACAAACGCGACTGAACTAAGGCACTGTTAACCAGTACCACAACAGAATTAATTTTGTATGTTTCTGTCCTGTCTTGCTGTATTTATTCATGTCCCTTCCAGATTTATGTGGAATAACTGGGGAGAAAATAAACCACGCCAGACACAGCAAAGAGCAAAAAGAAGTGGTTGACAACCTTATATTTGCAATATTAAGTAGCATCTAGCATATGCTAGAAGTTATGATGTTAGTAGTCAAGCTAGGGTTGACAATTTATACATGTTAGTAAGATGAATGTCCTAACATTACTTTTCCACTATTTAATAATGGTATGTGACAGCATTTAACTCCTGAAAAAGATGAAAAGTTCAACTAGCCACCAACCGTAGTTAAGAGCAAACAAACTATACAATACTTATCAACAATAGCTTAATCTCTATAAACAGATATATGCATAGGAATGCAGAATCTGTAGGCAACAGGACTAGATTTTGGTATCAGAAACGTTCTGGTTTCCTTTGTAGTCCCAGTAGTATTGACCAATCGCGTTTGAATGGGCTTTGGTTGTATACAGGTAAAACAGTTTGTGTAGAGAGCAAAAGAGGCAGAATGCATTGGCCAATATGCAATCTCAGAACCGAATTAGCTTTTTGTGAATGTATCTACATTCATATGCACATATCTGTTTATAGAGATTACCCAAAATGTTGTCTGGATTGTCTCAAGTTGCTAATCGGACTGACAGTGAACTATGTAAGATTTATAACTTTGAGCTTCTATATATAAAAATGTTTATTAACACAAAATATTCATGTTTTTTTTACTCTTTGTTTTTATTTAATTAGGTGCACTTGTTGAGGCACTGGAAAAAATACAGGAATTGTATGAACTGGTGTCATGCTTTACTCTCTCTGGATTCCTACTAGATAGATGTTGTCTGTGTGATGAAGACTTCAGGTATTTCACAAGGTTCTCATCCAAACATGGGGGATTGGAATTGTCACAGTAGAGAAAGAGGTCATTAGGCCAAACCCCAGACATAAACTGCTTGTTGATGAGTTTTTCATGTTTTGTCTGGATATTGCTGCTGGCCTTAGGGAGAAAGTTTTGGCAGAGATATTTGGAGTGAGCACTTCCACAGTGAGTTGGGTTTTAATCACACAGTCCAATTACTTGTGCTTTGTATTGAGATCCGTTCAAATCTGGATGACGTGGGAGCAGGTGAGATGAACAATATCTGTGAAATTCCAGCAGTACAGCCCAAATCTGAGGGTCATCGTTGACTGCACAGAGTTGAGATGTGAGAGCCCAGAGGCAATTACCCTTCACTTCCACCTACAAGAGCTACACTACCTTCAAGGCTTTAATTGGAGTCGCACCCTGTGGTGCAATCACTTTTGCTTCCAAATTATTCACTGGCTCAATCTCTGACAAGGAGTTGACAAGGCAGTCAGGAATCTTGGAGTTACTGGAGCCAGGGGATGAGATCACGGCAGACAAGGGCTTCCTCATTCCAGGGCTGTTGGAGGATGTTGGAGCCAAATTGATCATTCCACCTTTCAAGCTCCAAAGCCAGTTCAGCAGAGAGGAAACCGAGAGTACCCAGGCCATATCCAGATTCCATATTCTCGTTGAATGAGCGATTAGGTGGATAAAGGAGTACCACATTTGGGATTAACCAGTTCCCCTCAACTAAGCACAGTAAATCAGATGTGGTCCTGCTGTTGCATGATGGTGAATAACCAGGGTCCTCTAGATCTTGAAGGTGAGGACAAATACTGGGTAGATTGAGCACTTCTGAGAATAGCAGGCAGATATTGCGTTCCCTCTTCAATGATACTTGAAAGTTTAGGTGACACCTCCAGACTCTGCATATGCAGGAGCTCAGCTACCAGGAACAAAATGGTGTTGTGGAAATGTGTACTGTGGGATGAGTGAGGGGGGAACGTTGCTATGGGACAATATCTTTTGGGCACAGGTAGGAAATGAGAACCATCTGTTTAACAGGAACAATCTACCATTTAACATTAGCTTTTTACATGTATTTATTTTGAGCTGATGCAATCTATAGCAAACCCATATGACTCGAAGGACTAAACAGAAGTGCAAACCAGGAGACCCCAAAGAACACAAGAACATAAAAAGACCAAAAAACACACCAAGTCCAGGCAGGGTGTGACATATGCAATGTAACAGTGAGTTTCCAGCCTCATTGATTTAACTAGCTAGTTACTTAGCTGTTAAGCTAACGTTAGTCAAGCATTCACTCGCTAACTATGTTAATATTAGCCTAGACTTACTGTTCTTTGTGCAACTTCAAATGTCGAACAAAGTTGGAAGTTGTTGCGTCTCCGTCTTTAATTTTCAACCCGCACGTTTCGCATATTGCAATTTCCTCCTTTGTTGACCACCATATCGTTTTTTTGTGCTAGTGAAATTATCTTTGATCATTTCATTTTTTCCAACTTGCACTCAGTGTTAGTTCTTCATGTTTCCATCCTGTAACTTGATTGGATGCTGTCGGATTGTTTCAAACATAGTGGATCTTGGGCATTAAGTGTCGACTTGCTGGGAATGAATAGCGTTAATGTTAGTTGATTCAGGAAATGAAGGGAAATGAATTGATTCGCAGCACACTTTTTAAATGGCATACTTAATCTTTGGGCTTGGGGGAAGGTATCAAGTATTTTAAAGTCAAAAGGATCAAGTCCAAGTGAAGTCACAAGTCATTGGTGTTAAAGTACAAGTCGAGTTGCAAGTCTTTTTTGATTTTGTCAAGTCTAAAGTCATCAAGTTTGTGCCTTGAGTCCACACCTCTGGTATTCATAATGCTAATTTGTCTTTCAATTTGAAAGAATGCCATACATACAGATGCACACAAACTCATTACAGCAGACAGACTGTCAGGGATTCAGCTTCCAGTCTGCATCTATCACGCCACAAGACAGATGTGCGCTCTCGTCCCTTATCTGTTCATTTTACTGACTTAAATCCCTTCATCATTCACCTCCACTCCTTCACAGCGGTGTAAACAGCAGCTGTGAAAGCCAAAATTTCCACTCTAATCAGCTGCATCAGTGTCTGCTCAGATGACTGAGAGGTGACTGTGGTTTTACCAGGACACATCTGCAAGTTGATGAGAGCAGCTGAAGCAGTGTACAGGCATCAGGAAACATGACTGCATCCTGAAAGCTCTGCTCAGCTAAAACACGTCACTCCATCACTTCGCTCCCCCCCTCTCTGTCTCTCTGTATTCCTTCCGGGTCCATTAGTTAGGCTGATGGATGACAGGGTCGGCAGGGAACGACAGAAAATCCACTTCCCTGCTGTTTTTTCTGATCCTGGTCTGACTCTCTGTCTCCTCTAGTTTGACAGAGGGGAGGACTGGTCATGCTGACATGACGGGGTTAAAACACACTGCGCTACACTGCACTGAGTTACAACATGCTGGAGCTTTACATCCAAAAAGAAAAATCTTGGAGAATGTGTATTAGCTACACCATCAAATATGTAATGTTCATGTGACTTACAATTTAGATTTATTTACTTTCATTATGAAACTTTGTTCCCATAAATAGTATGTAAAATTTGTTTTCACCAGATATGGATATTTGAAAGCCAAAACCAAAAACTATGTTTTGGAATGAAGCAACTGATGACAATTTTGACCATTTTCATGCCTAAAAATGCCAAGTAATTACATTTTTTTAAGTACTGATAGAGCAGAAAGGCCCCCAATGCTTCAATTACAGCATGTGACAGTCAAAGTCTCTTTTTAATTTAATCAAAAGAAAAACTAATATAAAATACAATCATGACACATATTCATGCTTGCTTGTGTCAAGTCCAATTAAAATTCTCCAAGGTTGGTTAAAGGCTTTCCACAGACATAAACAAACTGCATCATATCCATGAAAACAGAATAATAACCAGTTTATCTTTATCTATTAAGTTCAAACTCAACATAACATACTGACAAACTATTGTAATGTATCTGTCTGAAAATACAAAATTTGCAGTAGCACATAACAACACACTGCTGCTTGTCTTAAAATGCTAGTTAAGAGCCACTTGAATAAAACACACCAGTGTGCCAAGAACCTTGCAGAAATAAAAAAAGACACTTTCCTGGGTATATTAAAGAATTTAAATTCATAATTTTCTTGCCTGGTATTGCGTGATATTGTGATGGATGCTACTGATGAAAGCTATTTTAAAAAGCTGATATACTAATAGTGTGTTTTAATTTAAATTTGACATTGCTGTTGCAGTGGCGACTGCAGTCTGCAGGCCCTCAGCCTCTCATGTTATTAACCGCTTATATCTCAGTCTGTCTCTGAATAAGTCATGACCGAGCCAATTACTGTATCCCTTTCCAGGACTACACAGCTAAATGGATAAAACATGGTACTACAAGACTCAGAGTTCATGACACTTTGCAATAAAACATTCATTAAATGGACTCATGTTCACTTCTGTAAAGTGAGCAAGGAGGAGACTGTGTGGGCAGGCAGATAGAGGTTTGACCAAACAGTCTGACTTCCTGAATTTGGGCTGGACAAAAGATGTTATGCTTGCAGTTTAGTCCAGAAGTCCAGAATCTTTAACTGGTCATGCTGTAATTAATTAGGATTGAGTTAATACAAGTAAGAAAGTCTACTACATTGATGTGTTAAGAGATCTGGCGAATACATTCGTTGTTATAAAGGTAAATTATCAACAATTTATTGTGATGTAGATGTTAGGTCAAATATCGCAGCCCTATCCTGGATTTGAAAAAATGTCTGTTGCATGTGTTTTACTATATTTTAAACTTTGCATGTTTACTCGTTTTCTATGCAAAGTCTATTTTAAAGATCCCCTTGAGACATATAAAAATACTCTGCATTGAATAATAATTTGTGTCCGTCTTTTATCCACAAAAAAGTTCAATTACCTTATTAAAAATTATTGATCATCTATTTTTTCTTCCTCATTAAAAAAATCTGCAAATATTCATAGATTCTGGGAAAAGAAGTCTAAAAAACTGCTAGATGTCTCCTTTTTCACTGTAAAGTCCGCTCTCAGTGTTTGTGCACTGGAGGCTTCAAGTTTCCACATCACACTTGTGTAAGTTGCATACTGGACCACGACTGACTTCCATATTATTTGTGATGTCACAAATCATGCTCATAGGTACACACCTTAAACTCAGATTTAAGGTGAACACAGAGAAACTTTCCACTTTCATTTCCAAGTTCATTGTTCCAGTAGAATTGTAGACTTATATTTCATACCAGCAAAACCCATTAAAGCTTTTTTAGCAGCTTGTGGTGGCTCAATGCTTAATAAGACACTTGATGTATTTTTTTCCTTTTCTCACCCATCTGTAATAACTGATAGCATAATTTGGTGGCTAAAGAAAATGTGACGTAACTGAAAGGTCCAGTTTTGATAAATATGTACATACAAGCCTGACTAATGAAATATAACACAACAAGTAACAAATTGTGCGGTCAGATCCAACTTCACTTTGGGCTAAAGTACTTTTCTGTTTACACCTCAACTCAGAGCAACTAAGCACTCTGTATGATAAAACAAAATAATATTTTCATTTTATTAATAACGGCCACATTTATTTCTTCAGATTTTCAGAAGAAAGTGCAGTTTAAGTGTCAGATGAGGCCAAATACTTCAAAGCTGTTATTCAAATGAGTGGGAGTCTGAGTGCTCTCTAACTTAAGAGGCCTTGTCTCTGCTTTTACTGCCTCCTCACTTACCATGCACTTTGCCCAACACCAGCGACTTGATGGCGTTGAATTCTCCATCAGATGTCAGGTTGAAGTCTTCTCTGGCATTTTGGTCGATCTGAAAGAACCAGTAAATATTCTTTTTACTAATTGTGGGAAAACCGTTCTTGTTGCCTCACTAGACAAATGGAATAAAAACAGTTTGTAAATTTGAAATGACTCAGTAGTTTTACTTTTGTGCAAGCCATTATTTTATCAGGGCAGAAGTTTAAAAACTGTGGATATCTGAATTTGGAACGACATCCGTTTATAATTGAATTTCTGCCACACTGTTCAGCTTTCCCTTTATGTTTCATCTCACCAGCTCGGTGGGAGAAATGAGCGACAGAGTCCATACTTTCAGTGAAAAACATTCAGTCATCTGGGGTGAAATTCTCCACTGGAGATTATTTTAATGAGGGCTGCTCCACAGAGAAGCCTCGCCATATGGCCGTGGAGAGGAAAGCTAATCGGGGCCAAAACTGAAGTTTCCAACTAAACTTCAGCATTTAAAGGCAATGTAACACCAACGCCTGAGGAGATACTTTATTTTGGGATAACATTTTTACTTTTTAGTTGACTTTGACTTTGCGAGTAGGAGTTTTAAATGCAATGAGGTATCACTTGACTTGAAAACCTCATTAAAATAACAGTTAAGGCACACTCTTTAAATCTGATGGGGGTGATTTTGTGAATGTCTGTTTTGTTTCTGTCAGAATTACATTTTGTGTCATGCGATTCTGTGGTTTTTTGAGTGGTGTGTACAAAACAAATAGACACAGATCATAGTCTCTCATTTACCCATTTACCTACACAAATCGCTGACCTGGCTATCAGGTTCATCATCTTGCTTATAGACACTTCAACATGTGGACATGAAGAGCTGTGATTAATGGGCAATCTGCTCCTCTTCATCTCATACACACCAGATGTTTTAAGACTTAGCTTTAAGTGGTACAAGTGGACTTGGGTAAACGTGGGTTACGTTCAAGGTGGTCCAAACTGAGGAAAATACATGTCCGCACAATCATTATCAGATCCCTCTTCATTCAAGTTGAGAAAATTGCTCGTCATGAACAGAGACACAAGGAAAAACGGTCAGTCTGGTTACTAGCTAGCCACAGTTTACATCCGTACAGATGCACTGGATGGTTGTAGCAAATATAATAATCACAGATTGCTTCCTACAGGTAAAATTAGTGTGTCGTAAGAGAGGTGATTTAAATTTCTTAAAGAGAAACTTAACACCACCTGAAAATCTGATAGTATTTGTTGACCTCTAGTTGCAATTGGTTACAGGTGCAACAGGGCAAACTCTGGCCCACCCAGAGCTGATGCTGGCATGGCCCTAAGGTTTCTGCATGTCAATTAAGATGTGGTAATTTGATAAACCGCAACTTTATTTTATTTATATGTACCACATAAGCACAAAACTGAAATAATAATCAACACAGGACCAACCTTAGTTGACATTGTTCTTTATTGGTGTAAATTTGCTAGCAATCAGCAATTAACCATATTCAAATCAAAATCATTATAAATGGTTGAAAGCCAAAAATAACGATGACAGGCATGTTCTGCTGGTATTGAAAGATAAACTCCAGGTCTAAAGTTTTCTTTGCTTCCAATTGATATGATTCATTTTATATTAGGAGTGTTTGTCCTCCAGAGTATGAACCGAGTGGACTAACTGGAGCATGCTGTGAGATAAACAAGAAACCCTCAGAGGGAAACGCTGGACTCTGGCCTCTCTGATAACAGTGCAGAGGACACAGTGTATTGGTTGCCCAGAGTGATTTAGGCCTCAGTGAGTCATTTTTCAATGGGACATCTGCTCAGGGGAGATGACATGATACTGTCCACTTCTGTGACTAGTTTGGAGACAATAATATGTGGCTTTGAGACAGCGAGGCTGCTGGCCATCAAGAAACGACACAGTGAAACTCTTGTTGAGGTTCACCTGATGTCCCCGGAGTATGTTGCTAACAATATAATGATTCAAGATGATGGAAAGAGGCAAGATGAGATTCACCTCATATTTCACTGAAGCCTCACAACACAGTGAATCAGGAGGCTGCACCCATGCAAGACGAGGTCACCTTGTATTTCATCTCAGGGTGCTGATAATTATACAGACATTCAGGCTGCTGGGTCCTGGTTAGATGAAGTTTACCTTATATATCATCTGAGGCTGTTGTTAACAAGATAAGAGATTCAGTAGATCCAGATAAGATTAAGATGCTTCATATTTCATCTGAAGCTCTCTTCTAATGTGTAGTTTGTCCCCGCTGCCCTGCCGTAGCTCTTCTGTAATCACTGGGGTTTTATTATCGCTGAGAGAAACAACACAGTCCTGTTGAGACAAGACTCTGTTTGTTCCTTCCTCTTTTATTGATTAAAATGATATTAAATTATACACAAACTCTCCCCATTTCTCCAGGTATTTTGGCACAAGCCGAGCACAAGGGGCTACTTGTCAATGATTTTTGAGTCTGTACGATGAGAGCACGTCGGAAACCCTGCATATACGGTAGCCCTAAATCAACAATAACGATCAACATATTTAGATTTTTAAATGAATGAAAACATTGCTCTTTGTCTCCAGCTTTTATTTGGAAAGCAGAAGAAGGAGTATAACAGGATGACACTTCCAGGTCAAATTGATTGCACTCTCCTCTCAATTTGAGTTTTAGCTCAGGCGGCTCAGATTTGCCAAAAGTGAGAGTGAATAGCTTTGGTAATTATGAGAGAGCGAAGCCTTATTGATTGTTCAAATGTGGTTACACGATTCCTTTTGCAGACTTAAATCATCTTAAATTACATTTACAATTGTGTCCTAGCTCGCACACAAATCTAATTCTGCTCATACAAATCTTTTCCTGCACACTCTAAAATGTTAATTTGCAGACTGAATAGTGCTCAGAATTAGTTTTGTGCTCTCAAATATTTTGTCGTCTATATACTTCCATACTTTTCAGGCAAATCTCCTGAAACACGGTATTGTGAATTCATCCAACTCTCTGTAGCAACATGGTGTAAATTATGATTACAGTGTATGTTGGGTGTATTACCTGCACAGACACAGAGTCTGTCAGTCTCCTGATGGTCACAGTGTGTAGCTGTCCGTTGGCCAGGCTCCTCACTCTGCTCCTCAACACTTCAGCTTCTCTGCTGCTGTCCAGCTTGTATCTCACCTCCAGCTTATCTTCACCCACACAAACACACACACACACACACACACACAGAAGTTTTTCCAACTGAAACTTTTTCTCTTGATGAAAACATCCCAGTCCTCTCTTCTAATCTTTGCTTTATTTTTCACTTCAGTGATGCATCTGAATGATGAGTATCTGATTTAATAAAGCTTTCCATATTAAGAGGATTAGAGCTAATTCCCTATCAATATCAATCAATTCCCACGCAACCCAAAATCTAATTACTTTCCAAATATTAAGAGCTTTAAGTGCAGATTGAATGAAAGCCAAGTGATGTCTATGGGCTTTAACGATGAAACAGAAGGATAAGAAATAATACATGGTCCTTCAGATGCATACATAATAACATATATTATCATTTCAATCAAGTATTAATCCCATAAAGAATATTACACTATTGTGATTCACTATTTATTCACTATCTATTTTCTAACAAACGTGTATATACAAATAGGGAATTATTATTTGTTGTAATTCTAGCTGTTTCTGACAATAAATTTATGGGTCTTGTGTTTGGGCTGAGGAGGTGTAACTGCAGCAGAGGGGAAAAGAAATAAGAAATAAGCTGAACAAGAGGAAGCTCTGAGAGATTTAACTGGACCCTTCAGTATAAGTGCATTTACCTGACGACTCCACGGTCAGCAAGAAACCTTAATGCCCTGCTGTCTGACATAATTAACATACTTAACAACGACATCATTAACAACATAATTATTTGATCCAGAAGTTTATAAAAACACATCAGCAAGTTTTTCTTTTATTATTATTTAGTAGCTCACTGACCTGCCACCCATTAGCCGCCCACGAAACTCTTATTCCCTCAGCATCACTCATCAGGTCTCAGTGATAAGACCAGTGAACTCTTTTTTTTTTTCAGCCCGAGATAAAACATAATAGCCGGCTCGGCTGGATGGATTAAAAGGCGGTAGAAGCTGACGGGGTGAATTCAGAGAAAGGAAAGATCTGACAGATCCTGATAGATCTAGTAAAGCTGGAGAGCAGAGCAGAGCAGAGAGAGGGAGGGAGCAGGAAAAGGAAGAAAGGTCGATATTGGGAGAAGATGACAGGAGCGAGGATGAGAGGAAGAGGAGAGTTAAGATGAGAGGCTGGGAGGAGACAAAAGGAGAGTCAAGTAATTGGAAAAAGTTGAGGGCGGGAGACAAAGAGTAGCCAAAAGGAAAATGTCTTGATAAGATCATTTCTGGTTTGAAGAAGTGGACAAAACTACTTAAAAAGGGTAAAAAAAGGAAAAAACTTAGTAGGAAAAGAAGGAGAGGAAAAGACATGTAATGAACGGGTAAATGAGGGATGGGTCTAGATGAGGGGAGTTAGAGTTAAAAAAAGATGTAAAGTGGGTGAATGAAGGCTCGGGGAAAAAGGCAGGGAAGGAGGAAGAGAGGCTTATAAGAAGCTTTTCATGAATAATAGAGGACACTCAACCTCTGAATGGGCTGAATGACCTGAAGTAGAGGAGTAAGGAAAAGGATGAAAAAGATTAAGGAGGTTTTTTTTATATATATAAAAAGCAATACACAATCTCAAGCTTGTGCAATCTTGTTAAAAATAAATAAATAAAAGCTGCAGGAAAGAGAAGTCAAGGTGGGTAAGACGATTTTAGTGAAAATTAGAAACTCCACCTCAAACTTGAACACAAGCCAAACAAACAAACTCCTTCATAATAAAAGCATTGGCCGCATCCTCCTCACCGTGCTTGTTGATGAGCAGGGCCAGGTATTCTCTGTAGTAGGAGCTGATGTAAAACAGCAGAGCCGGACTCTGGTTCGTCCTGAAGCTCAGGGAGATGTTCTCTCCTCTCAAGGTCATGTCAGAGTAGATGGAGGACGGCAAGGCGCTGCTGTTCCTGCTCAACTCGTAGGGCTCCTTAAAGGTGTAGCTGACGGACGTTCCCGACTTGAAGCTGGCAGACACCTCTGGAGTAAGGGGGACAAACCACAGAGATGCTTACTACGGGCTTTTATTTGCCAAAATCGGAATAAGGAAAGCTGATTTTGCAAGCTATATAAAACAAGTTGTTCTATGAAAACATTGGGACCTATGCTGGCCAAACAGATATCAAGATATCCAAGGCAACTCTGTCTACCAAAACCTACAGCCTTAAAAAATCTTTCATTTTTGGCCTTTGACTTATGCAAGACTACAAAGACTCCAAACCTTTTGATCCTTGAGAGATAAATGAAGACTTTTTGATATTTTCAGAAGAAGAGTTCTGCCTGTGATTTTTTTTTTTTGTATGTTTTCTTTCTTGTTTTTAAAGTACCTTTACATCTACATTTTAGGGATTTCACATTTCCTCTTACAGTATTCACAATGACTTGAGTTGCTCTCTGTCACACAACAAACAAACAGCACCAGAGTTAGATCAGGAACAAAACCTTTTCAGGTGGTCTTAACTGACAGGTTTCACACCAGCCGAAATGATCCGAACAACACGAGCAAATGCACCAGACTTCATTGAACTGTACCAAATGATTACGTATGAAAGCCCCCCTTAAAATGAGCAGGAAATCTTGATTAAGGGTAACTGAACAGGATGCTTAGCTGTTGACTAACACAGTGGCTATTGGAGGGACTGAATATGTGAACATCTGGTTAGAGAAAAACCTCTGTAAGAGCAGGCCAACCTGCCACTCATCAAATCTGTGCTTTGGCTGGGAATCCAAATGCAATTACAATCAAAACAAGGTACAAAGCCAAATCCAAACAGTTAACACATGAACACAAAAGTTGCCAACAAAACAACTGGAAAACAGAGAAGAAAATTTACAGAGCTTTCGAAAGCTTAATTTTGACCTGGAGGCTTCACTGTGCTTTTCTCTGCGGGAAGGCCCAGATCTCACAACCTCAGTGTGATCTCGAGACCACTGAGCAGCTTCACAGGAGAGATTGGTGGACTTGCTCCAAGGGCACTTAACTCTTATTAGTGGTGGCAATGAGGGTTGGGCACGGGGTGTTCTTTCACTTTCCCCACTCAGATTTATTCTGCCAGTCTGTGATTTAGGACCAGGAGGTCAAACCAGCGACCTTCCAGTCACAAGCCTGCTTCTCTAACTTTTAGCCCACCTCTTCTCTTTGAGACTTTAATTTCTATAGAACCTAATGGTTGAAATTCTGAAATCACAAAGAGTTTTATCCGTATAATTTTCATTACCATTCATATGTGTGTGTATAAATGGTACAAATGACATTAATGCACATGCTCTATGGGCCCAAAATTAAACTAATTCTTGGTTTATGAAGACTTTTTGATATTTTTTTTGATATACTGAGGAGCTTTCAGGGGGATGGATGGGATCAGTTTCTTAATACATCTGAGTCTGATGTTTCTATAACAGACTCTGTTCTATATCAAGTTATCAACCACAGAGCTTACATAGTATTTATATGATCCTCTAATCTATGAATGGTCAGCTGAATGTTTAATGCGACAGAATATACATTACATTTATAGAGAGGGGACAAAATGATGTGAACACTGTTAATAATAACATTTTAACGCAATCCAAAACAACAGAATCAGTTCTTACTATCCAGATAGATGAACGAACACATCACTAAAACAGTCTCAACAACTTTCAGTCTTCACAGACATGATAATTAGCACATCTATTGTACTATATTGCATGTACAGCATTAAATGTGTGTTCAAACCTTGTTATTCTAATGCCGCTGTGATTCACAGCCCTGATAGCAGCAAAGTCTTTTATTACTTTGGATTTGTTTTATTGATAGATTTCTTGGAAGTTGAATCCATTGACTCTTCCACCTGCACAAACACCATTTATTTCACTTTGCACCAGCTCTTTTGTTTTTTCCTCCAGTGGAATTCTTGCTCAATATCATCAGGATGAGAATAATAGTTTCCCTGGCAGAGTGTAAGTCATATATATATACAGTAACTTCCAACTCTGTGTCAATATTATAATAAATAGCTCAGGCCTATTTAAGCTCAATAAAATATGTACAGTGTCTCAACAACTTTGTGTTACTTAATAAGATTGGCAGAGAACACAAAGCTGTTGTCAAAATACCAGTATACTAAATACTAATTATAGGAAGCAACATTTAAAGTCGTCAGGAAACAGAGCTTGTTAAACGCAGCTAGATCTATGCACTAGTTCACGAAAACATTACACTCTCTGTGCCTCGACCAGCTGACATAGATGCAGATAAATAGAGTAGATAGCAATAGTTGGTGGGAAGAGGTCTCTTAAAATTGCTAAAGTTATTGAACCCAGGCGTAAAGGTCAATGTGATGACGCATTTCTTACTGTACTGAATTTCACATCAAAGGATGACGAATATAGCCTCCAACACATCAAACAGAAACAATTTGCATCAAACCTTTGATGTCACACGGTAGCTAAGTATTACTTGATGAGTGTTAAGTGTAGTAAAAGCAGTGAAAGGTTCTCTGGAATGATATAGATCCTATATATCTTTAGACAGAAGCAAAATACCTACACATGGCCGTAAATATTGCAAGTACTGTAAGTATACTGTTTATTCTGATCTCTACCTCTATGTTTAGCTTCATTACTTTTTATTCACATCCTATGTTCAGGGTTGATTTGCAGAGTGAAGGACTCTCAGGGAAATTCCTGTATTTAGTCTTTCGTTCTCCTCTTAAAGGAACCACAAGCAGACACGTAACATCACACAGCTCTGACCTTGGCTGATGAGATATATGAGCCAACTAGAGTAAATGTAAAGCAGAGGGGAGAGAATGAAGACATAATGTGACACTGTATAGCATGTAGTAAAGTGGTTAGACAGGTCTCCTACTGAGAGGTCAAGGCAGATGGCACCATTAATTTTGAGTTAAAGGGCAATATATGATGGAATAAACCCTTTAAATGTCTTCTGCTTTATTAAGACTTTGTCCACAGAACTTAAACATGTTTTACAGAGTGTGACATTCTACACTATGGGTCTGCAAAGCCTGACACGAAAGTGAGAGGAAAGTCACAAATTTTCCTTCCAAATTCAAGATTTATTCAATACAAAACTACCTGTAAAATAACTTCCTAAGTGAGCAAAGAAAACATTTGTCAACATGCAGAAATTCAATGGTATGACTTGCCTTTCTTTAAAGTATGTATACTAGGGCTGCAACTAACAATTATTTTCATTATTGATTAATCTGCCAATTATTTTTCTTGATTAATTGATTAATTGTTCTGTCTATAAAATGTCAAAAAATAATGAAAAATGCCTGTTTTTTAAAACCCAAAGCAACATCTTCAAATGTCTTGTTTTGTCTTTTTGTTTTTGATTAGCAGTCCAGAACCCAAAGATATTCAGTTCACTATCGTATATGACACAAAAAAGCTTCAAATCCTCTGATCTGAGAAGCCAAAACCTCCAAATTTTTGGCATTTTTGCTTAAAAATTACAAAAACAATTGGTCAATTATCAAAATATTGAATTGATTTACTGACTAATCATTGCAGCTGTAACGTATACTGTGTGTACCTGTGTGGCAGAAGACTCCAGTGAAGGCTGACAGGCCACAGTCACAGTGGAAGCCACTGGCTCTCTCCACACAGCGGCCCTGGTTCTGGCAGAGCGAGCCGTAGCTCCTGCAGTGACCCGGGCAGCCGGGTCGAACCCCGGGCGTGATCTTCGCCCTCTCCTCCAGGTCCAGGGTGACACCGTTCAGCTGCAGAGAGCGAATACAACCCCGAAAGCCCTTCTGCCTGGACGCTGTACCTCCTGAAAACATAAAAACATTGCATGACATTTATTAGCTTTACATTTCTCTATGCAGATGATGTTTTGCTTTAAAGTCCCCCTTCACTCAAAAATGTGTTTTTCTTGTTGTTCCTTCAGCTGAATGTTTTCACATTCATCTGCTGAAAGTGGAAAGTTACTCTGCGCTCATTGAAAATCCAATTTTAAGGGGCAGGCCTACGAGCATGATTTGTGACATCAAAAATAGTTTGGATACCAAGTCTGGTTCAATTTACACAAGTGTGAAGTGGAAACTTGAAGCCTTCAGTACACATACACTGAGAATGGACTTTACAGTGACGTAGGACACATCTTGTGTCCAGCAGCTTAACTTCTGAGATGAAATATATTTGCATATTAATAGATTCTGGGAGAAGGAGTAGATGTCATTTTAAGGATTTTAACAAGATAAACCAGACACAAATTATTATTAAAAGTAGAACATTTTACATACATCTTAAAACATGTCTGGAGGAGATCTTTAAACTTCCTGTGTGTCTGAATTTGCTTCACCGCTAATATTATAAGCAATCAGCATTAAAGCATGTAGGAATCAATGCTAGCACTCCTAGAACAAACACTGAACAAATGTTTCTGTGTATAGCAGTATACACTCTGTTTTCTTTGTCCCAGCTTTTGTGTGTTGACAAGTCTCTGTGTTTTCTTTATCTACAGTTTTTCATTTCTTCTCCTGCTGTCATCCACAGCAGATCCACATGTCTCCTTTGCTCCGCCAGAGGCTCGAAGCTGTCAGCATTCTTCTTATGAAATGACACAATGATGAAAGAGCACTGAGGCAACAAGCTGTAGGTGGAAAACTGATTCAGGTAAATAACTTTCATCAGATGTCTTTAGGTCTGTCTGTATAGCATCATTCTAGCTGTTGACTGACTAACTAGATGGTGAACTGCTTTGCTGTATGTGTCTGTATGGAGCAGGAAGGCAGATTTCCTTCCCTTTCCATCACATTTCCTTGCAACATCCAGCACCTCACTTGCAATTTGTCAGTTTTTTTTTTTTATAACAGCTATAAACCCGAGGACAGTGAAACAACATCAAAAATATATCTCTACCTTTGCACACACAGACACACACACACGTACTGAGTTCAAACCTGACAACCTGTCATTTCTGCAAAGATCACAGATTGAAATTGTTATTGCCCTCAGAGTTCAGACATGCCAGCACTTTGCTCTCAGCTTTCGAAGATGACAACTTCCTACTGTTCAGCAGCTGCAGTTTTTCACCCCTCTCTGAGCGCAGTTGTGCCCCTCTCTTTGCTCTGATGCAAGCTATACACAGTAAATTATTGAAACAGGTAGACAATACAAAAAGGAGCACAGAAGTGAAAATTCCCTCAATCCAAAATGACACAATGGAGAAGAGTAGTTTTTAATAAGCTGACAAAAATGGGGACTTAACAAGTTGAATGTTTCATAGAAAATTTCCTAACCAAGCTCCAAAAGAACCGACTGAAAGTGTTAATGATTTTATCTCAAGAATCACAATTAAACAACAATTTGATAGTATTTTGCTAATTTCATTTAAAATGTTTTCTGTTTAAATCTAATGCTGGGGCAGGACATAGTGCAGGGAGGAATTCATAGGAAGGTGTAACCAAATCAGAGCAGCAGAGCAGAATTTTTCACCTTTTGATAATTTCACCTTTTACTTCATGTAGCAAGGTGAATAAGGGTGTGGAGTTCTGGGGTAACTAATGGTAATGCTGGAGTCTTTCATGCCCCAAACATCGTCTTATCCTAACCTTACTATACTGCAACAGTCATGCATGGATATATTAAAAATGTTGGGATTGAACGTTAAAAGATTTTGTCATGTAATGTAATCCAGGGATTTGTAGAATATTTCTGTCTCACAATAGCTGAATTAGTTCAAGTTTATTATTTACACCTGCTGGTGGAAAGTCAGGTAGCCATTAAAGAAACACTGTTATTCAGAAACTTCAATCTCCAGTAAGTTTTAAAGGGGACGTATCATGTCTATATTTATAGACCTATATTTAGCTGGTATATCTTCACATGATTTACAGTTGAAAAAAAAACAACAACTCTTTATTTATCTTATACTGACCCTTTATGCAGCCCCTCAATTCAGCCTCTGTCTGAAACAGGCTGTTTTAGCTCCTGTCTTTTTAAGGGCCCCCCCTCCAACGAGCTCACTCTGTTCTGATTAGTTATCTTCTGGAAGCTGCCCTTTGGTGGACTTCTAGTGGTACTAGAGGCAACATACAGTCTATTCCGTCTATTCCATTGGCTGTTTGTGGGCATGCGTGAACAATCTGACATCATGATGACAAGGAAGTAAAGGTGACATTGCAAACGAAGTGTCAAGGGAGGCTGAAGCCCTGGTTTTTGACTTGCAGGGAACATTTCTACATACGTTCACCTCAAGTTTTGGAACTTTGACCATGTTTAACACAGACATCTGACATTATAACGGTATAAAAATAACAAAAAATCACAAAAAAGCATAATATGTTGCCTTTAAGTTTTAGTTTGGTTTTGTTGCTACCTTTTGTCATAATGAGTTTTTGGATAGACTAAAGAAAAGATCATTCTGAAGTATGTAGACATTCAATTCTGTGAACAGCCAATGACAGTGATGCCTTCAGAATCTGGAAACTTTGAACAGGTAAACTGGTGAGGGTTTTTAAAGCACATCCAACTTTACAACTTCAGCTCAAACAAAGATGACAGCTTCTAAACATCAAATGAAGACAGTGCTTACAAGCATCACTTCTGGGATGGTAAGACCATTTATATGAAGCATAATGAGGGATTTTTGGAGTAAAGATCAAAGCAAAGATCAAAGAATCCAAATGCAGATAAACTCTACCTAGGACCAAAGGAGCAAAGCTATCAGTGGGACCTTCAAGATCAGTGAGAATTTCAACCTCATACTGTATATAACCTTGGCCCTAACAAGACGATTACGGTCTCAATGATCTCAGCGATCAAAGCAATCATCAAAGGCAATGTACGTGGTTCAAAATACAAAGAACCTCAACCTGCAGGCTCAGAAAGCAAAGTGTAGGAAGAGTGAATAAACCCAAATCTGGGGTTTTAGCAGAGGAAAATTTTGCAGCAGCCAGAGCTTCAACCACACTGCTCTGACAGGAGAATTACAGTCTCAAGATAAAAGGATATTATGCGATAAACACATACAGAATAGGGCCATCTGCAACATATTTGTGAGGTAGACATTGAATAAATGATCAAAGAGTACAGTCGGGCTGCAACTAATGATTAATTCTTTATCATCATGTAATTGTTTTTAGCCACACTGGCACAGGGCTCTAGGGATGACAGTGTCGTTCAGTCGGTTCAAAACTTTATAATGGTGACTGTTTTTTGACAAAACAAAGAGTGGATATGCAAATTCTTCATATCTGTACTACATCAAATCATGACTGTCAAGTCAAACATTTTAATACAAACATCCATTGCCAACAATTCTGGTAAATAATGTCAGCACATATTCCTTGATCATCATGTAATTGTTTTTAGCCACACTAGCAGCAGGGCTCTGGGGATGACGATGTTGTTCAGTTGGTTCAAAAGACTGAATTATTACAACAAATATTGAATGGATTGAAATTGAAAATTGTTAGACATTCATGGTCCCAAGAGGATGAATCCTGAAGACTTTGGTGATCCTCTGACTTTACCTCTAGCGCCACCATGAGGTTGACAACTGTGGTTTTGAAGAAAGTGTCTTGATTGGATGGATTGTTATGAATTTTGGTACAGATATCCATATGTCCCCTCACAATTTACTGTGATAACTTTGTGATCCCCTGACTTTTCATCTAGTGCCATCAACAGGTCAAAATTTTAATTTGCACAATACTTTGACTGAATACCTGCAAAACTAAAGCCATTTCCATCAGGCTCAACTGTACTTTGAACTTAGTGCTAATTAGCAAATGTTAGCATGTTAACTAGCTAAACTAAGATGGTGAACATGGTAAACATTATGCCTGCTAAACATCAGCATGTTAGTATTGTCACTGAGAACATGTTAGTATGCCAGCATTAGATTTAGCTCAAAGCACAGCTGTGCCTAAGTGCAGCCTCACAGAAACGCTTGTGTGGCTGCAGACTCTGGGTCTTGTTATCAGTTAATAGACTAATCTGTAAAATACTGGTAGGTCAAAGAGCATTTGGTTACATTCTTAAATACCCTATTTTGTCCACTAAAAAGTCTGAAATGTTATCAAAGTATCAAATCTGCTTAAGCCAGGAACTGGAACCAGAGAGTGTTTGACATTTTTGCTCAATAAATGACTGAAATGAAACAACTTAAACAAAATTGTTTCTGTTGTTTCCATACTGATGTGGAATGCAGTGTTGCAAAACCTTAATGTTTGCTGAGGAAAACAGCAACCATAAAAAGCGGATAATAATGATTTGATCAAGGATGATTAGATTTAACCTCTTTGTGAAGTTGAAATCAAACAGTACCTTGAAAGGAAACTGATTACACCAGGTTTTCTTTTAAAGTCAATGGAAATACTCATGGGATGCAGAAAACCAATATCTGAACACACCAGCCAACACGGACACTAATGCTGCACCAATAAACTACAGCTTATCTATCCACACCAGACAATACAACGAGTAATGCGAGATGCTGTTTGCAATGAATGCAAATATCTTTCACCTGAAACTGCTGCATGTGGATATTTTACACATACAAATGGCAATATAGAGACTGGAAAAGCAATCCTATGGCTTATAAATCCATGCAAGGCAATACCACGGGTTATTAATTGACACAATGTATTTCACTGCCATGTAAATCTGTATAAGGAATAATTAAGGCTCATAAATACAATGTTTATGGAATTATGGCTCATAGACAACAACGCTATGTCTTATTAATTCCTACAAATGAGTAGACTTACTTATAAATCTGTGAAAGTCTTATAAATGCACAATGATAATACAGCTTAGTTATCCATAATGTAAACTAGGATTAGAAATCCAAACAAATATTTTTCCTTATGCATTTGTTGAATATAGGATTATGGCTCATAAATAAACTGTACATACAGCTTGTACAGCAACATTGTGGCTTATGATTGCATAAAAGCTCAACAGATAATATGCTTTATTTATACACATACATACTGAGATATAATGTGTAACCTACATTTACATTTCAGCTCTAAACAGCTTCCTCAAAGACACTTTAACAAAAAATACATCACATCAAATGATAACAGTGACTGCTTTTTGACAAAACAAAGAGTGGAAATGCAAATTTTTCATATCTGCACATCAAATCAAGGCCGTCAAGTCAAACATTTTAATACAAACACATCCATTGCCAAACATTCTGGTGACTAACAGCGGCACATTTCCATTCCAACACATAAATCCATTAGGCTTATTCCGATGTACTGTACCAGTAATTCAGAGGTAAACATATATGCATTTAGACTGATGGTGATGACTTGTTGGCTATTCAGAGTGGATTATCAGCTAAACACATTCAGCAAATCAATATTCACCTCGATTCCCTGCTGCTGCTGCTGCTGCTGCTCCCTTCAACCAATTTCATCACTGTTTGTTGGTTTTCCCACCACAGTGTATGTTTACTGATATGAAGTGATGTACATAATATTTGTAGAATGATAAAACCTGATAACAACTGATGGATTTTCTTTTTTTTTTCTTCTCACAGACGTACAGACAGATGAAGTTGAGATAAACAGGGCTGCTGCAGTATTGATGAAATTTGCACTGGAGATTCTCAGCTCGCTGATTGTTAATTACATGACTGCTTAATAGATAACTTGCAGCTTCAGGTTCATTTAATGATTATTTAAAGACCCTCACTGCAAGAAATCACATCACACACTTTATATATATATTACTGTTGTGTGCTTATTTTTTGAAAGTGATGATTGTTTAATGGTCAAAACCATTGATTCAGCACTTTCATATCCAATAGTGCTGAGCAGCTGATGGCATTTGGCCAATAGCAGTTTAGCATTTTGAATCAGAATATTACTTGTAGAATAGATGTGCAGCACTTCTCCTATCCAATACTGCTGAGCAGACGACAAGATTAAGCTAATAGTAGATTAATATTTGTTAGAAAAGAGAGTTTTTAAAAACTTTTTCTAAGGATTTAATCCCACTCTGATGGGATTACAGATCACTCTGTAGTACCTGTTACTTATCTCTAATTACTGATCTGATGTCTTTTACTTTTTCTGTCAGATTTAGCCATAAAGGGATCTGTGCAGTGCCAGACGTCCTACAGATAAATGTGTCAAATTGGTATCTTCCATATTCAGTGCCAACTAATAGAAATAAGTCAAAAACGTCTCTGCACCAGTAATAAAATTGAGAAAAACTGTTTACTAGTTAACTTCTTGTCCTAAAATTATACAGAAATTTGACTATATATCCAGCTGTCTTTACAGTTAGAATTATCATCATTGTCAAATTTTTGCTCAAGTTTTCTCCCTATCTCTGAGGTTGTCTTTTTTATGTATGCCCTGAGGGTTTGTGTTGGTACGACCAGGAAACCTCAGCCAGATTAGCTCTGTTTAAAAGCTATTATACTTCTCAAGCCTAATTCATTACAATTAATATTCATGCTGTGTTTATTCTTCAGATCAACTCAGTTTTTTTTTGTCTTTTTTCTATTAGTTGTTTCCTGTCTCATTTAAGTCTTTCAAGACTTGCTTGTAATATAAATAAACTTGAACCTTTTGTAGAGACTATACTTTTTGGCACAGATGACTGAATGCTGAAGACTGTACAGTAATGTTTCATAAAGTAGGCTACTGTCTAATGCCAATTTAAGTTTTTCTGCCAGGAGTGACAAAAAATCATTTGACTACAAGTTCTGTGATCAACCTGCTGACTAGAGAAGGAACTGCAGAGACAGAAACACTGAGCTTCTGGCTCTCTGGAGAGCAAAAATGATAAAAGGAAACTTGGCAAGTGAGTGTGGAAGCTGTTCTTTGAGAGAGATGAAGAGAGAAAAAGACTGATGTCGTTCCAGTCCCAGACGATTTGAGAAAGGGCCTTGAACCCACCAACACTGAGATTAATGGGGCGAAGCTCACACAGACACAGAAAACTCACATGCACGTTTGAACTATTATAAGAGGCTGTTCTATAATCATAAAGAATCCCTTAAAGAAGCATAAATTAACAAAATATCCAGACTATGGAGAAATTTTGGTCATTTGGTCCTCATGAATACAAAAGTAAAACACACTCCTCACCTATGAACAGCTGGCTGTTGAGTTGCAGGTGAAAGTGTCCGTCAGCAGGAGCCTCCTGTGTGGCGGCAGGAAGCTCATCCAGTCGAAGAGACGCCTCCTTGACATTCCGCTCGGCTCGAACTCGATGCCACCGGTTGTCGTTCAGTGGGATGTTCGACTCCACATGAACCTCCAGCGGCCCATTACCAACATCAAAGGAGAAAACCACCTGAGTGGAGGCTGATAGAGGGGAAGAAGAAGGAATAGAGGCAACAAAAAAGAAAAGAGATTAGCAGGAGAGGCATATGGTGATATATGTAGACAACAAAGAGAAGGAGGAAATGGGGAGTAAGGGGACATAGGGAGGCAACAAAAGAGGAGAGAGAAAAAACACAATTAGTGTACTATGTGTGTCACATTTGGATAAGTATTTGACTGTCATAACACCTAATTTTGTCAGATAAGCTACCATTTGTTTGGCAAACCAAACTTAATAATTATGCAGTTGTAGTGTACTTTTTAAAGATACATTTGAATTCTTCTGGTAATTCAGAGCTTCAATTAAACTCTCATAACAAATCCGTGTTTGCTTGCCAACAGAACCAAGTTTAATCAAGGAGATCAAGGAGATAATTGCAGGTTTGTAAATCGACCATAATTAAAAATTCTGAACTTTATTTGGCAATACCTAATCCAAAAGAAGTAATGGTTTTATCATTTAAACTGAAAACTATGAAAGAACAAAATGCAATAGCTCCACATGAAGGAAATGGAGATGATATTAATGAGTCCAGCTTTTGTTTGTGCAGAGAGCTCATTTATTGCTTCTGTTGAGGAGACAAAGGTACCCTGTGGAGTTTCTAACCTGCTACTACTCTATGGAACAGTGTTTTAATGAGTAGGTACCATTTAGTTTATCTTGTGCACACACATGATGATGCACATGCAGGGACACATGCATGTTTGATACACAGTCCTGCCAATAGTTTCACACTATTCCAGAGATTTACAGGTGGCTTTAATGCACCACAAAATGCAACAATGTACTGACAAAGATATAGGGAAGAAGAATACGACTGCAAGCTAGTAAACATGGATGTAAACAAAGCAGGATTTAAAATACTTAAAAGAAATCAGCTTTGCAAATGTTTTGTGAGGAGGGAAATGTATTCATCACATTTGTTAGACCTCAAAGATACCCCAGAGAGATAGAAACTCCAAAGGGACCCTTTTTAAGATTTAGTTTTCACTAATCACTTCTGCTAGGTGAGGAAAGGCAAAACCTAAAACCAGCATTTAATGCAAATGGGACACATCTGCATTATCTCTACAGGACACTAATCTCTGCTAAAGCCTCACTTTACGATTTAAGTTGAGGAGACAGGTGCATCTTTACATAAAAATCTTTCCAAGCGCAGCTGGAATGGATCTTGACTTTAAAGCAGCATATTTCCACACAGCTCCCAATACCACAAATGGGAACAGAGACAGAAGCTTTAACAAGCAGGTAGGTTGCACTCAAGTGTAGGGAGACCAAACAGGCAGACAGGGGGAATCTGGGGCTCGCTGGAACAGAGTTTAATTACTCTCTCACAACAAAACAACAAACACTAAAGCCAACAGAGTTTCTAACTAAGTAGACTAGGAACAGCTCTCACAGGATAACAAACAAAAGACAAGGCAATTGGGTAAGAGGGTATGTACTGATTACATGGAAGAACTACACTATAGACTGCTTCTCTCCAGGTTGGAGTATAGTGTCATCACCACAAATCAAATCTGAGAGGGACAGATGATGTACTGGACAGCATCTTGTACTCTCTTGTACCCTAACTTCAACCAGTTGTAGAAAGAAACTAAGTACAATTTGGTGTTAACACTTCCAGACATCTTTTTTTTAATGTTTTGTATTATTTGTAGCTATTTTGTAGTATTGCTATTTTTAACTGACAAAGGATTGGAATACTCTCCTCTGAGCACCAGCATCTGATTCAGGACCACGGCCAGTGTCTTAGCCCTGGTTGTGCTGCCCTGGTTCAGCACCACGGACAGCACCTCAGCACGATACATCTGTATTTACTCCTCTCTGTCTGCTCAGCTCTCTCTGTTCTCTGAACTACCAAGAAAAGATTTAGGGGAGTGCAGGCAAAGAAAACCATCATCCTTCATGTTGCGCTGGTAGAATGTGAGGATGTATTACAATGGGAGTACACTACAAGATGAAACAATATCCCAGCATCCTACGGTAACTTCATTTAGAGATTGGTCTCAGCCCTGGCCACAGTGTTACAAAGTGATCTGAGGCAGCCGGAAACAGAGCAGCAGTATTCAGAGCTAGAACAACCAAGCCGACAATGATTTCCCTGAGGAGAGAGGCTGTTGGTACAGCAGTGTCCCTGTATTAGATTCTATGTGTGTCCCTTCAAATCCCATTTCTAAAACAACATCTTCCAAAATGCAGCACAACACAATAAAAACTATGAAAACAAAAAACTAAACTAAAAAGGTTAAGTGAGGTGAAAGAGCTTAAAAAAGCAATGACCATAATTCAATGCATCTACTATACAAAGCTTTCTGAATTACACACAGTATTGCTGCCCATAAATGTGTACCTCATGCATTGCCCTCTCATAACCATACAAGCACAAGGACACCTTGTTGGGTAATACAGCTATATTTTATATGACACAATCTATGGTAGGCTATAAACATACATCTCACCTAGGCACATTTCCATGGTACCCATAAACTAAATAACACCCGGTTGGTTACTACTGTCATAATCTAAATGACACATTGTGGCACCCATAAATGTATGCATTATAGTAGAGATAGGAATTAATGGAGAGTCAGGGTGGAAATATCTTTGAGAGGTCATAAAATTACAATGACATCAATGAAATTAAATTAAAAGCGAGGGTACAAAAATGTGTTTAATAATTATGAGCTCCTTTTTTATGGATTTTATCTTATTGACATTTTATTTGTCGTGTTGAGGATGCAACCATTGTCCCATGTGAGTTCTCCAGTCATACGCCTCCATCAGCGCTGGACTGGTAATCTGGCCTACTGGGCATTTTCCTGGTGGGCGGACACACTTTGGCGCTGATATAATTTTAATTTTTAATATTAAAAATGTTTTATCTCTAACAACTGGCCCATAAAGCAGGGACAGCGGCCAATTGATTCATTTTCTATGACACTAGGCTGTCCCAATCACCCACCCAACCCCATCCCTCCCCCTCTGTCCTTGCTGTTTCTCTATCAGATGCCGTGGCTCAGAGCCAAACATATGTGGATGAAGCAGGGCGTCATTGTCTATTGTCAAGATGGATAAGGAGAAATGAAAGAAGGGGGTGTGGAGAAGCTGTTGGCCAAAAAAATGAAGAATCTAGATGTAGATGCCACCAAAAGTGCAAAAATCACAGATATGTTTGCTGCAGGGGCTGCAGCAGTAGCTTCAACATCTACAGTGACAGCAGTACCCGACATTATGCCGCAACAGGTGGCTAGCCATGACCACTGCCAGGCAGAGGAGCAGGCAGGGGGGCAGGCAGAGGAGCAGGCAAAGGAGCAGGCAGAGGAGCAGGCGTGCGACAGGGGAGCTGAGGATCAGAGTGAGCAAGAGAGTGTAGTTGAAGTGGTAAACAGGGATTAGCATGCAGGGAAACAGGGACTCTCAGGGAGGTTGTGTGTGTGCTATGCCATGATGATGATGACAAATGATGATTAATTCAATTTATGACAATAATTCAATTAATGATGATAAATCAGTTGAAGAATAATAATAATATGATCATTATTTTCAGGTATGTGGTAACTGTTATGAATATATAGTATGGATTTCTGTTATAACTATCTGTTGGGTAACGTAGGCCTACATGTAGCCTACTCCAGACCTTTCTCCAACTAAAGTATGTTCAAATTGTTTGGTGCTGCTGTCCAGTAAGCATGCAAATTCATGTGGTAGGCACGTGAACACCATTGTGCATGCAATAGAGGTCAACTGTAGTTCAAACTCCCCAAACAAACAAAGACGTCCTTTATTTAATTATGTAAGACTTTTACTCTTTGCATTTTAATGGAAAGGCATTGTACAGTGAATTTAAGATTGTGTACTTGTATACTTAAATACTATTAAATAATTTGAAATAATACTTCCACTTCTATTTGAGTATGGATATTGTATACACCACAGCCACATCTGATCACCAGGGAGTAAGTCAAGAGCGAGTGAGTACACTGCTCCACTTGCACTGGTATACTTGTCCACTGCACTTACTAGTCAGCTTTGTAGTGGGTTGTGAGAACATTACAGTACACATATATAAGGGGACCATAAGGATGGTGTACTGGTGGGTGGAGTTCGACTGATTGTGGGGGGCCGATCTGGGCCCAAAATGCCATGGCCAATTTTTTTTCCCAGTCCAGCCCTGGCATCCGTGGATAATGTACGTTATCTGTGGAAGCGTATGACTGTGGAATACATTCAACTGCAGTCTGTGGGAAGAAATGGACCATTTTGATTAGAAAACTGATCTGCAGCCTGGTGCTGAATAAATGTTGGAAACATGCATGCAACACTGGAAGAAAACATGAACCAACAAGTCAATAAAAACATGTAACAACCAATATCTCTCAACTCCACCAATTTAAGTATAAATTGGTGCGAAAATGTTACCACACTTGACTGTAACACCAGTGGGCTGTTTCCAGCATTGGCAAGTAATTTATTTCCAGCACTGGGGAATCAATTAGATAAATTGTAGAAATACAAATTGAGAATAGTGAAGTGTTCCACTTCCACAAAAATAAGCAGCAAGAACAGAATTTCTTTTAAAATCACATCGAGGAGGTGAAAATTATCACCTGAAAGCAAATGAATTGCTATTGCATTTTCTAACTGTATCATAGATTTTGCTTCCTTATGAATTACTGTATATGCACCATAAAGGGCTGTAAATACATATGCAATCCACCAAGACACACAAGTAAACACAAGTAAAACATCTCTCTGTAACTGCAGTCATCTTTTAAGGATGCACACTGTGAGCATCTAAGCTAAGGTCCTCTTCCACACTCTGAGTGTGTTTGGTTTGACTTCAGTCTTTATCCTCCAGGGGTTACTTACAGCTCAGTTCGATCCGGATGAAGTCTTTGATGCCGAGGTTTTCCAGGAAAACACCAGAGGAAGCCGTGGTTTTAAACAAGAAGGAGATCTCTGCGCTCAGCTCTCCATGGAAGGTGGGAAAGTGGAGGTACGACGTCTCCTTGTCGAAAAACGCAGCGTTCCAGAAATTCTCTGAGAAACAAAAAATGAAAGCTCACCGTCAAGATCATAGCGTAGGAAACATTATGTAACAAACAAATCAGCCAATTTGTTGTAATTTGTTTGTTGGATGTGCTTTGAGATTTGTGTCAAGTTTATTAATTTAAGCAGGTAATTAAAGTAATTTAAAAAAAGAAAAATAAGAACACTTTCATCTGTTTTGATAGAATAGAATAGAATAGAATAGAAGAAATAATGTTTAGTTAAGTTATCAAAAGACTTAATGTTATAATGTTGCTCAGTGATAAGCGTAATAAAAACCATAACAACTCCTGAGGTTTTAAATGACTTAGTTTCTTAAGAATCAAGTTTAATCAGGCAACTGGGACACTTGGCTCAACTTACTGTCTCCATGACAACGGAGTGGTCCCACCCTGTAGGCGGCCTCTGACCCTGGCCTCTGGATGTCACCCAGCACCAGAGACCTGATGGGGAGGCTTTCCTTATGGGTCAATAGACCAGAGTCTTCAGTCCTGGAGGAGAAATAAAAGAACAAGAGAAAAAGCAAAAGGAATAAAATGAGCAGAAGAAGAATATATTTGAACAGAAAATACAGAGAAGAACAAAAAAATAAAAGGTGAAAGAGAAGTAAAACAAATCGGAGAAGATGAGGAAGAAGGATGATCAGGACAATATTAATACAAAGATGAAGAAAAAAGCAGGATGAAGAGAATAAGCAAACACACACCAATCTCGAACCTCAAACTACTTACTGCTCATTTGCTTGCATAGATTTATTGCTGTGTATATTTTTAATGTTACATCACACTTATGAAAATATTGCATTTTGAAACTAGCTGATGCAAACATTGCGGTGTGTAGGTGTGATCTCTTGGGGACCTATTTATTCTAAAACCAAATCATTACCATCCTGACACTCAACGCTCTATCCATGGCAGGTTTTGGGAACTACTTCCAAAAACAAGACACTTACTGTCCATTTATGCCCCCATTCAGTTTTATTCAGTTTAGATAATCTGTCTGTAGCCTTGTTGCTGAGGAAAGTTATGTATAAAACTATATCCAGGACTGGAAGAGAGTCGTGTATACAGCACTTTGTGAATCTGATGAAATATTGAAGAGCAGAAGCAGCTGCGGTCTGTAAAAATAGAGTTGTTGTTGCACAAACAGTTTACTATGGGAAATGATAGAAGGAAGGAAGTGAGGCATGGCAGGATTGCTTACAACACGAAGAAGCATTAAAACAGTTTTGTTTTTTGCTTGATTTATCCCTTTGTTGTTAGCTAACTCTCCAAAGTTGCAAGTCAAGCAGGGACAGTATGCTTTGAGAAAGTTATCAGTCATGTGTGGTTTCCTGGAATGAGAAATTAAATTTAGTGAGTTTAATCAGGGAGCAAATGCAATTTCTCTTCCTCCTATATCTCATATGTATATTTAATAGCCTGATCTGATTTAACAGTTTTGTTAACCAACCATCTTGTCGCCAACAGATTTTTTTTCTGGGCTGGTTCAGCTGTCAGAAGCCTCTTAGGTCACCAAACTTTCCTTTTATACAGTATCCACCACCACTGTCTAAACTCCAACTGAGAAAATTCCTTTTCTGGAATCATGGGCTTACCACCTGATAAACATATTATCTTCACAAGACCGCCAGTTGCCGAAAATGTCTCATCTCTTCAGCAAGTTGTTTTGTGTTTTGTAACAAATGAAATAATTTCAATATTAATTTCTCTAGAAAAACATCCGGGCTGTATTAACACATGACTATAAAATTCATATTTAGGTCTGTCCATCTAATTGTCTTTTTTTTTAACATAATAGAATTAACATCAAAGTAAACTGAAACTATTATTTTGAATTCTTGGAGAGCACAACATTACACCACATTAAAAGCTGACTCTAACCATCACCACTACATGCCTAAACCAAACTCTTACCCTAACCCAAACCCTAAACTTATCTTAACCGTAAACCAAGTCTTCACCCTAAAATTTAATGATTCATGTTACGGGAACTTGCTTTTTGTCCCCAAAAGGGAGTTGAGTCCCCATAATGTGTTAATTAAGTCTCCTTTGTCACGTCTTATGAATTCATGTGTGGCAACATTGTGCAACCAAAGAATACGGAAGACTTCTGGCTTTTCTACCCCTTACAACTACATTTTCTCTTCTTAGACACAACAAAAAACACAATGTGTGTGTCTGTATTTGTTAAGTTCAGTACCACTCCATGCGGTCGGCGTCACAGTTGCAGTAGTGTTGTGGGTCCACACAGTCACCCTGCAGGCCGCAGGCACACTGCTGGCTGCCTGGCTGAGCTCCACCCCAATAAGTCTGGAGACGTCCGGGACCGGGACCACCGAACCACCAGCTGAACGGAGATCCCTCTGAAACACACATACAGAACAACAAGTGACATGTGAGAAAACATTTTGTTCAATCAGGTGCAACCCTTCACACTTACTTCAAGATTCTGTTTACAATGTGTGAGCTCTGTGTTTTTAGGAGAAAGTAAGACTAACTTTGTTTGGAAGCAAAACAAAGAGATGTGTGCTGAGAGAAAATGATTGAGTGCTGCCTGAAAGGGTATTGTGTAATACCAAGGAGATACATATGTTTACCTCTGTCACTAGTGGTAGACATGGATTAAACAAATACAAAATACTAAAGTTGATCATGTGACAAATCGCTGTTTAACCACACTGACCTCGATGACCTGTGAAACATTTTATTCATATGACAACATACTGAAACAGCAAACACAAATTAGGAATTCAAAGATACATAAAAATTTAATATATAAAATGTTTTTTGTGCTGCGTTTTCTTGACTTCCTTTGAGAAAGTATAACTGAAGTAGTATAAACAAGATGTTTCAAGGCTCTTTCAATGAAACTGAAAACTAGCTTTTTGGACAAAACAATGAGGCCATGAAATAAAAGGATAAAATACCACTGTCTTCCATTGTGAGTTGTGAGAACCATTAATGTGACAGCACTGTGAGTTAATGATAGAAAAGGTCCCTATATATCCTGCACTTTGTGCCTTTCTATCAATTCCTCTTCCCTTAAACAACATATGCTTTTTCCATCCATTTCCTCGTCCAAATATTCTCTTCTATACCTCAACAGTACATTACTTTTCTTTTATGCTTTTTACTGGAATGTATTTTCTGCACAACACTATTGCTTGGTCACTGCATCATGGACTGTTATTTTCTTCTAAAGCTGATGTACAGAGTGAAGCTTTTACAACAATTTCACTTTATTGTAGCCCACTGTTAGACTATAAACTAAATGCAGAGAAAGCAAAAAATACTTCATCCATCCATCTCCTTTTCTGTCCTCTATCCACTCTGCCCTTCACTGTTTCAGTCTTTTCCTGCTTCCTGTTTTTGCTGACAGAAGATTATAATGCAGCAAAAGATTAAATATGTCAATACTGATGGTCATTTGCTACAACTTTCTCTAGAGCTGTGAAACTATAATACTGTATGATGCTTGAATGCAAAAGGCATTAAAGATAAATGTTGAATTTATATATAGATAATAATAAACATACATAGATTTCTGATTCTAACTAATGGCGCTGGGGACAGTTAATGGCTTTTAAGCTTGCTGGAGACAGAGGGAGACCATGAGAAAACATTTAAAAAAAACACAGGCAAACTAATTGGACTCTATGCACAAGGAGGGAGACATTTAAAACAAATTATACACAATCAATTTGTCTGGTTCATTTTTAAATGGGAAGAACATCGTTGGAGCTTGATTAAGTTTGCAGCAATGAGCGAAGCAATCATTTTGTTTTTTTCTGATGGAGCGAAAAAGATTTGTGGAGATGCAGGGAGTTAGACAAGTTTTTTTTTTTCTTTGTACATGATGTACGCCTCATAACTCACTTTTATAAAAAAAATTAAATGTGACAGCACAAAATGTAAAACAATTATCCATACAGTTCATTGGTTAACAACAGAAGTAAATCCTTGAAAGAAAAAAAAAAACACATTAACACAATATTTTAAAGATCATTTGTTTTGTCCTCATTTAGCCTGATTTAATCTGTTTTTTCCCACCGGGGGTAAATGGAGCAGAGAGGATGTTTCAGCTGAAATGGAAAGCCAGCCTACATCAATAGGCTGCAACTTAGAAAAAATGGCTTTTTATGTTTTCTGGTTTGAATCAAGAGGCAACTACCAAGGCTTGAGAAACCACTGCAGAATAGATGCTGCCTCCAACTGACTCCCATTCAAAAAGCATCAGCTTTTTTTTAATGAGTCACTATGGTCTCAATTGCTAAATTCAGGACCTCTAATAAGTGTGCTGGTTGTCATTTTGAAAATTATTGCTCTGAATTGATTGTCTGCTGCTTGGGCACTGATTGACAGCTGTGACTGACATCTGCTCTCCCCAGTTCCAGGACTCGCACTGAGTCAGACTTTCTGAGCTTCTGTTTAAAGAATAAACAGTGATTTTTCTCCAGACACACAGCTCTACTGTGTGCTTGTGGTTTGTGGCTCACAGGATGCTGTCATACAGAAAGTTTAATGTTACTTGATTATGATACCTGCCCTGTTGGCACAATTTAGCTAAAGTAGCTAACCTTAGCCCAAGTGTGTACCAAGCCCCCAGGAACAGCGCCAGGCTGTGAAGACAATTTGACATAGCGACCAAGCTGTGTAATTACAACATCGTGCGATGTTATTGGGCCCAAAAAGACTTTTTCCCATAGACCTACATTGAGAAAGACACATCTCTAAATCAGTGGATAATTTTTTTGAGCGTCACAACCCCTGTAAAATGACTCATCTCACTATCAGAATTTGATCTGTTCGGTCCAATCACATTTTGAAATTCAAGAAGAGCTGCCTGATTGAATTGTTTTATCCAAATTCAGGTGAGCCGGAGGGCTAAACTGGAAGTGGCCGGTTGGCGAAAGTCACTAGTGCACTTGCTCTATGGGCCCCACAGATGCAGAAACAATGCCGAAGAAGTTGAACTTCTTTGGCTTCATTCGCCACTGAGCAACTTTCATAGGAATGAACAGGACCCTGCCTCCGACACTGTATCCAGTTCTCTTTATACATCCATGGTGTGCACCAGTCAAAGTTTCCAGTAAGCTAGTGCCAACCATAAGTAGCAACTCTGGGCTTCAAACCAGCTCTACTGTAAACCAGTGGGTGACGTCATGCCTTACTATGTATGAATCCTTACTGTGAGCCACAAAAGTAAATAAGTCATGTTCTCCATTCCTTCTTTCCTGGATAAACAAACAGGCCTCACCTGGAGTGTTTAGGAGGCGGGACTTCCTGCAGTGGTAGGACAGTTCCTGTTCACAGTACTCTGACTGGCTGATGACGGCCAATAGCTGCTCCTCTTCAGTCGAGTAGTCAAAGTGGACTGAGTGCTGGTTTCCACCTGGAGACGGTCTGAGTCTAGTCAGCTCTGTGTTGTTGTGCTGGATCACCATCCATGTGTTCTCCTCTGGTCAACAGAGAGAGACAGACACAAGAAAACAACCATTACAACCATGAAAATTACACCATATGGCTATAAAAAGTCTTAAGTATTGAGGGAAATATTATTAATACAGAAAATAGTGACACAAACAACCACCATACTGTTATTTTTGCCTGTTTTTTGTTCCTCCTCAACATCATTTATAACCTTGGTAAATATAAATCAAGTAACATAAACCAAAATCAACAATGACAGTGACTCAAACACAAAGCAGTTCCCTTTACAGGAAAGACAAAAAAACAAAACAGGACAAAATCAATTTTAAAAAAAAGTAAGAAAAGGAAGCCCTGTACAGTTAGCAATAAGACATAAGTAATAATCCAAATAGACACAGAGGGGATTTGCTCAAGTGCATTCCGAACATCTTATTCAAGAAGGATATAATTGCTTTCCAAATATTTTTTGCCTTTTCATGGCCCCTTCCTGTTTCAATATGATAATGCACAAAAACCAGATTTTAGTGTGAAAGAAGTTGACCAGTCCAGACAAAACCCTGGCATCGACCTCATCCAACACCTTTGGGATGAATTGAAACACCAACTGCCAGCCAGGCTTCATTGCCCAGTGGCCAAACTAACTACTGGTCTTGTGGCTGAGCAAATTCCTTCAGGTTTCAAAATCTTTTAAAGCCTTCCCAGAAGAGCAGCAGATTAATACCCGTTGTTTTGGAATGAGATTTTCAACAACATATTGTTCGGGCATCCACATATTTTTGGCCATGTATTGTATTTAATGAGCAAATACAGAAGGAAAGAGACATAAAAACAGCAGAGAAGAGAGACCAAAGTGATTATTCATACTTATACTATTATGTAAATCAGGTAAAGCACTGACACAGACTGGGAGAAAGATATATATCGTACGGAGAAAAGACAAGGAAAATAAAAAAGAACAAAGTTCTTTATCACCATGATACAAATTATATAAAGCACCAAGACAGATGGACAGAGCAGGCAGAAAGATGAATGGGTGGAGGGGGGGAACTGAGGTAGAGAAGGGAAAATAAAGAGAGAGAGCCTTGTAGGAAAGGTTGGTGGAAGATAAAGTAGATCAGAGTGTGATGAGAATCATCATTTACAATTATGTAAATGCTAATCATACAAAACACTGAGTGATAATGGGAGGATGATGAGGAGTGGAAGTGTGTGTGTGTGTGTGTGTGTGTGTGTGTGTGTGTGTGTGTGTGTCACCTGTCATGTTGCAGTAGACCAGCTGTGGTTTGATTGGTCCGCTGCCGTCCACGTCGATATAAAAATGTCCCGACGTGTTGCCGTTATGTTTGTACGCCTCGCAGGACTGTTCGTACACAGCTGGGAGGAAAATAATGAGATCAGCTTCAACAGTCGAATCAACATGAATCACATCAACGCATCAGCTCTGACTGTGGAGGATTATGAGTGCTGCTTCATACGTATGTATCACCACTAAATCACAGTCTCAAAACCAGAGTGAGGAAAATAATCTGAGGTTTTATTTCTGCGGCGGCGTCCCATAAAGTAAAGATGAATCCAACTGGAGAGGACAGTGATGACTGATGGGAAAACAAAGACTCAGTAAATAAAACAAAGACCTTTATCAGTCCTGCCTTCTTCCTCTCTCTCTCCATAAGTCTTCCTCCCCTCCTCTCTCTGCCTCACACTCACATACATCAGTGTATCCTCTGCAGTCAAAGAATCAGGCCCTTCGAGTCAAATCCATATCTAAAGGTTCCCACACTCTGCTCACCTGCTTATCTCTCTCTCTCTCTCTCTCTCTCCCTTCTCCATAGCTAAAAGCCTTTTATTCATTACGTTCCCTTAGTGTGGTTAGAAAAAAAGGTTTCACAAAAACATTGGCAATAAAAATGAGACCAGAGATGAACTGTGTGGGAAACTCTTCTCTTTTGGTCTTGAGGATTTTACTTAAGGGAGTCTGCACAGAACTGGTAAACCCAGCCTGTGCTCACAAGAAAAAAACGACTGCATAGGTCAAAAATTCAGCCAGCAAAAATGACCTAATTATAATTATGACCCGGGGAAGTTGAGATGATGTCAATGTAAGGTCACAGATTTTCATAGGAGGAGGCGTGTTGGGTGGATGGCGAGATGTAAATAGATGCAGGAGAACGCTGTTTGCTTTCCGTTTCCAACTGCGAATGTCACATTTCTTACTGCAGGACAGTTTTTTACTGTTGCCATGATGATGAAGGTCTTAACTTCAAGGAAGTAGTAAGGAAGAAGTAGTTTACTTACTTCCTCCTCTTTAAAGAAGTAGCAAGGAAGTAGTCTTTAACCCACACCAGGTTCAAGTGATCATTTTAGCCCAAACCATGATCTTTCCCTAACCCTAACCAAGTGGTTTATGTGTCTAAACCTAACCAGACCTTAATCACGGCATCATTCGGCAGCATATTATAAACTGCTCCTGTGGGTCATTCTGGAGTGCAGGTGCAATCGACCTATGTGGTCGTTTCATTAGGAGGATCACCTGCTCAACCTCTACAGCTGCAGGCTCATTTATTCTTTCAGTATGGTCTCATAAATATTCTGCAGTATTATTCACACTTTTTCGTTCTTTGTAACGTATCACCTACTCTACATCACAGAGGAAGTGTGCAGTTTATAACTGCACTGCACAGTATTGCTGGAAAGTGCATCTGTGATTGGCACTCCCACCATTATAAGTTTTCTGGGTATCTTTACATATGCATAAATGAAATAATGGAGACTACTGACGTGTACATACTGTGTCACCAACACAGAACATTAATAGTGGTCTCCAGGCTGCTTTATTCATTTATTTTAATCCCTTTGTTGTTTCAGTGTGTGCTCTGTTTTCTAATACGTATACAATAAGTCATATTTGTTGATCTTCTCAGTTTGCTTCTAGACTGAAATTACTGCATGCATAAGTTACTGTCTGTAAAAGGAAATTCATTTTGTGCCGTTATTGCTTGGTTTCTCTCACAGTTGATTCTAATGACCATTTTTAAAAAGAGAGCCATGACAGCATAGCTCTCTTTCTTGCTCTCTCCCTGACTCCAACCCTGTCTCACAGAAATAGTGATTATGTACTTCTAATTTGCAACAGCAAACTCATTTAGGGGGAAACATAATGATGCCCAAATTACTCTTTATGTCATTATGATTGGGAAGTGTTTTTTAATGAATTGTGGTCTTGTTTAAATAATAAAAAAGTGAACAGTGACTTCAAACATGAGACATCAAAATCTGCCACAGAATGTTCAGTTGGGTTGAGATCTGGTGACTATGAAGGCCATAGCATATGATTCACATCATTTTCAGACTCATCAAACCAATCAGTGACCCCTCATGCCCTGTGAATTGGGGCATTGTCATCCTGGAAGAGACCGCTCCCATCAGGATAGAAATGTTTCATCATAGGATAAAGGTGATGACTCAGAACAACTTTGTATTGATTTGCAGTGACCCCTCCCTCTAAGAGGACAAGTGGACCCAAACTGTAACAGCAAAATACCCCCCACAGCATAACAGAGCCAAACCAGATCCCCTCACTGTAGGGGGCGAGCATTCACCCGGGGAGAGAGAGAGACAGGGTATGACATGCAACAAAGGTCTGCTGCCAGAATCAAACCACAGACATTGCAGTTATGTGGCATGCATCTTAATCAGTAGTCTACCTGGACGCAATGGAATAGAGTTTCATGTGAATGTAATATATGCTGTTAATGTTTGACACATACGCTCTGATGAGGATGCTGACTCTCCCCCAGGAGAAGGTAGACTAAGCCTACAGGTGGATTCTGGGGTGAAGTTGGGATTTTTGAAATGCTGTATGAACAGCAGTAGCAGAAAGCAAGAGTATATCTTTCATAGTGTAGCATCAGACATGCAGCAAAAGAATGACTAGAGCACTAGTGGCTTAAGTACACCCTCATGATTAAAAGACTGCACTGCAGTGAGAGTGTATGCCACGTGAGAGTAGCAGCTGACTTCAGTTGACTGCCTGAACTAGCATGCAGACTTGCGTCATTTCTAGTAGCCAGGTTGGGTCAATAGGGGTCCACAGCACTCTAGCGGGTTAACCCAGCCCTGCTGTCCAGGGGCCATATGGTGATGTTGTTTAACTGACAGGTGACTTACAGCTGTGGCAGGTTGCTCCACTGTAGCCGCTGTCAGAGCAGTTACAGTGGAAGATGGTCCAGGACTGACTGCAGCGGCCGCCATGTTCACATCGACTAGGAGAACACCTGAGAGAGAGAGAGAAAAGTTTATTGTGAAGTTGTTTTTTCAGTCTCAAACAATACTCTGATATATGTGTGTGTAGGAGGAATTTGAAGGTTTAATTTTTGCTGTCAGTAAAAGAAGAGAAAAATGTATTACCATGGCATTCTTTTATAAATAAAGAAACAGCAGATTTGAAAAAATCCATTTGCTTGTTTTGGGCAGGTTGAACATTTGGAAGCAATTCTTCAAGTTTTACTGCCAAAAAACTTTGAAAAAGGAGAAGAAGCACTCAATGCCAAAAAAACACCTTTCATCTGTTATCATGGTTATCATTTTTATTGTTTGAAAAAGCATCTGAAGCATCTTTTATGCTTTAGCTGAGTCATTTATCTTACAATGAATAAGCAGCCTCAGTCTGTTTGTAGACACTTTGACAGGAAAAACTTGCCATCGGGATCAAATCTCTGAACTTTTGGGGTTGCTTTATAGATTATACTAGATACCGATGATCAGCAAAAAATGTTTTCTATCCTCTAAAAAAATGCTTGAAATAAATTTCAAAATTAGTCTGTTACATAAAGCTTTTTTTATTAAATGGGCAGAAAGCATTTTAAATTATGTTTACTAAAGTATGTTGTTTGTGTCATGGTCAAATGTGTGTAGGAGGGTCAGTAATAACGTAACTAGTGCGAAGAGAAAGTATTTCATTTTAATATTTGGTAGAGGTCATATTTTCCATTTATGTAACATGTTGTGGGTGGTTGCTGAATTGAAAAAAAACCCCATCTGTAACATCTTTGCTTCTAATGATGACTGGAGAGACAATTCAGAATCAGAAGGTTTGCACATACAAGGAATTTGCCTTGGTGTTTTGGTGCATAACAGTCAAAGATATACACAAAATTACGTAATCCTACATAATATAGAAAGATAAAGAGAGAAATTTACAATAAAACATATTGATATTATAAAATATATTCTAAGTGAGAAAAATATTGACCAGGATTCTGGCTTTTAGCTCGAATCCTACAAATAAGTTCTCCAATCAGCTGTTCTTTGCCCTCTTTTAACAATTTCTTTTGCTTGAATTTATCAAAATGTCTGTCAAGTTGACAAGACAGACATCTGCCTACACAAGATCTTGGAGACCTGACGTGGTCCGTCGCATCAAAAGTCCTTGAAGCTTGATTTTTCATTGTACATTATCCATTTTTTACACTTGATCATGACATGCTGTTTAGCTGTTAAATTCTATTATTATTAGGCACATATTGTAATACCATTATTGTGTGGTTCCAAAAATAAGATACAACTCTCACAATACTCTGATGGATGTGTGAAGGAAGGTTTTTTTGCTGTCAGGTAAGAAAGAAGAGATACATTTGTTACAATAGTATATATTCTTTTAAAAATACTGAAACATCAGATTTGAAAAATGTATTTTCTTGTTTTGGCAGTTTGAACATTTGGAAACAATTCTCAAGGTTTTACAGCCAAAAAAACTTTGGAGAAAAAGCACTTTTTTGAAAAAGCTGTCAAAAAAGGAGAAGAAAAAAGCACCTGAGCCACTTCCATTCACTAAAGAAGACCATGAGATGTGGTTCAATGCTACAAAAAGCCTGTCGGTAGATGTTTGAGCTTGAATATTCTGTTCCATATGCTGTTCAAGAATGAACTTCCACGCTCAAAACGTCAAACCCTCCACTTCTGCCTCCTGCTCCACCTATACCGCAACCACTCTCTCCCTCTCCCCCTCCTTGTGTGTCTGTGTGGAAACAGGTGACAGGCCCTTAAGAAGTGGAGACAGGTGTACCGGAGTCAGGCAATCGGCTGCCACTCATCATGATTAATCCTGCATAAATACCTGGTTCAGCATCCACCTTGTCACCAGATCGTTGACTCTGTTCACACAAAAACCTCCCTGTTTTCTAGAACCTGCTCTGCCTGGCTCCCCTCAGCATCCCCTCTGCCCCACTCGGCCCCGGCTTCATGCCCTAACCTCTGCCCCAGGTTTCCAGCTTCATGCCCAAGCCCTCACCCCAGTCCCCCAGCTACCAGCCCAGCAATAAACTGCCTTGCAGCTTTATTCTCTGCATCCTGTCTCTTTGTGCTGCAGTTGGGTTCACTAGCCTAGTCCTAACACAAAATAATCAATTGTTTTTTGTTTGTGCAATAGCAGCACGATCACATTTTTTAAAAAAAACACAACTGAACTGAAAACCTTGGGTTCCTGATTCACCCAGGGATTATTTTGAGATGATAGAAAATGTAGTTTGACATCATTACAGGGCTTTATTTTCTCCAGATTCTTCAATTTTGATGAAATTAACACAGTTCAGCCTCTGATCTACACTGTTACTGGGAAGATACATAAAGATAATTTGACTTCATTCTACTAAACTGTGAAATAGAGAAACAAACACAGACAGACAGACAGAGAGGACTAAAAAAAGATGATGCATCTTGCTTGCTAGGTGTTGCTCTGTCTGAGGAAACATGTTGCCTGTTGGCATGTTACATTACAGCCTCTTCGTCTCTTGCTCTATGTGCACTTTTCTTGATTTGTTTGCAAGACAGGTTTTGATAAATATTTTCATTTTTTTGCATTCAATGTGAAAAACTATCTTTGTGTTGTCCCTAGGGACGGGTATTGGTACTCAATACCGAAATAACACAGTACCAAAAAGTATTGAACCTCTCCACTCTAACGATACCTGCATTCGATCCTTTTTGTACCCAGATTTAGAAAATAAAATGATGAATATTTGTATGGTTTTGCTCGCAGCCAATCACCACAAGCATTCTTCGGTGTAATGCGACATGTGATTGGCCCATTACTGCAGCAGCTACAACTCAAACAGTCTGTGGTGATAATAATTCATTGTACAGTTTTGTACAGTTATTTAAAAAATATATTTCATTAATTTGAACACTTTAAAAATGTATTCATGTAAAAATCATTTGGATGGGGAGGAGTGGTGGCATTTTACGCAACTGAATGCTTCCATTCACATGATGGGTATCAAATGAAGTAGAAAAAAAAGGTATCGAATGAAATAGTCTATTGGTATCGATATCACTTTATGGGTACTGGTATTGTTATTTTTTAAACGATACCCAGCCCTAGTTGCTCCTGTCTGGACCTTTCTATGCTCTTTTCACCCACTGCATCTGACTTATTTGACTGATCTTATCCACACAGGTTGCACTCCATCTGTTCTGAGGGCTGGCTGGTTCCTCCGAGTGGTTAAACAGAAACACTCACACATGCACACAAAACATAATAATATAATACTAACCACTTTTAGTCCAATTCCATCTCATCATTTCTCAGTTCTGTATTTGAGGGTGTGTACTGTATAGTGTGTTTTTGTGGTGGGATTCTGCATAATTCTGATTATATAATAATATTATGCATATTTTCAATACTAAATGTAAATGTACAGTATGTGACAGTGTTTGAGTGTGTGTTTGCTCAGACAGGGATATTAAAGAGAAAACAGATGACTGTACAGAATAAAAACGCAGACTCAGTAGATTGTCAGCATGCTACAGTCAGGTTTTTTATCTCCATTTATCTCTTTACTGTTTTGATCTAAAGTGAGCTAGTTAGCATTCATTTTAAATTAACAGTTTGGGTGGAGCTTCACTGTGCTGGTGTCTCTTGTTTTGATATATGAAATATGATTTCTAGTGTCATCAGTATATTTGATGGCTGATAACATTTACAATCAGTTCACTCACTGTCTGACTCAACTTTTGCTGTAATTGAGAAGCTCCTTGCGGGTTTGATTTCCAGTCATGCTGTTTGCTTGGGCTAATAATAGACTTTATAGGCAGCAACAATAAAACACACACACATACACACAACTATAGATGTAATAACCTCCTCTGAAGTATGACCACCACACTGAAGCTGTGCTGTTGAGTCCATTTTCCACCTGACTTTTACTGTACAAAATATCCCATGGGGCCAAAATTCAATCAGCAGGATTACAGTGTGAGAGCATATGGTAGACTTTTTTTCTGTCTTCACCGGGAACCAGAATTTTTAGTAGGTTTGTTCCAGTGAGCAGTCATATCTATGCAGGAACTGCATTCTGCTGAATAATAATATGATTAATGCAGACACAGTGAGACATTTAATTAAAACCACTGGAGCAAATTCCCCTAATCTGGCAGGGTATGTGGTTATTTCAATATTAGTGTGTATGTTGGTGCTTACATTCAATTCACTGTATATGTGGCATGTGTGTGTTTGTATGTGTGTTACTGTGCGTGCTGTTTATGCCCAAGAGAAGGGTTTATAATTGCTGTAATTGTCCCATTAATTGTGCTGCAATTTGGCATGATTGGTTCTGCTCTCCATCCTGTCTCTCCCGTTCGTCTTCTGAGGTTGAAATGACTGCTCTGATCCTGAATTGCCATCAATAACATACAATGATCATCTTGCCACCCACAAATTACATTAGAAATATGTATCAGGAGGTCTAAAATCTGTTTCTCTTTCTCAGGTCATTTCAATTTAACTACAGTTGTTACAGTTGTATCAAATAATATCCAGTACCTAATAAAGGTATTTTTTTTAAAGCTGTTGTAATCAATACTGTATTTTTGTGTTAACAATGGACCGAATGTGTAATGTGTAAGGTGTAAATTGTAGTGACGAACCCATAGAGAATTGTCACCCAACACTGCAATTCCTCTCAGCTCTGAGGAGTGTTTTAATGTCTTGCAGCACATTGTTTTGGTTTTACAGCCTGCAACTTGTTTTAGTTCATTCTCATGGCTCTCACTACCCAGCAGCAACCAGCAGACAGGCAAAGTTAGCGACTAGCTGGTGAACACAGTGGAGCATTGACCAGCTAAAGAGCTTGATGGACAATGCAAATGAATTATACAACTGTTGCTCTTCATGTGTTCAATATGTAATATGTATGTTTGCTGAACACATTCTCCATAACAACCTTACAATGTAATAATATATCAATGTTATGTTGGATGGGGTTGTAGTCAGGGCTCTGCAGGCCAGTCAAGTTCTTCCGCAGTAAACTGGAAAACCCTTTCTTTATGGACCTGGCTTTGTGTGCAGGGACGTTGTCATGTTGAAAGAGAAATGGGCAAAATAAAAACTGTTGCCACAAAGTTGGAAGGACACTGTTCCCCTTAATTGGAATAAAGGGTCTTAACCCAAACAATGACAAGCACAGCATGACCAAAAGTACACAAAAATATGTGGACATATTATGTGGCACAACCAGGAATGTTGGTATTACATGGCCAGCTTCTTAAACCCTTTGGCCACCACGGCATCCCATTCCAAGTGGGAACTGAGTGTAGTTTAGAAAAAAAGTTCACAGTTGAATATCAGCACAAATACAACAAACAGGATTGTCATAGTTCTTGTATTACACCTCTGGTTTCCACTGAACAATAATTGTATATTCCACAAGGGAGATACTGTGAGTGCGTGTGCATGCTTATGGTTATTTGTGTGTCTCTCTCTCAAATAAATTGGTCTGCCAACAATGAAAAGGAAAGAAAATCATGTTTCAAAAACAACAAAAAAGTTGCTTCTCAAAAAATGCTGTATAACAAAACAATCACGGACAGAAGAAGCAGTTCTGCTTAAGAATCAACAAATCACACTAGTGTTTGACAGAATAACAATGCAGCAAATGTTCTCTGTCAAATCAACTTTTTGTGTTTAACACTTAGAAAACACTGCTCACTAAATTTCTTCTTATAAGCCAAGAGAAAGTATTCTGTCTAAATTAGATATTTGAATAAGTGAAAGACAAAAAAGCTTTGAAAATGGTCGGCTGACAACAAAATTACAATTGTTATTATAAAATATGTCCTTAAGGTGACAAATTGAAAAGCTACATGAATACAAACAGTAACACTTAAATCCACAAGAATTTCTGTTCACAAGTAAATTATATCAGTCACCTTAAGAAAAATCTTCATGAAAACTTTCTCTGACAGTATTCAAATGTATCAATGACAAGGATGCATTATTATGATTCATTCTCAACTGGCTAATGTTAATATCATTAATGAAAACTATGACTAAATATTTTCGTCAACTACCTTTTTTCCATGACTAAGACAAGACGATGACGAGACAGCCCTGACGTCATTAAAAACTAACTGTGACTATATCAACATAACAAAAGAAAACAAAAGAAGAAAAATAAAAACTTAACCAAGATCTTTCTTTATTTTCGTTGACAAAAAAGAGGAGTGTAGCGTGAGCAGCACGTTAGCAGAGCAGCAATGATTGCTCTGTCTATATTTCTACACTTGAGGCGTTCAGGTGCAGTGTTGAGTGTAGGTCACCCACGTTTTGGAAGCGTTCAGAGCCCGATACACAATGACTGTAGTTAAACGCATAAAACAGAGGAACTCCAGGTCACGTTTACATGTATATAGTGCGAGTGAAATGTGAGCCATTACGCAGCCCATGTAGACAGCTGTAGTGATTAAAATAGCATTTTATAACTTACCTTTCCTCGTCATGGCTGTTGTTATTCTAGCAAACCTTGCCTTGTTTAACCTTTTATATTGATGCCATGTGAACTAGCTTGCTAAACAGCAATTTTGTTAACCTTATGTCATTATTAAGTCCATGGGGCATAGTTTTTTCTTTTCTTGTTAACACCAACCTCAGATCTATTTATTTTATTTTTTTAATGCAAGCAGATTGCATTTGCCGTGTGTACAGTATTCTTTTCAATTTTATTAGGCTAACTACTTCTATTTTCATTGTTCAGAACAGAAAGGTATTTTTGTCATGTACTTAGGGTAACTAAAAAATTGGTTTCAAAATGTTTTAAGTCTGTACAGCTCTCAATGTTTTATAATAGTTTGAAAGAAAGTATTGGGCCCCAGTTGTTGAATTGTGTTGGTTGAAAATAAATATGAAAATCAGAACATGTACCATGTCAACATACCGTATCTAATGACATGATGTCTGGGGTATAACTGGGATAACTGGGTCTGAACTGTAGTTAATTTTCCATATGGTTGGTTTTTGGCCTGTTTATTGAGTGGCTCTTCCCAGCAGGATAGCTTAGTGGTTAAGGCAGTTGCACTGCAATGTCTTACAGGGGTGCAAATCCTTGTGGGTTCAAATCCCACTCATGGTATGAGTCGTCTGACAACATTGTGGTTACTATGTGAACACTCTACTTGTAACACAGTGTTAATGAAAGCACTTAAGAAAAAGAAGTGGTCATGTCTCCTTATTAGTGTAAACCTCACTCTTCATGCAGCATTGCTATAGTGTGTTTGTTATAAGACAAATGAAACCTATTTAAAGCATCCTTCTAGATTTTCATATAGAGACATGACATTCAAGACAAACTTGATGAGCTCATCATCCTTTAAAGGTTTATCTTTAACCTACTAAGCTCAGGGTTTCATTTAACTTGATTGGCTATGTTATCAGGATTATGAGGAGTCATGAACAACTATATTTAAATGCTCTTGATTAATGTCTTTGACAGATAACAACAGCATAGCTTAAAAGCATCTTGGAGATTATTTGCTGTTAAAAACAGGCAGCTATTATCACCAGGATGGCCGAGTGGTTAAGGCGTTGGACTTAAGATCCAATGGGCAGTAGCCCTCGTGGGTTCAAACCCCACTCCTGGTAATTTAATGTGTTCATTGATGTCCACAGTAGCATATCTGTGCAATGAAACACTAATTGTTTAGATTTTAAATTCAGATACAGCTCCTTGTATTCCTGAAAATATGCAAATTTTATTCAGCTTTTGATAGAGAAATCAGTAACTACCTTCAGGCAACAGCTGAGCTCTACATTTTCACAGGATTGTTTTCAGCCTTTGGCAAAACGTTGCATTCAAGATGCAATTGACACAAGTCCCACTCTTCGTAGGTGGTTTTTGTGAATTTCTTATTATTTCTTATTGCAGTATAATGCAACAGTTTAACAAAAGCCACGCTGTGTCCCAAATCTATATTCACTAAATCCAAAGAAATATTGACTTGATGATTCACATATTTGTTTACTGGTCACTCTTCATCTTCACAAGGTTGGTTTCTGACCTGTAAAGAAGATTTGTTGTCTCACCAGGATGGCCAAGTGGTTAAGGCGTTGCACTCAAGATGCAATGGACATGAGTCCTCGTGGGTTCAAATCCCACTCCTGGTAGGTGGATTTTGATTACAAGGAGTGAATAAGAAATGATGCTACAACTCAAAACCAGACACATCATCAGCACCCAGTCCAACCAGGATGGGGCACAGCAAAATCCATTCATCCTCACAAAATATGTCCTGCTGGAAGCTTTGTGACTGCTTGTTAGATTGTACTCTGGCAGAGCAGGGCTCTATTAAATTAAATGGTGCAACACAGCTAATATAATAGCCTCCTCCATGTTTGACTCTGCAAGTCTGCGATCCCTCAAAGGTCAGTACTGTCAATACAGCCGAAGCTCCATGCTGATTTACCTCACCTCTGTGAGAGAGTGTACTGATCAAGGCAATTGAATTCAGTCCAAAATTAGGTGATGGCTACGTCAGAGGTAATAGCAAAGCAACAATAATTTTGTCTTCCCTAATGTCAATGAACTTTTTTTTGGAAACTGACCTGTCGATGATTCCACACATGTCAATGTGCAGGTTGCTGTAGTTTCCCAGCTGCTTTTGCTGCACCATGATCAGGTCCACGTTTTGGTTGTCCAGAGTCAGGAGACGCATGCAGCCTTGGAAGATGTTAAAGGGGTTTCTGCATTCTTGCCTGTCATCTTCAGCAGGACAACCTGAACAGGAGAGATTGGGAACATCAGTTAGAGTGAATTGCGCATGACAGCTTTTATCCAGTGAAACAATATAAACTAAAATAACACATAAAACAATTTTATTTTACATATCACACTGATTAATTTACAGCAACTTCCTTGTGGCTATTTGAAGCTTAACAGGTTTAACTGGTAAGAGATGACCTGTTCCACTCTTACCACCAAAGAAGAGGTGACTTTCTATGGCAACAGGGAATGAGGGGCTGGCATGAGCGGTGCCTCCTTCTTCTTTATCCACAGTGATGGTCAGACGACCTTGTCTGGAGTTCAGCTCTACAGAATGCCACTGACCGTCATTCAGACCAGAACCTGGGAACCAAATACACATTAACACACACTGCTGAATATGTGAACTTGTTCAAGTGCACAGCTTTCCCATGCTTGGCCTTTGCTTTGACCTTTGGTGAAGGGAAAGCATGGGCAGTCATGTTGTAATGGCCAAATTTAGATAAATTATAGCATCACAGTATGTGACATATGTACTAAATTGCTATTTAAAAAAAGTAAAAACAAAAACTAGTAAATATTTGTCACAATAAAACTGTGCTAAATTAATCTTTTACAAAATGATCAATCAAGACTTAAAACTTTATGAATTTGAGGAAATGAGTAGTGAGCAGACTTGGCACGAAATGTAAGGGTGGTGCAGAAATTCATGTGTTTGCTGTGTGAAAACAAGCGGGAGCAGGTTACACAGGCATCTACATTACTTCCTGGATCCTCTGTGTGATTGACCTGCTCCAAGGAACCAGCAGGGCTGTGTACATTGTTAACAGTTGAGCGAATAGATCGATATCCCATTATCTTCTCTATTTTTCTTACAGACAATGCTTTGCTTTAAAATACACCCTAGTTGTCCTACAGTAGTGTCTGCTTACAATCATCAGCCAGCGTGATGTGGATGTGTGACCGGTGTTCTGGCAATAAAGAAAATAAAGTAGATAATAAGAAAAGTTAGACTTCTGAACTAAGTGTAATTGTTAGAGAATTCGCTAGAAAGAGAGGTACTTTAATGTGCTTGATGGTTCAAATCCCAGTCACGATTTATGAGAAAAATTGTTAGAATTGATCATTTGATAAATCCCTCCCCCTGCACAGCCATCATCCAATCATAGCTTGGCAACTGTAGCTAGGCACAGCAGGCCTGTCAGGGGTCATGGGTCTGTAGTGAAAGCAGAAGTATAAAAAATGCATTAAAAAGTGTGTTTATCTGTTCTAACATAAGCTGCGATTGTTAGCATGTCCAGCTAACAAGCTTACTGAACATTATGCCCAGAGCCAAAGAGGGCATCAATAACTGACTAATGGTTACATTAGTTTGTGAGGTCAGGTTATGTTTAAAAAAAAAAAAAACACGACCAGCACATCCACTGTTTGTTAACAGCTCTGTCCTGCTCTTTATTGAATTTAGTCTTAGTCTTTTAGCATAACATCATGTATGCAGCCATCAAATGCATATTAAGAATCCTTTTACAAGATTTTAGTTTAGCTATTACTTTGATATCTACACCTGATAAAATCTGCCAACAGAAGTTGTCATTTCAGGCAGACACAGAAATTTCAAGAGGTGTATCTGTCACCATTACCACTGTAAACTATTTATGTGCCGTGCGATGACCAGTGTTGCCAACTGTTGCTGGATGTTGCTGGATGACTTCACATGCTTATTTGCCTGTCTGTGACATCACAACGTTACCACATATAGCCTAAACAAGATTATTTAAAAATGAAAGTAAAGAAAATGAAATCAAACTGAAAAAAAAAAAACACTCTGGAATAACTTTTGCAAACTCTGTGTAAAAAATCAAACTTGAATAGTTAAGACAAGTTTAGAATAAAAACACAGAAGAAGAAGAAGGAATACCCTGGTCAAACAATGCTGATCAGTGATTGGTCGTTAGGTACGCACATTCTCAGCTCATTCATGTCTCTGTCTTGCTGATGATTGGTCAACTGAAGGTCTTGCTCCTCTGTCCCACTCACTGAACACAGTCGGTCCAGAGAGCCACAGCCACAATAGCACACATTCACTAAGAAATACTGGTGACTCCTTTTAAGGAGGGGATTTAAGATCTGCCCAAAAGCTTGCAAGATTTGTTGCTGAAAAAATCTGATGGCCTTTCATACTTTCTATTGACTTGATTTATGGTTTAATTAATTTCAAATGTTTGGGATGAGAATGACATGGAACAGAGGGGCTAGCTCAGTCTTATGCACATAGGAGTTTACTCAATATCTATGCAAGACAAACCAATAACTTAACTGTTAGTGGTTGGACGTGGATCTGGAGATTTAATCTATTTTGGGATTAGACTAACCTGTGCTGAGCTCCAGCAGCGCCCTGCCAACTTTATGGATCTGTAGCCGGAGTCTGGCCTCACTCAGGTACAGCCAGACCACGCCCCCTTTCTGAGGAAGGTCAAAGGTGAGCAGAAGCCCCGCCTTGTTCCACGTCCTGAACTGAAACCCCATGGACACACCCCCGGAGGTGGACGCTGTCGCCCCCGGCAACTGGAGGAAGCTCTGGGGGCCTGGGAACGTCACGGCAACGGAGACTGGCTCAGCACAAGAAAAGGTCACATTGCCCTGAGACAGAGGGATGCAGAGAGGGGAGGTGAGACAGAAAAATGATTACAACAGAGATTAAAAAACAACAACAACAAAAAACATGAATATTAATCAGTTGCAGAGGGCGTGTCGATGTGACCTCATGTCGCAGTGATCTCATCAGCAAGTCTCCTTAAAGAGGACACCGGTATACCAGAATGATAACAGCAAGGCTCAGAATAAGATTAAGAGAGCAAACTGAAAAGTCACCTAGCGTAGAGGTAAGAGAGATAAAGAATGAAAATAAAAAAAAACAACATAGCATGTAGTATGCTCACTGCTACAATATCTTGACATCACTGTTACAGTCCATTGATGTAAATAATGACACTGGGTCCATTGCTAAGGATGAAGCAGTAATATATTACAGTCTCAGCTCTCTGCTGGGAATATCAGCCTGCTATCTTCAAAATACTCCGGAAACACAGATGACATCTAAAAGCCCTTTGTGGTGCAGTTAAAGTGATGTACAACAATTTAATGTCGGAGTGGGCTGTATCACTGCTCAACACAAAGGAAAAAGTTACCTTAAAAGACCTCAAAATCCTTAAGACTCCTGTACTGACACATCAATTCTCCTCCACCCAGAGTCACACATTTTCTTTATATTAATCCCTCCTTCACTGAGCCATATGAAGAACCATCTTCTCACTGTATTAAATTTGTGCCTGGAACCTTATAAGAGCCTCTATTAGAGCTTCAGCCATGCATGTGAATTTCTGAACCTCTTTACCAAGAATTCATGTTTTTTCTCCTGTCTGGACCTTCATTGTAATGAGATACCAGTTATTACTCCCGGCAGAAACGCTTCACAGCCTCTCCCCAATTCACTCATCGTGAATGTAGAAACATCTAAAGGTCTAAATGGCCAAGATGAGGAGGCATTAGTGAGAGGCTAATCACTCCGTCTACACTCCTCTGTCCTGGCTTCATTAACCAGCAAGCAGCTCATTTAGCAACACGAGCATCCACATCAACCAACAGCGTCTGACACTTGACTGCTAAAATTCAATCCCTGCAGGGACAAAAGGATTCTATAACACATACACTGTGCAATAAATCTAACTGAAACAAAATTGATTCTTATAACCTGCTAAATTTAACCCACAGGAAAAGCTAAGACAAAATTATACATGATGGTCTGTGGTTCTGTATGCACTGCATTGAATAACTGGTGAGTATTTAATATTTACAATTCACAAAAGAAAAAAAAAAACACTAAAAAGAATATGTTATCAGAATTTATGGAGGGCCACAATCTGAGGCAGTCAGAGCAGATTTTGGCTTCAGTGGCCCTTCTCCAGCAACTGACGCTAAAACCTAAGAGTAAATACAAACTGGGTGGACTTATTAAGTATTACCAACATGTCACCCACAGTATGTTACACTATATTGCTAAAATTTAAACTAAAAAAAATATTTAAAAATAATTTTGTACAGCCCATAGTTTTCCATCTCCCTTACTTTCATTACAGTTTTTCAGCACTGTTTTATAATTTACACTATGCATGAACTATATTTTATTTTCAGACCATACCATCTAATGCTGCACTTTTAGGTTTATGGGAATTTCTACCATGTGGCAAAAACTCTTCTTTAAGCTTCTGTAAGTTCAATAGAAAAACATTGCAACAGTTCTTATATCACAAGGCTAACCTGTCTTTTAGGTAATGCTAACTTAAAAGGGTTAGCTTAATTTTATAGCTTAGTTTCACAGTATCCTCTTGTCTGTTTTCACATATACACACTGTAGCCCACAATTAATTGGGGTTACCAGAAAATTAGCTTAGCATTTTAACATAGTGGTCATCCTATAAACAACACTGTAGTAATTACTAATACAGTATATTATAAGTCATAAGTGATTGTAGAAATAGTGTCATTGAACCAGGTCTTTTGAGTTAGCTTGATTTTACAGCTTGCTAACAGCAAACTTACGGTGGTTTCAGATCCAGTGCATGAAAGCAAATAGTTTGTGTGAGGTAGTGCGCAGAATGAAGAGCAATGGCTAACTAGGATTAAACAGACTACATGAGAACATAAAAGTACACAATATAAATTTTCAAACTTTATTTATTCAAGCTATATTTCTGCAATGCTTGGGATTTTGTACTCAAGTCCATAGGATCACTGAGTCTTAAATCTGGGAGATGCACAATATTAACATCCAACATCATTCTTGGTTGCCACCAAAACTTCTTCCTCTTGTGGACATGCCTGAGGTCAACTTAATACTCTCTTCTGATAAAAATATTTAACTAGCTACTATTGTTTAACTGGCTACTTCTAAATGTCGGACCTTATTATCAGATGGTTGTGTTTAGCTACATTAACTCACCATTACTGTAACTTGGTGGCCATTGTGTTTCGCTACTTCTATCAGATTGAGGCCATTGTACAGCAGGTTTTCCAGGCAGCCATGGAAGTTCCTCTTGGACAGGACTGGTTTCTGGACTACCCCAACACTCAACTGTATGGGATCAAAAACACAAAGACATACCCACAGACAGTAACATGCACATGAGATAATAGAAATATGTACTGTATGTGTATGTAGCTTTGTGTCTATACATTTCTCCACACCTGCTCAATTTCCCAGTGGTTAAACTCTGCAGGAATCTGAACCCTTAATGTGTTTTTGTCCACAGTGAGGTTGAGGTGAGAGCTGCGCCGCTCCACTGCTACATGGTGCCAATGCTGGTCATCTAACAAGCTGCCGAGGGAGGCAAGACGTCGAGGTTCAGAGGATGAAGTCCTGCCTAGAAAAGCGGAGAGTGAGGAAGAGGAAGAAAGGAGTTAGCGGGAGATAAGTGCCAAGAGGAAGTATTTTCTGATAGATATATCAGTTTGAAGATTGTTTTCACTCAGTTATCTGAACTAGTGTTGAGAAAAATGAACACCAGCCCAGTAGGTTCTTTATTGTGATGAATATTTTAATTTTCTCAGCACTCCACAGAGAGGAGCATGCCGAGGTCAGCCTATCTCATCTCATTAGGGACTACTGGATATCTGCATAACTAGAATTTGAGAACTGAAACCAAATATGTGATAAGACGTGATTTGAAAAACTGCAGAGGAAACATAGTGAGACATCATTAATGATAGATGAGCATCAGTACTGTAGGTCCAAATTAGTGGATCCATTTCTGCATTTCCCCCAAAGTACTAGAAGAGAAACTCTGTGTTTCTGCTGAGAAAAGGAACTGTAGAAAGAGCTGAATACAGTCAGTCATTAAAAATGTATTAGATATTCTTTAGGGGGAGACAATTTCAACTTCAGAGAGAGAAACAGAGACAGACTTGATGGACAAATGTATCTTCGATGTTTCAACCCATTTTGTGTGAAAAAAAAGGTTCATCTAAAGAGAGTAAGTACGATACAGAGGAAGTCTTTCCTGTCAAAACGATTACTGTGATGAGTTATTTGTTTACAGTCTAGACAAGTGGAAAGAGACAGTGCAATCAATATTCAAGGAACAATTGCACTTAAAAACAAATAGATCACTTTATTGGCATTGATTGATGGAATAATTATTATGTTGTAGCAGGTGGAAAAGAGAGGGAGAGGACCTTATGACTGAGTGTTTCATTGGATGGATGATCTGATTACTGCTTGAATGACTGGAAAGAGGAAGCAGGAATCAATATGAGATTAGAGAGGAAATAAAAAGAAAATCACTCTATTGATATTAATATATAGACACTTGTCTTGCTCGTGTCTTTAACTTTTTTCTTTTGCTTTTTTGTTGCTGTCTGTCTCTATTTACGTCAGTGTGTCCCTTTTTAAATATTATTGAGGTCATTGAGGTCATTGAAAATCAATCATACTTTAAAAACAAAAGAAGTGTCACCAATAATTGTGCATGTAGGTTTCTGACTGCACAGTCAGTAGTTTGAATCTTTGGATCAATTTGAAAATATCTTAATGTGGAATATGAAAAAGCAACGTTGTCCCCAGCGGACAGACTGCTGTCAATGAGGATTGTTACATGAAATGTGATGGGGTCATCAAAAATCAATAGGTTGCTTCCTGCTGGGAGCATGAATGTGCACAGCAAATACTATGTTGTAACAAGTAACGGGTCAACAGATATGAAATATTTAAAGATTGGTGTGATATTGCCACAAGAGGAAAGGTCACAGAGTCTCAAAAGTCAAAACATTTTTCGTCTTTGTTTTCAAGATATGTCGGTCATTTTATTACAAAGAGCTCTGCAGACGTCTGGGACTGTGGAGTGCAGTGAATCCATATGTGTGAGACTGTATGAGACAAACTAGTGCTTAACAAGAGCGAGCATGCTCAGCAAAATCTCCAGATAACAGTTTAAAAAACTGCAACAGTTTAAAAAACTGCAACATCACGGCTACATTTTTTATTAATGTCGAGGAGGGTCAGACTGCATGTGTTTGCCTCATTCTTGCCGCCTCTGCTGAACACTTGGAGGTTCTTTTCCTCCAAAGTAACCCCGTATCATATCTAGTCTGCAATTTCACTGCAGTTGTGACTTTAAATGTGATTACACAGCAAGAGGAACTGCTGTCATTGTGATCAGCTCCAAACATAATGTTTAAACCCTAAATGATTTCACAAGGTCACATACTGATGCCTGTAGCCTAAACATTTCACAAAAGCAAATATTTAAGCATATTGATGGTGTATAAAGATAAAGATTTACACTAGTGTGTCAGAACTCCAGAGCAAGAGGTTTCTTGTCTCAGTTAGATGCAGAAAAACGTATTCATGCATTTATTTCTTGTTGGTTGGACTACTGAAATGGCAGATGCAGACGAGACAGACAGACAGCATGCCGTTGCCAGAATCCTAACAAGAAAGAACAAATTTGATCACGTCACACCTGCTCTCATATTTCAGCATTGGCTACCAGTCAGCTTCAGAATTGACCACAACATTTTCCTCCCTGTATATAAAGCCCTAAATGGCTTTGCTCCACAGTACCTCTCTGACCTACTCATTCAATATGAACTCTTAGGTCTTCTGGCTCAGGCCTTCTAGTTGTTCCGAGAGTTAAAGCAACACTCGGTGAAGCAGATTTTGTTTTTTTTGTGGTCCTAGCTGTTGGAATACCTTGCCAGATTGTATTAGATGTTCATTAACAGTGTTTAAAATCAGACTGAAAACCTTCCTGTTTTCCTATGCATTTGATTTGTTTTATTGTGTTTAAAGTGTTGGATTATTCTACTTAGTTGACTACATTCATCTGTATGTGTATATGCTGTATATGCATGTTTTTGTGTGTGTGAAACACATTGAATCTCCCGCAAAAATGCGCTGTATTAAGTTTACCTTGCCATGCCTCCTCTCTCTGCTGTCACAAGGAAGGAGAGGTGAGGCAACTTTTCAAATGTATGTACCTTTCTAGCCTGTCGTTATAAGATACTGTAAAAATGGTTTGAATGTTCTGCTGCAGGTATTTTTTGGAGGTTCTAGAGAAGATTCTGCTTGTTTAAGATTTTTCTGGATCTTTAATGATGATATCTGTGTTCCATAATGTTCTGGGTGCACTGAAGGATGTTTTAGACACCAGTCAGATGCTTCAAGGCTGCTAAAATGTTGTTGCAGGTGCTGAGTTTAAATATCTGGCATGGCATATTGACTTGACCTAGATGTATGATTTCCAAACAACCCAGGAGTTCTAGACCAGTGGTTCTGATCCTTTTTGGCTTGTGGCCCCTTAAAATTAAGCAGCGTCTACATACGTACCCTCGACACCAGTTACACTTCACCGCTCTACCTAAAAGTTATTTTTCTCTCCAAACTTTTCAGATTGTTTCCTTTAAATAATTATTAGATGCCCTAAGAGAACTATCCAGCGTATCAAAAAAAAGCAAAGATTATAGAAAAGCTGAAAAAAATGAAAAGAAACGTGTATAGCAGAATAATGTCCTTTATTTTCTATCTGTATTTATCATCTTGTGCCCCTTCGGATTTATCTTATGACCTCTTGGAAGAATCCTGACACATTAGGAGTCAGTCACCGTTGTGGATTGCTGTGGATGCTCTAAAATGTGTGTACTGACAGCTCTTGTGGTTCTCATAAACAGAAATTTAAATCCGCAATACTCAAAACCCCTCAGCCATCATGTTGCACTGGAGTAGAACTCACCAACCCCTGGCATGTTTGTTTTTCAAAACGAATAAAGTGACAGGAAAGGAACGCGCTGAATTGTGATCCAACAAAGATACAATATATATACCAAACTGACATTTTGATGGATGTAAAGCAGAGAGGAAACACAATGGTTTTAGAATTTTAATAAAGCTGCATGTTTATTTTAGCTGTTAGGAGCTTCTGTAAACTAGTGGGCTAAAATTATCATTGAACAAAAATCAGAGAACTAAGGATGATATAGATTTAGGTTTGATTTGTGGACACAAAGCTGAAAGAAATGGGGAAAAAACAAGAAAAATCCTTTGACAAGGCCCTTTAAAAAATCCTCATAAGCTCATAAGGTGTAGATCCTGAACTCAGTCTGACCAAACTCAACTTAAATTAACTTTATCAGACATTATCAGACAGAATTTAACTACACAAGAGTTTTCCATTGACTAAAAACAACCAGTGCTTTTGTTCTTCTGTTATCCAGGACTGTGTTGCTGTTTCTGTGCAGGCTGTTACTCAGAGTTGCCTCATAAGCTCGAGGTCAGACTTGAATGTGTTAGTGTCAGCAGAGCAGAGCTCAGGGTCAATGCACACAGCAGATGACCTACATTACACAATCTGTAAACTAAAAAGCCTATGTAGAGAGAGAGATATAGAGAGAGAGAAGGATAGGAAACAGAGGAGAAGAAAAGGCAGGAGAAGAAGGCAGAGACAGAAATAATGAGAGGCAGAAAGATGAAGGGCATCCAACTCAAGATAAGAGAAAAAGAGGTAAAGAATTGCAAAAGCATATCCGAGAGACCAAAAAATGCAGCAATGTCAGGAAAACTTGGCGAGATAGACAGATGAAGAATTTACAGCTGGAAAAACTGAAAATGGCCTCCTCTGATATAACAAATAAAGGAAATGAATATCTCGGGAGACAAACCAAGACAAACAACAATAATTACAACAGAGAAGGAGGAAAACATAACAGAGTTGAGGGTGGGACAGAAACAGACAAAGAAGAAAGAAAAGAAAGACTGCTTGTTGTTGTCAGAGTTGGTCTGTCACAGCCTAAGCAGAGCTCCTCCCAATCTGTCTTCTCATTTCAATTGATGGCTTTAATTTCCTCTCGCTGAGCTGCGGTGTGTCTTTATGGTGACATCGTCTTTAAGGTGGAACTGTCTTCCTTTAAGTAGGCACAGATTCTTAACAGTGACACATTCTTCACTCTTTCTTTAATGTATTATCCTCTTTCTTTATGGGACTTGTTTCTATAACAGACAGAGGAAAGTAGAATAGAGGTAGCGATGGGAAATAGGGATGAGAATATGTGAAACAGGTGGCAGAGAGGAGCAGTGGAAAGAAGGACAAGAGGAAGAAATAGGATAGGATTGAGGAAGGTGTGTTATGAGAGATGGAAATGGGGCCAGAGAGAATGGAGGAGATTTAGAGAGTAAGAAAAAGGAGGAATAAAGAGGGAACGGATGGATGTATGGATGTATGGACGGACGGACAGACGGATGGATGGATGGATGGATGGAGAAAGTATGTCAGCAGCCAGATGGGATTCCTGGGAGGTGAACCATATGGTGATGATTCAGCATGGCAGCGTGACAACCTCTGGTTTAACACACACACACACACACACACACACACACCTTTGTACAGACTATAAACCATGCATCAAGTCTTGAGTCCAGCCCTAACACATGCTACAGTGAACGGTTACCATTCATCATGGCTGTAACTAGACAGAGATGCAGCAGCAGAGAGTGAGCCAAGTTATTTCAGAAGGGTTTATATTGTCCTCAACCTTTACACCAGTACAAACATAAAGTGATTTACGGTAAAAAAAAGAGACAAATAAAAAGTTTTCCTGCATCTTTCAAGTTGCCTTCAACCCTTTTGCAGGTAATCCTGACATTTCAACAGATTTTTGTGCAACACTCAAATGTAGCAGGTTTCTCAGTAGCTGTCAGTATCTGCCAGTAGATATCAGTATATGGTGTGTTGTACTGTACCTTGTCTGGACAGCAGCAGTAGCTTTCCTCTCTCCAGCTCCAGACTGAGGCTGAGTCCTCCATGTCCCTCTGCATGCAGCAGTGTCCCAGAATTCCTCAGGGTTTTAAACTTCAGAGAGACGACCTCTCTGGATATCCGCCTCGGTGTAGGACTCAACCTGTACACCAGACTGCTGCCGCCGCCATCCAAACTCACCACATCAGAGGCTGAAAAACAAAGTAGGGAGACATAGCATACATCGTACTGTCAAACAGCAGTGAAGCATTTAAACCAATACTTTAACAAAGACAAAAGCTTAACTATGAACATGTTTTTCATCTGACCGGGTAAAAATGTATTTAAGTGCTACTGTCACATCATCTTTTACTGTGTGGGGAACGTAGTCTTCAGAGTATTGTAACAGATAACCCGTGTTTCAGAGTTGCTGAATTTCATGAAATTTTGTGAACGTGTTAGTAAGTTAGTCTGATACAGTGTTTTTTAACAGAGTCTGTGTGCATCAGACGGTGAAGAGAAACCTCTCAGGGAGGACTGGATCTGTATTCTGTTTAGCACATTTCATAAAAACATAGCACCTTTGTTCTCAAGTTTGGGCTGAGCTGCGGTGAGATGATGCGAGTTGAGGTGAGAGGTGTGTGTGTGTGTGTGTGTGTGTGTGTGTGTTTGTGTGTGTGTGAGGGGAAAATGGGGTGTCAAGACTATTTGAACTCCCTTGCTATGAAACATCAATTTAATTCTCAAATTAAAACCCTGCCTCACACACACAGAAACACACATGCACACCCTTCTCCAACAAGGCGTTGTACTTAACATGCTGCAAAGTCACAAAAGCAAGTGACTGCAAAGGTCTTACGTGCCATTCGTCTACCTTATGAGTATGCAGGACTTATACTTTCGAGAGTTTGAATATAAAATAGTATTCAGAGGAAACAGTACATCATACTTAGAGGGGTGGTGAAAACCGCAAGATAAAAAAGAAAGTCCCTCGAGACACACACACACACAAACACACACGATCAACTGATATTTCTTGGGAGTCCTGCCTCACAGCATCAACATTATAGGGTATCTTTGGATTAGTAGCCTTTATGAAAAAAAAACTGTTATTTGTGTGAAATTTTTCCATAAATGCCAATGAGGACAAAACAATAAAGAGGAAAACAAAACCCCACAGCAGTAGTAGTCTCATGGATTAAATCTGCCCCCCCCCAAACAAAAATATTTGGCCCCCTCATGAAAGCTGACAAGCAGATGCTTATAGGAACGCAAAGCTGCACTGGTGCTGGCACTGGTGTGCATGGAACCTACAGCCAATATCAAGTTATTAGTCTGGCTTACTGGCTATATTTTCATGATTAAATATAACAGCAGTCAGGGCCTTGGTCTCTGTGGATTTTATTTCTGTAGACTAGAGTCATTTAAACAGACCTACAGGCTACAGAGTCCTTTAACAGTGTGCCTGGGTGAGTCTCTGCCTTGTCCACTGACACATCTACTCGCCATAATGGGCATAGATTGTATTTCAAATGCATCTCCAAGAGATATATTCACTGACATCTGGTTCATTTTGTGGAGATTTTGTTGACATTAAAGTTACTAGTTCCAGCTTTATTTTTAAATGTTTCATTTGTGACACACTCCATATAAAATACCTTTAATCTGCACTCAGCAAATTAAACTGACAGCACATGTTTATACGTCTAAAATTAAAAAAAGCTGTGACAGCTGAGGGTATGACATGTGCTTATTTTCATTTTCAAAAGCGAAAGGTGGGTCGACACAAGTGGGGAAACTGTGATATTTTTTTTTTTTGCGAGTGTGAGTCAACAGTGATATTAAGAATCTGCTGTGAAAGATGAAAGACAGAAGGTGAATGAGTTAAATATATGTTTTCAAATCTGAAAAACACCGTGCAACGTGTTTATTTTCATTCTGTTGATGCCAGGGCTGATACTGCAAATCTGTTGTGAAATATGCAAAATGGAAACAGTACCAATTAAAATGTTTACACAATATGTTTTCCAGCTATGGGGAAGTGTGAAACATGGTGGTTGTCACTGTTGATAACAGAGGAGACAAACAGTTGGTGGTGAGCCTTTGTGCCTCTTGGTGTGTGTGTGTATTGTGTTATGAAAATACGAAAAACACAAAACAAATTTAAACCAATAAGAAAATGTGTGATGGATGATGTGTTAATGAAGTAACAAGACGTGTGCAAAGTAAAGCGATAACACAACATGTTGTACAGTACATACATACATGTGAAAAAGACATTATAAAAAACTATTCAGAGGATACAGTGCATCATATTTTTCTTTCTTTGCTGTATGGAAACATTACAAACTTTTATTATATCACTAATCCCATAACTCTAATCTAATAACTGGCAGTGCTGCCTTGCAAACAATCCATCTTACTGCATTCATTCAGCTGTTTCCTCCTGAACTCTTCCTTTTATCACTTGATTAATTCACCTGATGCTCATATTCGATTTTGTAAACTAGATTTTTGCAGTAAATGATCCTCTAAGAATGCTTAATCAATTTTCCTACAAAGTTTACGATCAAGTGTATTTGTTTCCAATAACCAGAGCAGGTTAAGTGCACAGTCAGGCTGGTGAAGAAGAAGACGGGACTTACTGTAAGGACATCCGTAGGTCTCCAGTCGGAGTCCGATCCGTCCGCTGGGATTCCAGTCCAGAGGAATGAGGCGGAGGAAACGAGCGATCGCTGGCTGCTGCAGCTTGTACTGAACGACGCTGTCTGCATTACTGTTACCTGGAAAAGACTGAAAAAACACACAAACGCTATCAGAACATATTAAATCGCAGTTCAGTGTTAATGGGTTTTCGGGCAAGTGGGTTAGAAATCTACTTGCCCAAAGTCAATTTTTACTTGCCCCTATACAAATTGTATTATTTATTAGCAGTTATCAAATAACAACAAAGACTAAAGTTAATTGTCATGTTTAATCTGTATTTAAGTAAGTGAATAAGAACAAGGTCACAGAGTGTCACAGATTGAAAATGGTATGACCCATCCCTGATATTTCACTGAACATTAAACTCTTTTGATCAGCCCAGTTTCTTTCAAATAATGGAATAGACTCCCTGCCACGATATGCTCCACTGGTTCCTCTATTTAACAGTGGTCACATAAACCTGAAGGATGTTTGTTCATCACACTACTACCCTACTCAATTCTCCTCAAGCGTGCAAGGTGAGGGGGCTATGCTGTGTGCCAGAGAACGAGAACATGATTTGTGATACGACAATGATAGAAAAGAATGATTAAAACATTTTTTACTTTATATTTTTTTACCACTTGCCCGATTGGGCGAGAGAGTTGCTGGATTTACTAGACCAACGTGGCATTTTACTTGCCGCGGGCAATCAGGCAAGCCTTACTGTTGAACCATGTAAATGACTACGTTTTACATTTAAACACACACACAAAAAGTATTATTCTATTTCTCGATTTGACGAATCACGCTGTCCATTGCTGTTACGCTCTTCTTATTTTTGCCTTCAGACTGGTGAATAATCACTCCTCTGTTAAATATTTGTAGAACTGGATGTCATGAAAATGCCTGGCGACTATTTTGATAATCAAGTGAGCATTTCTGCCATTTTTCTCACAAAAATGCTCTGTAACTGAATATCTCTGGGACAAAAAACAAACAATTTTGATACATTTGATGACATCTTACAGGGCTCTAGTGAAATATGACAGGGATTTCTCATTATTTTCTAACATTTATAGTTCAAACGGTTAATCGAGAAAACAAATTTGACATGCATCATTTGCAGCGTCTGCCACCACTTATGTATAGGTCCGCTCACTTACAATGTGAAAATACTTTGTTGTGCTGTATTTTTTAAAATACGGATATTCAAAGTTCATACATTCATGATATTTCTGTGGATTAACAAACACTTCCTGCTAAATTTGGAATATGAAGAGTGAACTGCCCCTATTTCTGACTTCGGGCTGACTGCCTGATGGATCTCGTCCATCTGGCTATCTCTCCTAATTACATCCCTCCCTTGAAGTTGACATGCAGGTTAACTGGCTCCCCCACTGCTGAATAAAAGCTTAGACACATAATTAACGTATAAATTTATCCAAAATCATGAGGCAGTGGAGCAGAATCTCCTCATATGATGAAGAGAGACATGTTTAAAGAAGGAGTGTATGTAACATAAAAGTGTATATGTAGTATCTTCTTGATCCTGATTCTCTCTATTTGGAAACTTTTTCATGAACATTCAGCTAAAATTAACCAATCAAAGTCACTGCTGGACTAACGTAACACACATAAAAGAGCAACAACCACACAGCAACATATTACAAAAGTGTATGTGGTTTACTGTATATACTGTATGTTGACATTCACAGCAGGAGTCACAGCAGACACTTTTTCTCACAGTTCTCAGCTGACGAGAGAGGAGAGCCTTCAGTTCAGTAAATGACTCTCAGGAGAGAAAAGCGTCTCTACTACTTTCAGAAAAAAGGACGAGTCTCCCAAATTGTGTGAGAAACAACAAGAGGAGGAGAAACAGGAAGAGTCTGTTCACACGGCGCTGATTAAATTTCTGGTGTTAATTTCTATCATCAATGCATAGATGAGGTGAGGTTGGATGTTGCCTATACACAATGGTAAACATCTGTTAACAACAGCAGGTGTTGAGAGGTGCGAAGCAGGTGGAAGTAATACGTTATTGTGTTTATATTAATGTGCATCTCACCCTCCACTCAAGAGCTCATTTATTTCAAAGTCTGTCAAATTCCCTGGCAGTATTTTATGCAAAACATTTCAAAAGTGAGATTGAAAATTTATGGACAGACCGTATATTATTAGTCTCTTTAGTTGTTCCCCTTAAAGTTGAAAAAAGAGAGAGAGATGAGAAGAAAAATACAAAAAGAAAAACTTCCTTCCTTTGTTTCTTCAAGCCCAAAGCGGAAATATAGATGTTGTAGTTGATCTAACAGCTCTGCCATCAATTTTCTCCTCTGACAGACTCTCTAAGCCTGTCTGACTAACACACAGAAGTTCAGAAACACTTTGAAATGTGACTACAGTTTATGTAAAGTGTCAGATCAACATGTTTTAAGCTGTGAGAAGCTGTTCTCTGCACTCCCAGAGAAGAACCTCAGTGCTGAGATTAGCTGGATTCTCTCCATATGAGGAAATCGCTTTGCCTGAACTTCTAATCAAAAGCTCCTCTCTGCAGGACTGTAACAAATGCGGTTGTACTCTGCATGAGTGTCCATGCTCAAAGTGGAAAATATTACATGTTTTTTCCATGTTTGTAGCACTATTTGATTTGGTATTGGACTCTCGAGGAGCATGCGGTTAAGAGACTCAAACATATTTTGAACTGGCTCACTGTGATGACAGGATCAAAACTACTTAGTATTCCAGTGGCTGTATACTGAAGCATGTACCATCACCACAGTGGGATAAATACAAGTCCAACACGACACTTGTGAGATGGGAGAACACTGAAGGGAGGTGTTGCGTTTATCAGGAGGTTAGAAGCGATTTCTCACTGCCTCTGCTGTCCATCTGACTGATTTCTTCATTGATCAATCCTACGGACACCAGCTGAGTTCTTGACAATAGTTGCACTTCTTACCAGACTTAAATACATATACACCTGCCACTCTGAACAGTATCCCATTCGTGACATTCGTGACCAGTAAGGATGCACATGAAATCACCAGAAGTAGTATCTGTTAGCACATATTTGACTAACCTTGTGTTACATAATTCGGTTGGTACTAAGACTGTTAAAACTGCAAACCATAAATTTCTGCATCTTGGTGGTGAGAGTTAATTGAAATGATGTTTCAAGTACGACAAAGATTGTAGACAGCTTTTCCAGCTATAGTGATGTCACTACAGTAGCATGACAGGATGTACATTTTGTGATTATAAAAATAAATTCACACTATGTTTACCGCACTTTTTGTGTGACAACTCTGGTTTGAATCGTCAAACCAAGATCAGGATCCGATATCAGTCCAGCCAAAGTAAATATGGCAGTCTTGATATATAACAACACCATACTGATGACAAGCAATTATGATGTTTTCACAAAAAGGTCAAACTTTTGAGTACAGCATTAAAGCCCCTAAAGCTAGGTCGATACTGTCGGATCTGCTTGTCAGTACATACCTTTCCGACATCAAGTTTAGAGAACTGTGTCCCACCATGTCTGCAAATTTCTGAAACTGACAATCTGACATTGACACCCACTTCACACAATGCAGAGGTGAGAAATGAGCCAGGGTGAACAACATAGTGCAACACTAAGAATGCCGAGCTACTACTGATCAGGCTTAAGTCGATCCTCAGTTATTATTCATTAAGTGTTTAACACTCAAAAGCTCAACTTATCCAGACCATCAGGACTGTCTGAGTAGCTTGATCAGCCGTTGTGAAAGTTATTTGGCAACATAAGCAGACAACCCCCCTTCTTTTATCAGATTTCATCAAATATGTCTAAATCCTGATTTGTGCAAAGAAGTACATGTAACATTTGCCTTTTCCCGTTGAGCCCTGCCCACTTCAAACCAGCGACAAAAGCACAAATACAGAAATCTCTCAAGAGAAATAATCAAAGCTGCTCTTACATTGACAGAAAATTGTGAGTTCATGAAGGACCCCATGACTCACAGTTAGTAGCTTTTTCTGAAAAAAAGGTTTTCGGGGCCTTTAAAAGAGACCTTCATGCAAACATAGTGTAGTCATGTTTTTCTTATTATTTTCAACTCCATACTGACAATAAAAGGGTACATCATCAAAGATAATCTTGAAAATCTTAAGTAATAAAAAGACAGGAGACATTGTGAGTAAAACCACCGCACACTTTGAATTTTCATCCAGCAGACAAACTGGTCTTTTCCTTCATTGATTTTACTTTCCGGCTGTGCTCCAGACTGCACCACCATGCTCTCAGCCAGGAAAGTGATGATGCCCGGCTGCCTCTCTGTCCTGCTCTGTGTCCATCAACAGCAGCTTAAGTGTTTTGGCAACAGGTCCGCACAGTCAGCAGTGCTCTTTCATTGGTTCATCCATTATTAATGAAGAGTCAAAGGCTCCTGATGACTGTGATTATCTCTGCAGGTTGGACGGATCCCTGCAGACCAGTCCTGCTCAACACTATATCCACTGTAAATATGACTGTAGCTGTGCAGGAAAATTAGTTTGTAATGACCCTGGTGGGTGTTTGTTACCTAATACTCTACTGATTTGTGCACTTGTGTGGCAGTACTAAAGTGATACTGTTCTATCACATACTAGAGCCTTTGTTCTACTTTTCCAATGCAACTCATATTTACATGTTTATTGGCTTCCTGTCCTTCCTGTTTTAATCGCACTGTTCTGGTACTGTAAGGTTCAGATTTTGGAGTTGTTTACTTGAATATAGTCTCATCACTGCACCATCTCTATACTGCTTCTGCTGTAACATTGCAAGTTTCTTTTTTTGCTGTTATAATAAACAGTTTTTGTACAGTTTACACAAGTATGGACTCACCCCTATACTGTCCTCCTGCCGGTACTGTTTCCAGTTGTGTCCCGTGTCGCTGAACATCAGCAGGTAGGACGACAGCCAATCAGAGCTGCCGTAGCGGCCCTGCGTAGCAACAGCTGTGATCTTGGTCCGCTCACCCAGGTCGACCTCCAACCATTGATACCTGTCTGAGGTGAGAGGAGACCAACCTCCAGCTCCTGTAGAGAGAAAAAAGAATGATTTATTACATTTCAATCTACAAGGTATAGGATGAGTGTGTGTGTGTGTGTGTGTGTGTGTGTGTGTGTGTGTGTGTGTGTGTGTGTGTGTGTGTGTGTGTGAGAGGAATTAATTGCTTGACCTTTAAGTCTTTACCAACACCACACTTTGTTGAGAGGCGGTTGGCAACACTGGACTGCGACTGGATGGAAGATGGCAGAGGGAAGTTATGGATCAGGAAGATGAGTTAGGGGAGATGGAAGTAGGTGTAGGAGTTATGAATAACAGGATACAGTTAGGAAAAATAAAATGCAAAAAGAAGGAAAAGAATAAATCGAATGATAGTGACTGTGACAGGAGAACAGCTATAGTAAAAAGGAGGAGAGAGGATTACAAGGTAACTGTTAAACTTGTGCAAAAGGATGCTTCTTTCGGCGATTGCAATCCAATACAGCTAACTAAATCCATCAATAAGGAAATCGGGGAGGTAAAGAGTGTTCAAATGAGAAATGGATCACTGTTGATTATATGTAAAGATGGAGGACAAAAAGAGAGAGCAATCAGATTAAATTAAATAAATGGTAGGAAAGTACAATGTTCACTGATTAGTGACAGAAAATCGGTCAGGGGAGTTGACACAGGGATATCGGTAAAAGTATCAGCAGATGATGTGAAAGGAAATGTAATAAATGTTAGTGAGGTCAAAAGTCTGAAGACAAACAGAAATGGAATTAAATGTGATAGTCTGTCAGTTCTGATCACCTTTGATGAAGAAATATTCCCAGGAAAAAGATCTTCACTGGATATATGTGTTATGATGTGAGGTTGTATGTTCCACCACCACTCAGATGTTTCAAGTGTCAGAGATTTGGACATGTGGTGGTGGTGTGCAAGGGAAAGCAAAGGTGTAGTAGACGTGGTGGAGACCATGAGTATGGCAAGTGTGCAGAGGGGGTAAAGCTGAAATGTTGCAATTGTGGAGGGGAAAATATCTCAGCTTACTGTGAGTGCGAGGTTAGTAAGAGAGAGTGGCAGAGGTGCAGCAAATCAAGGTTGCCCAGGGAATCAGCTATATATAAGCAGTAAAGAGGAGACGCATCATCTTTATGGCAGGTGTCAAGACAAAATGACACTAGGAACAAAGATACAGGAAGATGTGAAGGATGTGATATGTTGTGGGAGGAAACTCTGATAGTGAGTAAGAGCGAGTTTGTACTCTTTAAGGCAGAGATAGTCAACTGTTCAGCACAGATGAAAAGCCTAAATGAAAAAATCAAAATAATTGTCAGCTGAGAAAGGGCTGCACTGGGAAACAGTTAAAGCCATTCTTAATGAAGACACACTAGCCTCTCAGACATGGGCTGGACTCTCTTAATGGTGTTGATTCTACTTCAGTGGAATGCAAGAAGCTTAATTGCAAATGGCCAAGAGTTTAAGAAGTATATTGATAATTTGAGACAGAAACCTAATGTAATTTGCATACAGGAGACATGGTTGAAACCACAGTTGGATTTTATTATAAAGGGATATGCTGCAGTTAGAAGAGACAGGGAATCTAGGAGGAGGAGTTGCAACATTCATAAAGAATGAAATGAGTTATATGGTTATACATGTAAACATAGATCATGAATCAGTTGTGATTAAGGTATTTACTGACTGAGGTAATATAAATATAATTAACTATTATAATCCATGTGGGAAACTAAGTCATGATATATTAGAGGATGTTGGGGGACCAATGCAATATAGTGTAATATGCTGTGGGGTGTTCAATTCACATAATTCATTATAGGGGAGCAATAGCACAGATGCAAATGGTTTAGGTGTTGAGGAATTTATATATGATCACTGTTTGGTGTGTATTAATAATGGGGAAGGAATACAATATAATAGTGCACAAAACACAGAGGCAGCACTCGACCTGACATTTGTATCTAGTGCAACAGCGGGTGTAAGCACATGGAGTGTGCTAAATCATACTACAGTAGGTAGCAATCACTACGCTGTAGTGACTAAAGTTGGCTCAAAGATTTATTATGATAAGGGAAAGAAAATTCCCAGATGGAAATTGGGAAGTGCTAATTGGGCTGCTTTCCAAAAGATCTGGGCAAACAGGTGTATGAAACTTCAAGAGGAGAACCAGATGGATGTAAAAATATTCAATGGTGAACTAGTTATTGAATAATTCAGTCCACTGAGGAAACAATCCTTAAAAGTACAGGAGCTAGATGTACCAAGAATGTACCTTGGTGGAATAGCAACTTTAACAAAGCCATAAAAGTCAGAAATAAAGCATTTTGGAAACTGGAAAAACTTCATTCTCAGGATGCTTTGATCCAAGGGCACAGGCAGTGGTAAGGAGAGTAATAAGAACACAAAAACGCACATTTTGGAGGCAATATTGTAGCGGTATTATAGTAGAGAAATACAGCTGTCAGATGCATGGGGTATGATCAGAAGAATGAGGGGGATTAGAAGAAATTATGAGTTACCAGTGATGAACAGTGGGGACAAAATGGCTGTTAACAACTTAGAAAAGGCTGAACTTCTGGCACAAACATTTAGAAAAGTTCAGAGTTAAATAATCCTACAGAGGAGGCCAGGCAGTGTAGAAACAGAAGAGGGAGATGTCAGGAGATCCATAAGACCTGCCTATCAATATGTTTGTTCATCAGACCACTCCTGGGAAAAATGTTGTATATTATAAACTGTTGGTGCACATGACAGATAATACACTGGGTGTAGTGTTACTACTGTTTATCATAGTTTGGGATACCGGCCAACTTCCTTCAGTGTGGAAACAAGCAATAATTTTGTTCATTCAAAACCAGGAAATGATCCCTCACATCCTTCTAGCTACAGACCTATGGCCTCAACTTCCCATTTATGTAAAATAATGGAACGAATGGTCACAGAGAGATCAACATATTTCCTAGAAAGTAAAGCTCTTTCTCTGTATTGTGCGTAGAATCAGGAAAGCAAAGACCAACAAGGAAGTAGTGATAGCTGTCTTCTTTGATGTGGAAAAGGCATATAACGTGCCCTGGAAAGAAGGGCTACTTATTAAGTTGAAGTCATTGGGAAGTGGCAGTGGAGCATATAATTGGGTTATGGACTTTTTATTAGACAGGAAAATACAAGTAAGAGTAGAGAGCAGAATAGTCAAGTGTATATATGATGGAGAATGGAACTCCGCAAGGTAGTGTATGTAGTCCGTTGTTATTCAACATAATGATCAATGACATCCTCTCTCAGGTTGAACAAACCATAGGAAAATCTTTGTACGCGGATGACTGAGCTCTGCGGATAAGTGTTCGCAATGTATCTTATGTCAATAAGAAAACACAAGCTGCAAGAGTTGAAGTGGAAAAATGGCCAAGTAAATGGGGATTCAAACTGTCTGTGGCGAAACCACAAGTAATTTGTTTCTCAAGACAGCATAAAATCACACCCACCTCCTTAAAATTGTATGAACCTCCTCTTGAGCAAGTTATTAGATTTCTTGGGGTTTGGTTCGACAAAAAGCTTTTCAGTTAAGTTGAGAACAAATGTAAAAAGGCAGCAGAACCAAACCTAAAGAAGTTAGATGTATTAAAAGCTAAGGCCCTGAGAATGCTGGCATACTGGGTTCATCTCTAGGGGCAATATGTTACATATCCTGCTGAGAGTGTTTTAACCGACTGCTGGGAACATAATGAGACGCATTTCATAAGGTTTGGGTGGATTGGTAATGTAAAGGCAGAAAACATAGGATTATATCAATTACTGTACAGCTCCACAGTTTCAATTTCTTCTATTCCTCCCCGGTTATTCCCCTTGCCAAGTATAGACCTCAAAATACAGCAGGAATTGAAGGACAAGTCAGAGCAACTTCCACTTATGACGCATAATCCAGAACTATTTTAATCAGCATTTTTCAGACTCTTTATATTCACAGATGGCTCCAAAGATTCTGATACAGAGTGTGCAGGTGCAGCAGTATATACCCCAGTAAATGAGCCATATATTAGGAAAAGGATATCAGACCATTTGTCAGTATATACCACAGAGCTACTGGCAATATTATTGGCCCTATAGTGGATAGAGGAAGAGGAATAACACTGTTATTGCATCTGACAGTTTTTCAACACTAACAAGCATAAGATCTGTCAGATCGTCATTTGGAACAGATATTATCAATGAAATATTCCTTATAATAAACAGGATGGAAATTAGGGGTATATCTACATACTTCCTTTGGGTTCCTGCTCATGTTGGTGTGGAGGGAAAGGATATTGTGGATATTCTGGCCAAACAAACACTCAGCATTATGCATGTCAACCCACTAGTTCCATTAAGCAGAGGTGAAGCTAAGACATTCATTAGGACATATCCACAATCAGTATGACAGGAGTATTGGGATGATAATGAAACTGGAAGACATCCATATAATATACAAAGACATGTTGGTGCTGAGAGGATAGTGGGCTGGAAACGAAGGGAAGAAAATGTCATCACTCATCTGAAAATAGGTCACACAGATCTCAATCATAAAATAGGCAAGCACCCAACCAGAAAATGCAAACATAGCCAACCAGAGACAGTCGAACATGTACTACTTCATTGTAGACAATACTGTACAATATCAAGATTAATCACCTTCAGGCACTAAGGAAGGCAAAACATCATGACTTCTCATTGTCAGGTCTCTTGGGGAAAACACCAGGCAAGATACACCAGGCAAGAAAACTTATTAAGTTTTTGAAGGAAACTGATTTAGCTAAAATAATCTACAGTTTTGTTTTTTAAATTTCCTGCATAATCTCTTGTTCCACACTCCAGTCCAGTTAATGGTGGTAATGCACCTCTAAGCTGGTTTGCCAACCGCCAATAAACACTAAAGAAGAAGAAAGAAGTTGAAGTTGAGAGCTGAGAATGTACATCATGGATGTATCATGGATGTATGAAGAGAACTGGATACAAGCAAATTTGACATAGTGTCCAAACCAAACCA